>NC_135373.1:128966237-129266237 GCF_049243985.1 Paroedura picta
CTGTTCAGATGCCAAAAAGAGCGGCGGGGGGGGGGGGGGGGAATGATGCAAAATCAGGGACTCACGCGAGGGGTGGGGTCTGTCCTTTTTAGAAGACACTACTTAGGATGCAGTAAAAACACATTTGTTTCTATAGAGATTTCCTTTCCGAAGCCCACGGGGAACAGTCTCCCCGTATCTACAACGTTATCTTATTTGCAGAAATGCGCACCAAGGGTTTGTACTGTGCCAAAATGTTACAAATGCAATAAAAGTCCATTTTTAAGAGAGGGGGGGGAATGTGTTAAGTGGCAAACAGGCACGCAAGCATACACACACACACACACACAAACACGCAAAACCAGCACGCATCTGCGCCACCTCCTCCCAATGTGGCTGCCCATGTGCCAGGGCCCCGCAGAGGGGTGGGTGAGCTGGCCTCGCAGGACAACATGTGGACCCCTCCCCACCCCCACCCCCCACCCCTAGAAGGCAGAGCTGCTCTGCAGGCAGGCAGGCAGGCAGGCCAACCAGCCGACCAACCGGCCGGGGTCTGTCCGTTGCAGCTCGTTCCTGCGGTTCCATTTAACCCTCTGTGCCCCCAGCGGCAAGGACAGGAGGGCAGGGAGCAGAGGGAGGGCTTCAGCGCTGCTCCAGCGTGACCAATGATTGTAGAACCGCAGAACAATTTTGTGCTTTTTGTTCTTTCTTTCCTGACTTGCGGGTGGAGGAAAGGATATGGCGGGGGGGGGGGCATGGCTTTGGCTCGCCCAAGGGGGGAGGGCATGACAGTGGGCTGCTTTGGCCCACCAAAGTGCCACAGGAGACGGGGGGGGCATCCTCCCTCTGCATGCCAGGTGGCACCAGGAATGGGGGGGGGGGAAGGGGCGGTGGGCGTTCTCTGCTGCTTCTTGGTCTGCTAAAATGCCCTT
The DNA here is from genome assembly GCF_049243985.1 of Paroedura picta. Classification (NCBI taxonomy): domain Eukaryota; kingdom Metazoa; phylum Chordata; class Lepidosauria; order Squamata; family Gekkonidae; genus Paroedura; species Paroedura picta. The sequence goes on from NC_135373.1 coordinate 128,967,149, forward strand.
CTGGACTTTGGTTGCTCATTTTGGCCCCCCAGCACGGGAGATCTGGCCGAAGGGAGGGCAGCCCAAAGGGGGTGGGGAAGAGGCAGTGAATCCAAAAGCCAGAATAATCTGACTGTAACTCTGAGACAAGTGTATTTTTGTATTTTAATAAATATTGTTAAAATTTGTAATAATGCAGTGTCCCTCCGGGGGTTACACTGGATGCCAAGAGGGGCGGTGGGGCGCAAGGGGAATGCCACGTCTCTGCTCAGAGGTGAAGGGATGGGCCCGAGGGTTTGACCTGCTTAAAGCCAGCTATGGCCAGGGCCAGAAGGAGCCCCTGGCGTCCAATCAATCGCTAGTGCAGCTCTGGGGGGGGGGGGGACACAGCCCCCTGCTCACCTCGTACTGGATGGGACAGACCTCTCCCAAACCTCTCCCGCCCCCCTCCCCCCCAGCCTGCAGAGCAATTAAAACTGGAGACTCTCTTGAGGGAGGGGGCAGGTTCTGTGAGGAGCCTCTGCAACTGCTGGCTTCGTCTACTGGATATTTGGGAACCAGGTGTGCACTGTATGCGGGGGGGGGGGTAAGTAGGGATGCTTGGAGGCGCTCCCATGAGGCCCCCCCTCCATGGGCAGGAGGCAGGGCACCAAGAGCCTGTCCAGGCAGCCGGTTGCTGTAGGCCGGGGGGGGGGGGGGAGGAGCATCTCTGGAGCCGGCAGGGGAGACTCCAGTACTCCTGCAGAGCACCCCTGTCCCCCTTCCCTCCCTCCTTGAAGCAGCAAAGCGGAAGCAGTGCGGTCTGACTCTGGCCCCAAAGGGGGCTGCCGAATACGACCTCCCGCCTTGATTCCTGGTGAAGGCCCACACAGTGGAGCCCTCCTGCCCACCCAGGCTAGACACCCAAGGAGAGGTCTGGTCTGATGAGGCCTGCCTTGCAAAGAGGCAGTGAGGGGTGCCCACTTCTCTGGGCCTCCTGGGTGTGTCTTGTGTGGGCCCTTGGGAAGGAGGAGCGCTGGGGACACACACGGTTGGCGCAAAGCCCTCCACGCCCACCCCAGGCAGGGTAACTCAAAGGGAGGGAGGGCGGAGGGGGGTCAGCCGGTGGCTGTCTCCCTGCCTCCTCTGCCCCCTGTGGCATAATCATCCCCCCTCCGCTCCCGTTTCCTGCCAGGGCCTGGGCAATGGGGCCTCTCCCTCCGTGGGCCAGAGCTGCAGTGCATAGCTCCAGACACAGGTTTGAGGGGGAACCAAAGCCAGCCAGCCTCAGTTTCTTTTAAAAGGGGGGGGGGAGATGAACGGCCCCACCCTCAGCCTCCAAGAGAACTCGGGGGGGGGGGGGCACAAAACAGGAGCCCTGCTGCCTGGTCCAGCTCCCTTGGGAGCCGAAATGGAAACAAATGCTGTGGCTCAACCCCAAGCCAGGTTTTTGGGGAGGGGGCCTCTCTCAGAGTGCCCTGTCCCCAAACACACCTGTGCAGGGCCACCCACTCCCCTCACCCCCAATAAGAGGCAGGGCCAGAGCAAAGGAGCCGGCAGGAAGGGGAGGCACGGGGTGGACCTGGGGGACTTTGCTGGGGGACTCTTGGGTCAGCCGCCAAAATTAATAAAGCCGCTGACTGCATGGATGGGGGTGGGGTGGGGGCAGGCAGAGAGCTCCTTTCCCTGCATCTGGAGAGAGGGCGCCTCGCCCCTCCCCTTCACAAGGCCGGCCACAGCACCCTCCCCCCTCCGCAGAGGAGACCTCTTCCAAGGCCTAAGCAGAGAGGCAGCCCTGGCCTTCAATGGCTGCTGGGCCACCATAGCCAAGTCCTCCAGGCCAGTCAAGCAAAGAGCTATCCAGATCCGGGGGGGGGGGGGTACTACACGGCAGCCTCGTGTCTGGGAGAGACCCGCGGGTCTGAACCCCTCCTTGTGATCTGGAAGCTCGCCCAGTGACACTCTCTCAGCCTAGCCTCCCTTGCAAGGCGGCTGTGAGGATAAATTGCAGCTGCAGAGAGCTATGTTCTCCCCTGGAGAAGGGTGCAGGGCATCCACAGGGGCACCCTCCATCCCCAAGGCAGCCTCCTAACCAGAGAACCAAGGAGTGGATCTCAGCTGCCAAGGGAGGGTAGAGCATTTGGGCCAATCCCTGAGGCCAATCCGTCCTCTATTATGGAAGCTTGGAAAGTGACCTTGGGCCAGCTAGAATAACCAACCCCACAAGGTTGTTGTTGCAAGGACAAAACAGAGAAGAGCGCCTGGGGATAAACACATCAAGTCGGCCCAAGCTGCTCCCTACTGCCAGCCAAGCAAGAACTGCAAGGCAGTGAGTGTCCCTCCTCCCCTCCCCGGCTTACTGGCTGTCCTGGCACTCCCAAGTCCCACAGATGCCCAGTGGCACCCACCCTGGCACCCACAGACCTTCTTGGGGGGCTTCCTGGTGAGAACGAGCGCAGGGGTCTGACGGAGACCTGCGAAAGCTCTTGCTAGAGGGCCTGGGGGGAGCTGGCCCCCAGAGACCCGCTCCAAAAGGAGGGCCCAGGCCTGGTCTCAGAGGCGATTGGCCTCCTCCTCCACCGCCTCTGGCAAGTCCTTCCAAGGGAGGCTATTTCTTGGGTGCTCAAGTGGGATGGGGGTTTCCAAACAGCCTGTGATCCAGGGGGGAGAGGGAAGAGCATGGGACTCCCTGGGGGGGGTGAGGGAGGGAGGGAGGGAGAGCAGCTGCCTGTGCTTGTCCCTGAGAATGGGCTGTCCGGGGTCACCCCGAGGGGCGGCTGCCTGGGGCAATTCCTGCGGCCCTGGAGGATCCTCTGCTGCTGCTCCCCTCCCCCTTCTGGGTCTCTTCCTGCCCAGCCCTCTGGCACCTTCGGGCCTCCCCTGACAGGAGAGAATGGGGCTGGGAGCAAGGAGGTGTGAAGCAGAGCCGCTGCCGGGTCCCCCGCTGCCCACATCCACAACGCATGCCCTGGGCTGCCCTGGCCTCGCGGGTACAAGCGCTGCTCTTCCCAGCGGGAGAAATCCCCTGAGGGAAAGGCCAAAAAAGTGCTTCTTTGAAAACTCGGGACTAGCCCTCTGCCCACTGGGCCTCTCTCCCCACCAGATGAGCCTTCCCGTCCCCGTGCCAGATGGACACGCGGGGCCGCCTTCTGCTAATCCACACCACCGGCCACGGCCTTTCAAGGCCGGACCGGTCTCCTCTGAGTGGAGGCGCTGGCTAGGATCTTATGGGCGGCGGGGGGGGGAGGGGGGAGGCAGGAGCTGCTACCCTGAATTGAGTCGGGGACCTTCGCCATGTCGAGTGGATGCCCTGCCAGGCTGCAAAGGCATCTCAGAGCAGTTAGAGGAGGGCAAAGGGAGGTCTGTTCCCGTGGGGCAGCTACTGTCGGACTCGGGTTCAAATCCTCACCTTGCCCAAGAAGCTGCTGGGTGCCCTTGGGCCCATTCCTTTCTCCCCCTTGACCTTGCCCACCCTAGATGGGCTTCCTGAGGGCTGCCTCATCCACCTCCCATCCGCTCTGCTTGTGCCCATTCAGAGCCCCAAGAGGGCCGGGGGGAGCAGCCCGGCTAAGGTGAGGCCAAGCGCCTGTCTGGCCCACGGTCAGAGGGAGGCCAGCGCTGGCCAGCAGAGGCGTGCCTCTGGTCCCCTCATGCTCAAGACAACCGGAGGACTCTGGCGCCGTCTCCAAAGACGGAGTGTGTAGCAGGGGAGAAAGGCACCTCTCCCTGGGGGGAGGTGGGCAGATGGCATTTGTGCCCACAGGGGGTGGAGATGGGCAGGGAGGAGAGCCTTCCCGGGCTGGATGGAGGGGCTTTCTCCCAGCAGACCCTGTGTCTGGCAGAGGGGCAGGCCTGGCCTTGGCCCTCTACCCCCCCTCCCCCCATGCAGCTGAGGAGGAGGGAGATGAGCTGGGGCTGGGGGACCAAGTAGAAGTAGCTTGTCCCCCAACTCCCGGGGCCTCGGAGCCCCCTGACAAGAGGGTCAGTGGGTGCCTGGGAGTCAAAAGGCCTTCTTCCTGTGCTGCCCCCCCCCCTACACACACACCCACAGACCCGCTCTGGAGCCCAGCCGTGGGGTTGCCATGGTGCCCAACTCGGGAGAACAACCTTTTCATTCAAGCTGTCAGGATCAGCAAACGGCTCCATTCACCCGCCAGCAGCCGGGGCGGGTCTCCCCTGGGCATGGCTGCCACCACATGACCCGCCCGCCCGCCCGCCAGCAGAACCTACGGCCAAGTGACTTGCTGGAACACCCCCGCCCCAGGCGTTGGCAGAACCTCTCTCTTTCCACCCTGGGGTGACAGTTCTGGTGGGAGGCTTCCTTGTGTCGACCTCCTCTGGGACCTTCTGGGGGCCCTCCTGCCCGGGGAGGCCCGGGAGAGGCCAGCCCTGCTCAACCTGCAGGTGGGGGGTGGGGGGCCCCCACAGAATTCCAGAGAGAAGAAAGGACAAAGCAAGCCCACCTCTGCTTGCCTTGTGCCTTGAAAGCCCCCAAAGGGCTGGCTGGGGCTCGACAGCCCTTCCCCCACAACCGCAGCACCAACGGTGCACTATGTCCCCACCCCACCCACTCTGCCATACAAGCTTCAACCGGTGGCCCTTGGAGTCTCTGCCCCATGACCCAGGAAAGTCGATATGCCTCGGGGGAAGAGGCCGCCCCCCCCCCCCCGGCACTCCAGCAGAGCTAGCAGGGCCCTCTTGGGGCCTCCCGGCCTCTCCCAGGGCTCCGGTGCTTTAATTCACCGCAGCATCCCTAGGAGCCCACGTGGGCCACGGAGCTGGTGGCCACCACAGTGCCTGCCTTCTGCAAGGGGACGGAGGCCTCCCTGCAATGGTCCAGTGGGCAGGAGCTAGGGTGACAGCGCCTCCCTCAGCAGAGGCCCAGAAGCCGCAGGGCAGGAAAGGAGCATTAGATGGAAGAAGAAGAAGAAGAAGAAGAGCGGAGCTAGGTTTCATACCCCACTGTTCACTTGCCAAAGGAGCCTCAAAGCAGCTCTCAATCTCCTTCCCTTCCTCTCCCCACAACAGACCACCTGTGAGATAGGCACAGCTGAGAGAGCTCTGGGAGAACAACGCTAATAATTCTATGATTCTATGGCAGTGACTAGTCCAAGGCCTGAATGTCACGGTGAACTTCAGGCTGCAATCTTGTGGCCTTGCTTGGCTGAGGAGCAGAGATTTTAAAGCCAGTGGCTCTGCAAGAGGAGATCAGGGGCTGGGCTGAACAGGAACCTGGCACCTGCGCCCAATCAGCCAGTGGCCTGCAGAACGGAAGGCATGCCCACCTGCCCAGACCAGGAAGCAGGAACGGGCACAGGTCCATGCTTGGGTCCAGGGAGGAAACGAAGGAGCCTTGTCTGCATGTGGGCATGTGTGTGTCAGCTGCCGCTCAGTCCCAGCCGACTCATGGGGGCAGCAGCCGGGCCCTTGGAGAGATCACAGAGGTGGCTGGCCATAGCCTTCTCTGCTGGTCGGACTCCCCTTCGAGTCAGACCAGCGGAGTGTCCACTGAGATCCGTCCATGACCAGGCTGCCGGGGGGGGGGGGGGGCAGGCGACGACCCGGAGGTGTCCCTGTTTAAGTCTGCCTGTCACGGCCACGCTCAGCTCTCCCAGTGGGACCAGGTGACCAGCAGCTCCTGCCCCTCCTCAAGCCGTGGGGCTCCTTCCGGTGCCGCTCAGATGAGATCAATCTGCTCTCCAAGCACAGCCGTGGTGGGTCTCTGGTTGCTGCATTTTGCCACTCGGCAAAGCATCGGCCCTGACAAGTTCAGGCGGGTGTGCAGCAGCTCCGGGTTCCAGTGCCGTAAAGGGCACCAGTCGTCCCCCCCCCCCCCAGCCGCCCCCAAGCCTGCCGGGCTGAGTTAGTCATAGACCTGCTTGCAGCTTCACCTGGCGGGGTGAGTCAGCTGCCGGAGACAATGTTTTGCAAGCGAGAGGATGCAAGCGCGGGCTTGGGGTTGTGCCTTTCCTCCCCCCCCCCCCCCAGAGAGAGCCTCTGCCTAAGGCCAGGAGGCTGGGGGGGGGAGCAGGCTACTGGCAGCCCCCCTGAAGCCATCAGAGGGCAGAGGAGGGTGACCCGGAGAGCAAGGTGAAGGCGCTCAGGCAGGGACTTTTCAATTCACAAAAGAGACGTGGGGGGGGGGCAGAGGACGTGAAGGAGCCAAGAGAGCCGTTCTCCCTATCCCAGAGGGCATCCAAGGAGGCGGATAGGCGGCGGCAGCAGCAGCCTCAGGTCAGACAAAAGGAAAGAGTCCTTGACACAGAGAGCAATTAAAATGTGGGACTCCTGGCCGGAGGATGCTGGGTTGGCCACAGGAATGAACAGCTGTCAAAGGGGGCGAGAGAGACTGACGCAGGAGAGGTCCATCGGAGGGAAGTAGCCCTGGTGACTGAAGGGAGACCTCCAGATCGGGAGGCATGAGACCTTCTGAATCCCAGATCAGGGGAAGGCCTCGGCCCCTCTGCCCTGTGGGTCACTGAGCTGGAGAGGACGGCAGACTGCAGGGCCCTTCACAGGTCTGCCTGGTGGAAGGCTCGCCCCGCGAGGGGAGCCCAGGGGCAGCTGACCCACGGATGCTCACAAGGCGTCGTGGGAAAGCTCCCCAGGAAGGTCACGTGCCAGGCAAGTCATGGTGAAGCGCCACAGACTGGCTGCCCACCGGGTGCCAGGAAGAGGCCGGGAATCCCCAAGACACCCAAAGGTGGCCCAAGAGCTACGCCAGCGCCCCCTCCTCTCACTTCGAGGGGTGCCAGCAAGGCCGGCTCCAGGAGAGAAAGGCAGCGGTGGCAGCAGCACCAACAGCAGCAGCAGCAGGGCCGGGCCCAGGCCGAGAGCTGCTCGACTGTGGCTAAGTGATTACGTAAGAGAGCCAGCGAGGGGGGAGCGGATCCTTCAGATCCAGTGCTGAGCGGACACCTCCCTCCCCAGGCCAGGCAGTGGCCCCTGCAGGGGGAACCTCCAGGGCCACTTTTTCAGGGGCCACGACTTCACTCCACAGGGTGACATTTGGGGGGGGGGGAGAGCAGAAGGCAGGCCCCCCGGAGGGGAGGCACATGGGGCCCTGGAAAGGGCCTTTGCCTCATGGCAGCCGACAGTTTCCTTTCTTTATTTCCTGCCCTTTCTTCTCCAGTGGGGAGACCCAAATGAGCTCACATGTCTTCCCCTCCCCCATTTGCTCTTTGGAGGCTTATAAGTCGAGTCTAGATGGAAAGGCTGATTCCGGGAACTTAGGCAAGATTGGGAGCGGGTGGGTAGAAGGGACTGTGTCCTTCCACGCTTGGCTCTTGCAGGCCCAGGGAAGGGCCAATGGCCCTTTGGGATTCCTGTGGGCTGTGAGCTTCCTGCAGTGTGCCAGGGGTTGGACTAGGTGGCCCTGGAGGTCCCTTCCTAGGGTTCTATGACCTGGCCCCAGGTGACCCCACCTGCTTCCCTGGGATGAGGGGGGGATTCCGCCGGAACCTCCCAGACCCCCGCCCAGCGCTCTCCCCAATGCACCAGGCCCAGGGTGGCTGAAGGGTGTCCGAGAAGAGTCCAGGCAACCTACCCCCCTTCCTGGCTTGTAGGGACAGTGGGCAGGAGGCCTGACCAAGTTAAGTGCTTTTAGAGGTGCTCCTGGGCAAAGGGGACTCTTCTCCCCTGGGAACCAGATTGCAAGCCCCATCTCTCTCCTGGCTCCCCCACCAACAAAGCAGACTTCCTTGTACCCCCTCACTGGGACACACTCCTGTTCCTGGCCCCTGCAGGGAAGAGGAGAAGAGCTCGGCCAAGAGGAAGAGGCAGGCCCCATGCTCTGCTCCTGGCACCTGCGCACCAACGGGAACCTCCTCCACATCTCCGATGGAGGCAGCCACATGAACCGACCAGGCCCAGAGGGGCACCAGAGACCCCTGCCCCAGAGCAGGCAGCAAGGCAGCCCCGCTCCATGGAGCCCTCGGCCCAGGCCCAGGCCCGGGAAACTCCTCTTGGGCCCATGACCGTCCGAAGTGTGTCTCTGCCACCTTGGATTGGCTGGAGTCAGACTGGGTGGTCACTGATGGCCTTTGGTGCTGCTGTCCTTGGGCAAGAACGTCAGCAAAAGGGGGGAGAGGTGCATTTTAAGAAACCGGAATCAAAGGGAGGGAGGGAGGGGGGTTGCCCCCTCGTTCCCCTCGCCAAGAGAGCCTGGCCTTCCTTCTGCCTGCCAGTGGGCAGCCTCCCCAACAGCACTCAGCTCCACCATCTCGGCCGGGACACACCGTGGGGGCAATGTGGGCTTTACAGCCAGAGGATGCAGGCATGGCCACAGGAACAGAAGGCTGCAAAAAGGGACTGGGTAGACCCATGGAGGAGGAAGAGTTCTGCTAGTGGCTCCTAGCCATGGTGACTGAGGGGAACCTCCACACTCGGTGGTCATAGAATCCTAGAATCATAGAGTTGGAAGGGACCTCATGGGTCATCTAGTCCAACCCCCTGCACTATGCAGGACACTCACAACCCTCTCACTCATCCCGTCACCTGCCACCCCCTTGAGCCTTCACAGAATCAGTCTCTCCATCAGATGGCCATCCAGCCTCTGTTTAAATATCTCCAAAGACGGAGAACCCACCACCTCCCGAGGAAGCCTGTTCCACTGAGGAACCGCTCTCAGAGTAGTTCAGCAGTGGAATAGACTGCCTAAGGAGGTGGTGAGCTCCCCCTCACTGGAAGTCTTCAAGCAAAGGTTGGATACACACTTTTCTTGAATGCTTTAGGATGCTTAGGGCTAATCCTGCATTGAGCAGGGGGTTGGACTAGATGGCCTGTATGGCCCCTTCCAACTCTATGATTCTATGATTCTATGATTCTATGAACTGTCAGGAACTTCTTCCGGATGTTTAGATAGAATTTCTTTTGAATTCATTTCATCCCATTCTTTCTGGTCTGTCCCGCTGGGGCAAGAAAGAACAATTCTGCTCCATCCACTGTATGGCAGCCTTTTAAATACTGGTAAATCTCCAAATCCGAGAGCCAGAGGTAGCATTGGGGAAGGCCTCGGCCTCTCTGCCCTGTTCTCGACCTTTCAGAGGAACTGGCTGGCCCCTGGGTGAGACGCGAGGCTGGATGGATGGACCCTCACTGGTTTGATCCAGCAGGGCCCTTTCTATGTCCCTGTGACCTCTCTCTCTCTCACACACACAAACACACACACAAACACACAGTTGGATGTTAGCAGAGGAGAGCCAGTTTGGTGTAGTGGTTAGGAGTGCGGACTTCTAATCTGGCACGCCGGGTTCGATTCTGCACTCCCCCACATGCAGCCAGCTGGGTGACCTTGGGCTCGCCACGGCACTGATAAAACTGTTCTGACCGGGCAGTGATATCAGGGCTCTCTCAGCCTCACCCACCCCACAGGTTGACAGTTGTGGGGAGAGGGATGGGAAGGCGAATGTAAGCCACTTTGAGCCTCCTTCGGGTAGGGAAAAGTGGCATATAAGAACCAGCTCTTCTTTCTTCTTCTTCTTAACCCAGCTAGGACAGTCGAGAGACAAGCCCTGTCCCATCAGCCAGTGAGGGGGAGCTCCCCACCTCTTTAGGCAGCCTAGTCCACGGCTGAACTAGACTCATAGAATCCTAGCGTGGGAAGGGGCCATGAAGGCCTTCTAGTCCAGCCCCCTTCTCAGTGCAGGGTCAGCCTCAAGCATCCAGGAGAAGGATCTGTCCAGCCGCTGCTTGAAGACGGCCTGTGAGGGGGAGCTCCCCACCTCCTTAGGCAGCCCACTCCACGGCTGAACCAGACTCCTAGAATCCTAGAGTGGGAAGGGACCATGCAGGCCATCTAGTCCCCCCCCCCCACTTAATGCGGGATCAGCCTCAAACATTCAGGATAAGTCTCTGTCCAGCTGCTGCTTGAAGACTACCACTGAGGGGGAGCTCCCCACCTCTTTAGGCAGCCCATTCCACTGCTGGACTACTCTGAATGTGAAAAAAAAATCCTTGATATCCAGCCAGTCCTGATCTACAAGTAGTTTAAACCCATTACTGCAGGTCCCATCCTCTGCTGCAAAGAGGAACCTATCCCTGCCCTCCTCCAAGTGACAGCCTTTCACATACTTAAAGAGAGCCCTCCTGTCCCCTCTCAACCTTCTCTTCTCCAGGCTGAACATTCCCCCTCAGTCTTTCCTCCTAGGGCTTGGTCCCCGGATCCTCCCTGTTGCCCCCTCTCCATTTTGTCCATGTCCCTTTTGAAGTGAGGCCTCCAGAACTGCACACCGTGCACCAGGTGGGGTCTGACCAATGCAGGATACAGCACAGGGACTCTGCCCTCTTGTGATTTCGATGTGATGCCTCTGCTGAGACAGCCCCAGACTGCATTCGCCTTCTTTACCTCCGCATCACATTGTCTGCTAATATTCAACGTGCAGTCCACACGTACCCCAAGGTCTCGTTCACACCCACTGCTACCCAGAAGTGCCTCTCCCATCCAGTGGGCATGTTCCCCATTTTTGTGCCCCAGATGTAGAACTTCTCCTTACTGAATTGCATCTGGTTCTCACCTGCCCACTTTCCCAGCATGTTCAGATTTCACTGAACTCTGCCTCGTCTGCTGGGGCATTCACTACTCCTCCCCATTTGGTTTCACCTGCAAATTCAATGGGGAGTTCCCATACCGAGTGGTTCTCAACTTTCCTAATGCCGCGACCCTTTAATACAATTCCTCATGTTGTGGTGACCCCCAGCCATAAAAGTATGCAGAAATTAAACCGGAATTCACAATTGTGTACTAATTGGGTTTTTCTTGGGGTTTCTCCGTTCCGTTCTGCCTGTTGTCCTGTGCCGCCCCCTGGAGGGAGACTCCCTGGAGGGAGACTGGTGGGAGACTGCACCGTGCTGGAGGGGCTGCGGGAGACGCCGGCGGCCGAGTGCAGGTGCCTGCAGCAGGAGCTGCAACAGGGGCAGCCCCCCTCCGGCCAAGGGGTCCCGACCCCCAGGTTGAGAACCACTGCCCCACCCCCACATCCAGATCACTGACAAAAATTTCGAAAAGCACCGGACCTAGTACCGGCCCCTGTGGTGCTCCACGGCTCACCTCCCTCCACTCCGATGAAACACCCCTGACAAGCACTCTGTGGGCGCGGCTGTCCAGCCAGTTCCCCCTCCCCCTCCCCCTCCGAGAATCCCGTCTGCAGCCCTGCAGTGTCGGTTGCTTCTCCCCAAGACCTCAGAATCACAAAGAGCTGGAAGAGACCGCTGAGGGCCACCCAGACCAGCCCCCCCCCCCGTACCCTCCTGGCCGCAGCTTGTCCAATCACCCCCTAAGAACTTCCACTGAAGGAGACAAAGCAGATCCCATCTACAAGTGGAACCTCCTTTCCCGTCATCTGACCCCGGGGCTTCTAGCCTGTGTCTCTAAATCTGCAGGAAACAAGCCGGCCCCCTCTTCAAGGTGCCTCCCTTTTACAGCTATCAGGTCACCCCTGGCCGCCCTCTTCTCTGAGCTGCAGGTACCCAACTCTCTCAGCCTCACCTCAACCATCCTGGTCACCTTTCTCTGAACATTTTGCAGCTTGCCAATATCCTTCTTGAACTGTGGCGTCCAGAACCAGACATAATAGTCCAAATTAGGGCTAACCAATGCAGGGTAGAGTGGCATTCGAATTCAGAATCATAGGAGTTGGAAGGGACCTCCAGGGTCATCCAGTTCAACACCCTGCAGAATGCAGGAAATTTACAATTACCTGCCCACCCACAATGACCCCAGTTCCAAGCCCAGATGATGCCCCCCCCCCCAAAAAAACCCAGAATCCCTGGTCAGTCTGGCCTGGAGAAATTTGCCTCCTGACCTCAAAGTGGCAATCGGCATTTCCCTGGGCATGCAAGAAAGGGCCACAAGAGACAATCATAGACACACAATACCTTCCACTCACACACTCACAATCTCCCTAAGTTCACAGAATCAGCATTTCTGCCAGATGGCTCTCTAGCCTCTGCTTAAAACTTCTAAGGAAGGAGAACCTACCACCTCCCAAGGAAGCCTGTTCCACTGAGGAACCGCTCTAACTGTCTGGAACTTCTTCTGGATATTTAGACGGAATTTCTTTTGAATTAATTTCATCCCATTCATTCTAGTCTGACCCTCTGGGGCAAGAGAGCATAACTGTGCTCCATCTTCTGTATGACAGTCGCCTTGCCAAGTATTTGAAGATGGTTATCATATCACCTCTTAGTCGCCTTCTCTCCGGGCTAAACAGACCAAGCTCCCTCAACCTTTCCTCCTACGTCTTGATCTCCAAACCCCTCAGCACATTTGTTGCCCCCTCTCTGGACACGCTCCAGTTTGTCAACATCCCTCTTCAACTGGGGTGCCCAAAACTGAACACAGGACTCCAAGTGAGGCCGAACCAGAGCAGAGTAAAGCGGTACCATCACCTCCCGTGATCTGGACACGATACTCGTTTTATACCGCCCCTGCTCTAGATTCTACGCTCCTAGCAGCCCAGCCTCATATCGCATTGGCCTTCTTAGCTGCCGTTTCGCGCTGGTGACTCAGATTCAACTTCTTGTCCACCGGAACTCCCAAGTCCCTTTCACATGTTCTCCTATCGAGCCAGGTATCCCCCATCCGGTGTTCATGCATCACATTATTGCTACCCTAACGTAATACTTGACCCCTCTCCCTATTAAAATGCATGTTGCTGGCTGTGGCCCAGTTTTCCAATCTATCCAGAGCTCCTTCCCTCTGGGGTATTTGGCACCCCCACCCCACTCTGATCAAGGCACCCGCAACTGCCTCCTCCAAATCCTTGGTGGAGGTGTGACTTGCCGGGGAGCTCTTCCTTGAGGAACCTTCCCCTGGACACTCCAGGGAGTGCTCTGCCTGCCCTTCTGCTTCGGAGGGTGTGAGGTCGCAGGCTGGAGCTCCATGCTTTCCTTGTTCAGCCCCATAGCCCTTCCTTTATATCCCCCACATTGCCCCACCAGCAAGGGGCCTTTGAGAGACCAGGCAGGTCTCAAGCCAGAACCAGCTCCCCCCCCCCCACTGCCTGCCTGGCCCCTCCCTCCCCCCCTTGGGCAGACCCTCCCCTGGCTCCCTCTGTAGTTGAGTGTCGCTGTGTGCCAGGCAACCCCATTCTCCGCCCTCTTCCCTCATGTCCCTAATTGGGGCCTGGGAAAAGCCCACACACACACACACACCAGCCACCCAAGGACGGCTTGATAAATGAGCAGATGCTGGCCATTTGTTCCCTACCAGTCACTCTGATCAATACAAGGAAAAGGGTGAATTGCTATTGATCCCGGGGACACCTCCGAACCGGCTGCTCTGTAAATCGCAGGCAGGCAGGGGAAGAGCTCTGGGGGCCCCGTGGGCCATTGGGGTGGCAGGGAAGCCAGGCCTAAGCTTGCCCCTCTGTATGTAGCAGGAGGAAAGGGCGGACCTTGGACTGCTGCTTGAAGTCCTGGGGCCAGAAGAGGGCAGAAGCAGGCCCTGGCCCAGGAGACTGTCCACTTCCTGCTTCCTCGCTGGGACCACGAGTGGCAAGGCTGATCCAGGCCCGGCTGCAGAAATGTACCAAGCGCTCAAGCAGCTAGCATTCGTGAGATGTCGTTTAGTGGAAGGCCCAAGAGTGGCACTGGGGTGGGGGAGAGGAGAGACGGGAGACAGATCCCCTTCCACCCAGGAGCAAGGCTGGCATTGGCCTCTGGGCACCAGCTGAAGTCCCACTCCAGGCAGCTGCGAGAGAAGGGGTGCACACAAACACAAACACACACACACACACACAGAATCAGCACAGTAAGTCGAACAAGGAAGGCGGAAAGTGGCTTTGTGAGTTCGGGCTCAGCCTTAGAGACACCCACGGAAGTCGAGGTGTGAGGCAAGCAGCACTTCCGACCCAGATCCTGACAAGCTGCCACAATTCTGGCACAAAACACAGCTGTGGCCTCTCCGGCGGAGACACCAGGAGCAAAATGTCATGGCCGGGCTGTTGGGTGCAGCACACCCAGGAGGATTTGGGGGCGGGGGGGGGGGGATCTCTCCCCCAAACTCTCCTCTCCAGTCCAAAACCTTCAGGGACATGGCACGCAGGGAGGCGTCAGCATGTGGGGAGGGGAGGAGCCCCGCGAGCCAGCCAATGGGCAACCCCTCCTGCCAGCTGGGGGGGGGGTCTTCTGCCCCAGCCACTGCAGAGTCCAGGCCTGCCCCACCACTGATCATTGCTCACTGGGGGGGGGGCACTCCTCGCGGGGTCAGCGCAAGGCCTGCCAGGGCCTCTGACCTCCTGGGGAGCCACCACCAGCCCCGGGCTTGCCCTCTCTGCACCCTGCGGCTGTCACGTCTCTCATGCAGCTGGGGCATCACGTGGTCTGGCCTGGCCTAGGCTCCGGTTCTGGCGTTGCAGGAGAAGGAGGTAAAGTTCTATCCATCCGCTTTCCTCACAGCCGGTAGAATCATAGAGTCACAGAATCCTAGAGCTGAAGGCCCCCCCATGGGGTGCCACCTGCAAACCTGGCCACGGCTCTCCTCCCCCTCGCCTCCGGCTCTCCACCCGGGCCCACGACAGGTCCTGGCAGAACCGCACTGCTCCCTCCCCTGCCTGCTCCCTCCTCTGGGCTCCCTGCCATCCAACCCGTTTCTCACCCTCAAGGGAATGCAGGGCCCCCCGGGGGGGGGGGGGAAGGCCCAAGTGTGCCGTTCTGGCCAGCTTCCTTTTGCCAACACAAAACTCCGGAAGGGGGGTGGCGAGCCCTCCCTTTCCCAGAGACGTGCCCGTCCTTCCTGCAGAGGGGCTGGAGAACTCACGCCTGCCCTTGAGCTCCTCCGTCTGCTCAGAAGCCAGTAGTTTGGCACCCGCATTCCTGCAGGGGAGGGGCCACCTGGTCCTCACCACTTGTTCCTTTGCCACAAGTCAACCTTCCACTTTGGCTACCTCGGTTCAAGTCCAGAAATAGTTCCAAGACCAACCAGGGTTTGGGGCCAGAAGCTTTCAGGAGTCAATGCTCCCTTCCTCAGATCTGTCAAAGCAGCTTCGACACTCCAGTTACCGGCCCTAAAACCCAAGGTGCTCTTGAACTCGGATCTAGCTGCTCTACTGCATCCGGACGAGGCCTGCCGCTGACGCTTCTGCCCCATCTTGACTCCCCCCTTCCACTTGTCCTCCTTGCCTAGAGCCATTCCTGCCACTCTCCCTGCCCTCCTCCCGGGGCACCCAAAGCCCCCCCCCCCGTCCCCACCGGTTTCCTGCTCCTGATGCAGTTGAGGCTGCCTCGGTTTCCCCTCGGGGTTTTAGCCACACGCTCCTTCAGCAGCTGCTTTCCTTGCCATGTCTTCACCTGGCAGGCGTCTGGCCAGAATTTCTGTTCTGTTTTGTCTTCCGCCTTCTAATGGAAGCCCCCTCGGTCCCTTTCACAGTGGCCTCCTTCACTCTCCTTTGGCTGCTTCTGGGCTGAGCTCCCCTGCTTTTCTCTGTGGCAATCCAATGTGAACTGGGGGGCTGGACGTGGGAGGCTACTTCCCCAGACACCCTGGCTTGCTTCCTTGCCCACTGGCCCCTGCTCGGCCACCGGCCGTTGGCCCAGATCCCTCCCTGCAGGAAGCCGTGGCCTCTTCCCCTCTCCCCTGACCAGTGGCTCTTGGGGGAGGAGCGTGGCCTTTGTGGGGAGTCAGTGGGAAGGGTTTTAGTTTTGTTTTTTAAATCACACCCCCTCCTGTGGCTGCCTCCCTGGAGCAGGCAGTAAAACCCAGAGACCTCCTTCCGTGCTGCAGCTGCTGAAAGCCTCAAGACTCAGGCCAGGAGGCTGGTCCCCACTGCCTCGAAAGGCCAAGGAGGGCAGGAAAGGCCTTGCAGAAGTCAGAGCATTGCACAGCTGATCAACGGGTAACTGGGCGTTCAATGCACATGTATGTGCGCGTGTCAGAGAGTTGCAGTGGGGGGGGGGGGCAGGGAGACAGAGCAGCAACTCGAGGGCAAAGTCAGCCATTCCCCCAGCCTGCCTCCCAGCCTGGCCTCACCCAGAGAGCTTGCAGGGCATCCGGTGGTCAGATGGGAGCAGAGTTTAGCACTGACACACCAGGTAAGGCACCAAAGAGCTTCTCTGCCTGATTCCTGGAGGGCCTGGCCTTGAAGCTGCTGACCTGGCAGGAGCAGAAGTGCTGAGATGATTCCCGGGAAGCCCACAAAGGCATGCGGGCAGAGAACAGTCAGCGGTGGATTTTGCAGGGCTCTGACGGATTCGAGCTGAAGTCGGCCAGCCCGGGAGGGCAAGGAAAGTGTGAAAGCCTCCAGCCCACGCTCACAAAGAGCAGAGCTGACCCGGTTCTAAAATTAGCCTCAGGAGAGGAGGGAGCCTCCCAGCCGAAAACCCGCCCTCCGCACCCATCCCGTGCTGCAGGGGACGGCTACCTTCGGAAAGGGGCAGGCCTCTGCCAGAGGCAGCTTCCTGCCTGAGCGCAGCGCACGGAGGTGCTGCCGGTGGGGCTGGGACACAGGGGCACTGGGGGGAGGGGCATTGGACAGGACGGCCAGGCTGGGTCTCCTTGCCAGGGCCCTGGAGAGGGCAGAGGAGGCTGGACAGGCACAGCTAGCTTAAAGCAGAAAGGAAGCACCACTCAGAGAGGCAGCAGCAACGGGGAGGGGGGGCAATGCAGCATCTATGGCTGGCCCCTCACCTCTGGCAGTTGAGGAAGGGGCCCCCACTCCTGTCCTCTCCCCCTCCCCAGAGAGTGCAGGGGAGTGGCGCCCTCAGCACGGAGCTGCCCCTAATTAAGAGAGCTGCCTGCCTTGGAGATCCAGCTGCAGGCTGCCGCACACAGCCCCGGGGCAGCCCTGGAGTCAGGGGCAGAGAAGAGAGGGTCTCCCTTCCCCTCCCCCCCCTCCATGCTTGCGTTGGGGCTTTTCTCAGCCCTCTTTCTCCCTGAGATGCCAGGATTTCCGAAGGGCAGGCAGCTTCACCAGCCCCCCCCCCCCCCCGCTCAGATTTCCTTCCTGCTGGATTTGAAATCACAGGAGGGGGGGCATCGGGGCTGAGCTGCCCAGCTCTCAGCCCCCTGACGGGGTCAAACAAGTCCATGAAATCAGCCCAAAATGCCCCAGATTGCCCCTTGCCTCCCCCCAATCGCTCCCCTCTCCCCACCACCCTCTCAGCCACCAAAATTCCCCCGAGGGTCTGCCCTCCTTGTCCAGCCTGAGGCCTCCTTGTGAGCAACGGGGGGGGGGGGAGGATAGGAGGGGATTCCTGCGGGGCTTCAGATCCTGGTGGGAGGGGGCAGGCTACAGTGGGCTGAGAGGAAGCAAGATCGCCCCCCAGGCATAATGGACAGGGAGGCCCCAGCACAAGCACGTGGGGTGCCCCATGGCTCGGAGGGCAGGTGGCTAGTGCACTGGCTCTGGCGTCTTGGGCAAACCGCAGGGGCACTCCTAGGCCCACCCAGCAGGCAGCATTGAGTTGGGGGTGGGTAGTGCCCGGTGGGAGGCAGCGGAAGGAGGGGCCGAAAGGGGCCATTGCCGAGCAGACACTGAAATTACCAACCAGAGCAGAAAGATGGCAAGAGCGTGTGGCAGGCGAGAAGCCCCCGCTTCAGCCAGGGAATCAGGCGCTCTTTGTGCAGCAGCATCCTCCTCCCAAGGGAAGGAAAGCCGGTGGCCCCCCACGCTCCTGCCCCGGAGATCAGCACTGGAGCCCTGAGCCAGCAGGCATGGGTCTCACACACACACACACACACACACACACACACACACACACACAAACACACACACACACACACACACACACACACACCCTGCCCCACGAGGAGCTCCGGACCCAACAGAGGCGGCTCCTGCACTAAGCGCTCGCTGGAGAAGTCTGGAGTCACCAGCAGGGCCCGGCCGGCCAAGGGCCCGGTTTTGTGCCTGCTTGTTTTCCATGCCCATCCAGCCCGGTGAACTCACAACGTCTGCATGGTGAGTGGGGTCCCTGTCACACTGGCATGCAATTTGGTGGCACAAAGCAACCCACAATTTTTGCTCCTTTGCTCCTCTGGCACCCGCCGCACTAGACAGAGAGGAGGGAGGGAGGGAGGGAGTGCCGGGCCCGGCAGCAGGGCAGAGCTCTCCAGCCTCCAACGGCCCCATCTGCGTGGCACACGAACGAACGGCCTCGCGTCCAGCCTCCAGGAAGTGATGGGACAGGCCTCCCCCTCCTCCCCAGAGACCCCCGAGCACACTAGGCTGGCAGTCTGAGCATAGTGAGTCCTGAGGCTGACAGGCCCCCGGAGGACCCACCCGGAGGCAGCCTCTTATGGTCACTTCAAGATGGGGGTGGGGGGGGGAATCAGCTGCAGGCAGTGACAGGCTCTGTCAGAGAGCCTGGAGGGAGGAAGCAAAAGACCAGGGCCACAAAGGGCGGGGTGCGGCCTAGCCCCAGTCCATTTCCAGAATGGGGGTCCTTTATTGGAGCAGGCAAATTCAAGTGGGTCGCTGTGTTGGTCTGAAGCAGCACAACAAGACAAAACCAGAGTCCGGTCAGACACCTTGAAGGCCAACAAAGACTTATTCAAGGCGGGAGCTTTCGAGGGCAAGCATAGTCTGAGAAGAGTTCTTGCCTGTTGTGGAGCAGGCAAGGCAGCCCAAAGTGCTCCTGAGCACACACAGAGTGCTCCCTGAGGAATGCCCCTCTCAGCTCCCTCCAAGCATACCCCGGCCCAGGAGTCGCACAAGGTGGCTGGGCCCTGCTCCTCAAGGCGGTGAGAGGTGCAGCAGCCAGGCATGGAGGAAGGAAGCCTTGGGGCGGGAGGGAGAGCGGGGGTGGGGGGGTGGGGGGGCAGTGAGCCACTTGACAGTGAGGGGTGGGTGGGAAACGGCAGCCCGCCTGCAGCAGCCAGCCAGCCAGCCAGCCAGGCCCGGCGTTTCCAGGAAAGCGGGCAGCACAAGGCGGCTCTCTTTGGAAGCCAGTTCCGCGCTCGCTGCTAGAAGGGCAATAAAGGGCGGCCGGTCACAGGGAGGCATAAATATTCCTCGCCTGCAGCAGGGAGCTCAATGTTCCCAACTAATAAAATCAAACCAGCCGTTTCGGGAGAGGGGCGGCACACAGCGACGGTGCAAAGAAAGGCCTCTGAAGCCTGTAGCTGCTGCATGTGACACACACTGGCCACAGCCCAGCCCAGCCGCATGGCTCTCCTGAGACAGGCCACGCACTCCCACAAGATGCTCCACGACTCCCGTATCGTATGATCCACATCGACGCAAGCCCAGGAAACGCAACGTGAAGCGGTCTGGAGGCCATCAACACAACAGCCCTCGGGTCAGAGGAAAACGCACGCAGAGCCTGCCCAGGCAGGAGGCTGCCGCCCACAGGAGCCCCTTTGGCCTGAAGGGCACCACATGACGCACCCCCCCCCCCACTGAACCCACCTCCCCTCTGCGGGCCGGGCATGGGGAGCAGGCCTCCACGGGCAGGAGGGCAGTCAGGGAGGCGGACTGCCATGCCCCAAGCAGCCAGGGGCACCCAAAAGGGACGGCTCCGCAGGCCACAGAAGCAAAGCCCCCGGGGGCTCCTTCTGCTCCCCTGTGAATATGGAGTGGGGAGGGTGCGCAGGGCCCGCAGGATGCCCTGGGAAGGGAAGTGGGGTGGGGGGGGGCCAGGAAAGACCTCCGCTCAAGACCCTGGGGGGAGAGAGAAGTGGAGAAACCGGGCGTTGATGGGCCGAGGACTCGCACGGAGGCTGCTGGCTGTGGTGCTGGGCATGCTCTGTGCACACACATCCCATCAAGTCACAAAAGCCCCCTCCTGGGGGGCGGGGGGGGGAGCAGAAGAGGCACATTACAACCAGAGGCCTCCCCAACCCATAGAGCTCCCCGGAAAGCTCCATCGTCAGAAGCAAGAGGCGTTAGTGAGGGAGCTGCCCCCCCACCATGAATCTCCCCACGTCAGCCTGGGGGCAGGGGCCCCCAGCACTCGCCCACCACACGGCTTTGTTCTCTTCCTGCCAGGTCGCCCCGGCCCTACCTCTCGCTGCAGGACCAGTTCCTTGGTGAAGAACGTGGCCTCCTCGCTGAAGGGCTCTCCCTCCTGGACCAGGCCGGGCAGGTTTCGGGCCCCGCGGGGACACTCAATGCCTACAGCAGGGGGGAGGGGGGGAGAGAGAGAGAGGCCGATGGTCAGCAGAGCAGCCAAGCAGTTCCTCCGCGGCGCCCACAACTAGCACAATGGCCTGCAAAGGACACCCCCACCAGTGTCGGCTGACCCCCCACGCGCCACCAAGGGTAGGAAAGCCGCCACAAGGAGGGCCCAAGGAGACCGAGGTCACGAGGGAACCAACTCAGCCAGAAGCTGTCTCCTGCCTGGAGGGGATGAGGGAGGGGGCTCCAGATGCGGCTCAGGTGTGGAGCCCAGAGCGACAGAACTAGAGGGTTGGAAGGGGCACGATGGCAGCACAGAGGCCAGGAGGCAGAACATCCCACCTCAGCTCATCCTATCACAGGGCAGAAGAGCAGTCATGCACGCATGGAGCGCAACACACTGGGACCCTTTCTGGCCCCCCAGACCCTTCCCTGGTGTTTCAGAGCGAGAGGCTGGCACAACATTTGCACCTGGTGTGTGGGGGCTTAGTGGCAGAGCCTGCAGAAGGCCCCTGGTTTGCCCCTGGCAGCATGTCCCCTTAAAAGGAGCAGGTAGGAGGGGATGGGGAGGAAAGACCCTTCTCCGCCTGAGACCCCGGAGTGCCACTGCCAGGACCAAGAGATGAGGGCCAACCTGGGCAGAGGTGGGGACAGACGCCACAGAAGGCCCTCTTGCGGGTCCAATGAGGAGCAGCTGGGGCCAGCCCAGGAGATTGGGGCATTGTGTGGTGCGCATGGGCCATTATTTCAAGTGGATTTTGGCACAGGTTGATTTCAACGGTTTCAATCCTGGGATATTGGGGGCAGGGAGACTCATCATCATTATTAAACTTTTATACCGCCGTTCCCTTAGGCTCACGGCGGTTTACAAGATAAAAATTACAATAAAACCCATAGTTAAAACCATTAAAACCAATCCGTACTATCAATGTTGGGCAACAGGCGAGCACTAACTAACCCCACTAACACCCCCAAACTGCCCCACGTCAGCCAAGGGACATCAGGTTGCTAATATGGGAGTGAAGCAATCAGATCACTCAGATGAATCCAGGGAGCCCCGATCCAATGACGGGACCGCCCGCCCTAGCCTCAACCATATGCCTGGCGGAAGAGCTCCGTCTTGCAGGTCCTGCGGAAAGCTATAACTCCGGCAGGGCCCTTAGCTCTTCTGGGAGCTCATTCCACCAGGTCGAGGCCAGGCGAATATCCCGAGGGCCACCAGTAGGTTTGCACCCGCAGAGCAAAGGGCCCTGCGGGGGGCACAGACAACCAAGCTGTCCCGTAAGTAGGCGGGACCCGGGCCACGTGTAGCCTTAAAGGTTGAAGCCAAAACCTTGAACCTGATCCGGAAACAAATTGGCAACCAGTGCAGATGTTGGAGTGCCGGCTGAATGTGGGCCCTCCAAGGTGTCCTAGTGAGGACCCCGGCAGCCGCATTCTGTACCAATCGTAACTTCCGGGTCAAAGACAAGGGCTAACTACTTACAGGATCAGGAAAAGGGCTAACTACTTACAGGATCAGGAAAAAACAACAGTTCTGCATCCCAACAAGGAACAGCACCCCCGTCACAAGCCTGCAGGGCATGTTTTGGCCCTGGATACATTTGGGGGCTGCGGGACTGGGATGGGGCTGCAGGCAGGAGGGGGAGCCTCGAAGGCAATGGCTTGAGAGCTTCTCTGCAAGAGCCCCCCCCCCCGGGGGGGAGGCAAGCCCAGTGCTTATGCTACCGCAAGAGAAAACATTTCCCTTGAGCTAGAAAAGCCTCAAGAGACAACCGCAGCCATGCAAAAAAGCAGCCAGCGGGGAGGGAGGGAGGGAGAGGTTTTGCCTTGGCGAGGGTCTAAGGCCAGGGTCTAAGGCCAGACAGCGGGGGGGGGGGCTTCACCTGCAGCAAACGAAGCTTTCTAGCCTGCCCACCAGCTGCAGCCTGCCGAGGGACCACCCACAGACCACCCCAACCGGCCAGTCAGCCTTGCAGGGCTCAGGCTCCGGTGCTGAGGGGCCGCCCCAGCTGAGCAGGCAATCCCTCCCTCCCTCCCTCCCTCCCCCTGCTGTGGGGCCGCAAGACACATCAGCCCCGTTAATGCCTTGGAAGAGGAAGAGGGTGCGGGCGGGCGGGCAGGCAGGCAGGCGGGCAGGCAGAGATGCCGTGCTTCCTTTGCAGCCAGGCGGTTTGGCCAGATGAATGCTGATCAGATGAGGGACCGGGGCTGCCAAGGAAGCAAGCGCTGGCTAGGCTGGGGGGAGGGGGGCTGGGAGTCGAGCAGCGCGAGTGGGGGAAGACCACGGAATGGGAGGGGGCTCCAGCCAGCACCAGACTGGAAATAAACATTTCTGGAGGAGAAAGTACTGCAGCCCCAAGCAGCCTGAGGCATGGAGTCCTAGCGGCCTGCCCTCAAGGCGGCTCCAACCCCGGAAGCAGCAGGACTGGTCAAGCCAAGGGGGGGGGGGGCAGGGGGCACGGTGGCTCCCTCGGGAAATACTGTCCAGGGCCCCACACATGGCAGGGGACCAAGGAGGGAGCTGCCCACAGGCTGCCCACAAAGGGGGAGCGGCTGGGGGGTGGGGTGGCTGGAGAGGCCTGCAGGAGGGAGGTGTCGGGGAGAGCCCAAGGAACCCAGGCAGCCCAGGGCCCCGGGAGCACTAGAGGCAGAGAGCCAACTGGGGGGGAGGGAGGGGGGGGAGGGAGGGAGGCTGAAGGGCCTCTTTGGCAGCAGGAGCACAGAGGAGCCCTCCGCAGTCCCCAGCAGTCCCCCCTCTGCCCTGCCCTGCCAGCAAGCCCTGTCCCTCTCTGCCCCGCTCACTCTGGGCTCCCAGCTCCCGTCATTGAGGTACCCACGGGCCCTCTGGCACCAGCCCCCGGCAGCAAAGTCCTGAAGCCAAGGACTTCCAGGACGGCCTTCCCAACCCACCCCCATCCAGCTTCCAAGGATGACTTCTTCGGTTCAGCGCCAGGAAGCCAGGTGGGCTCTCCAAGACCCTTCCCTGCACTTCGGACAAGGATGCAGAGCTCTCCTGATGGATGCCTGTCCCCTTGGAGGGGGGCCAGAAAGCAGTGCGCTGTGAGTCCTCCAGGAGTGTGCTCCAGGGCCACCAGAATTAGGGGCCAACCTGTTCTTGGAGGAGGAGGAGGAAGACCACCCACCAGGGTGCCAAAGATAGAGAGGGCTCAGGAAAGCTGTTCTCCCCATGCCTCACATCAGGCAGGAAACCCTTGAGGCAGGCCGGTGGGGGGGGGGAGAAAGAGAGAGAGAGACCCACTGAGCTAGTTCTTATATGCCGCTTTTCTCTACCTGAAGGAGGCTCAAAGTGGCTTACAGTCACCTTCCCTTTCCTCTCCCCACAACAGACACCCTGTGAGGGAGGTGGGGCTGAGAGAGACCAGATATTACTGAAGAAGAGTTGGTTCTTAGATGCCACTTTTCTCTACCCAAAGGAGGCTCAAAGCGGCTTACAGTCGCCTTCCCATTCCTCTCCCCACAACAGACACCCTGTGGGGTGGGTGAGGCTGAGAGAGCCCTGATATCACTGAAGAAGAAGAAGAAGAGTTGGTTCTTAGATGCCACTTTTCCCTACCCGAAGGAGTCTCAAAGCGGCTTACAGTCGCCTTCCCATTCCTCTCCCTACAACAGACACCCTGTGGGGTGGGTGAGGCTGAGAGAGCCCTGATATCACTGAAGAAGAAGAAGAAGAGTTGGTTCTTAGATGCCACTTTTCCCTACCCGAAGGAGTCTCAAAGCGGCTTACAGTCGCCTTCCCATTCCTCTCCCTACAACAGATACCCTGTGGGGTGGGTGAGGCTGAGAGAGCCCTGATATTCCTGCTCGGTCAGAACAGTTTTATCAGTGCCGTGGGGAGCCCAAGGTCACCCAGCTGGCTGCATGAGGGGGAGTGCAGAATCGAACCCGGCGTGCCAGATTAGAAGTCCGCCCTCCTGACCACGACACCAAACTGGCTCTAGCAACTCATGGGAAGGTGCTGTAACCAGCTGACACACCTGGCTGGCTTTTGCCCACTGGGGATGATGATGAGGGCCCCCTGCTGCTGCTGCTGCCAAGAGGAGGGAATTCCCCGTGTGAGACGGACAGACCTGAAACCAGGGCTCCAAGGAGGCCCCGGCAGCTCCAAGTGCCCCAACACAAAGGTTGTCCTTGTGGCTCCACTGAGGTAGCTCCCCCATCCGCCCCACCACTCCTGCTTGGCCTGCCCTTCGGTGGGTTTGCTGCATGGGCCAGAAGCACAAGCTGCTCCCTCACAGGTTGCCTGCCCCGGGAGGGGAGACGGGGGTGGGGACTTCGGTTAATACTGCTGGTCGGAGAATGCCTGAGAAAAGGCCAGCTGCTGCCCCTCCGCCAGACAAGCCACAGCCAGGAAGTAATTCAGGAGCCCAACGAGGGAGGGAGGGAGGGAGGGGGGGGGCCCTGGCCGGTTGTCAGCCGACATGATCCACAGCTCTAACCTCACACAGCTTGACAGACTGAGCTCATGTTTTGGCCATCTCAGCATGAAAGATGACGGCTTTGAGAAGCAGCAGAGAGAGCAACAAGGTTAAAAGTCGCTTAGCCTTGGTATCTGCACAGGTGACAACGGGATTAAAAGACACTCTGCTGGCCCGCAAGGCCGCTGCAAAGGGAGCCTGTCACCCTCCAGCAGCTGAGCCAGGCGCACAGCAGAAACACCCCACCCCTCACTGCCACATATTAATGACCCTGGGGGAAGCGGGCCCCAGCTGCCTTTCGCAGAAACACTCCTCAGCACAGGAGGCACCTTCAATGGGGCGAGGGGGAAGACAGACCCTCACCCCATCCATCCTGACCAGGACTAGGACCCGGAAGAACAGGGGGGTGAGGAGGCTACAGCACAGAGGCAAACGTGCTGGGCTGAGGAATGACATACCCTGGGACATACCATGTCCCACTCCAGGGCAACAGCCAAAAAATGTCCAAAGATGGAGGAAGAGGTTATTTCACATGTACCGCCCTCAGAACGTAAAAGCCCAGGTGCATTTTGGCTGCCTGCAGCTACATGAGAGAGGGATTCTGCATATTGGTTCTTGTTCATCCCAGACCCAATGGGATGGAACTGATGCAAAAGAAATTCCATCTAAACCTCCAGAAGATGTTCCTGGCAGTCAGTGGAAAAGGCTTTCTCGGGAGATGGTGGGTTCTCCATCTTTGGAGATTTTCTCCATCTTTGGAGCCACCTGACGGAGAGGCTGATTCTGGGAACGTTCAGGGAGGTGGCAGGTGACAGTGAATGAGCGAGAGGGTTGTGTCCTGCATAGTGCAGGGGGTTGGACTAGATGACCCAGGAGGTCCCTTCCAACCTTGTTATTCTATGATTCTACATGTGCAGGAGCTCTGTCTCCATTATGGTTGCCTCTCCAGTTAACAGCCAACCAAAGCCCTTTCAAGAAACTTCCGCCTGCCCTGCCCTGCCCTGCCCTGTGGGCCAGACAGCAGCCCCTCAAGAAAGGGGATGTTGAAGGTGGCTCAGCGTCACATTCAGGAAGGACTTCTGCAGAGGACAGCCAGCTACCCTCCAGGTCAGGCTTTCTCAGCCACGGTTTTGTGAATTTGAAAGGGATTCCTGAATGAATGGATGTTAGTTAATTTTTTATATATATTTAAAATTTGTTAAGCATTTATCAGGTGATATGACCATATATGGTCCTGTCAACCTGCCACCCCCCTCCCCAATGGCCAATGATGGGCCAGGAAGGGGAGGGAAGGGGAGGGGCCCCAGGTGGCCGTGTGCCCAACTCTGCTTCCCAAACACATGCTGTACGATGACGGAGCACGGATTTAGTTCCCAGGGATACCAGGATGCAGGCTGTGCTTGGCTTGGGGCGCCAGCTGTGATGATGGGGCAGCTGGTTCTGTAGGTGTTCCTGTGCAAACACCTCACAGGGCAGGGAATCCACATGTTTCCCTGGACTGGTACTTCCTGCTTCAGGCCTCGGACTGCCCAACTGCCTGCTGTCGGAAGTAAGAGGCCACCCACCCTCCCAAAGCAAGCTAAGAAGCCCCTGTGACTGCCCGTGTCTCCATGAACAGAACAGCTCTCTTCCTTCCATTCACAGATCGAACTTCCTTCTACGTGGAACGGTCTCTGGAGCCACACCAGGCTCCTGGAATCATAGATATCTAGCCTATATCGTTGTAGTTTAAACCCATTACTGTGTGTCCTCTCCTCTGCAGCCAACAGAGACAGCATCCTGCCCTTCTCCAAGTGACACCCTTTCAAATACTTAAAGAGGGCTATCATGTCCCCTCTCAACCTCCTTTTCTCCAGGCTGGACATTCCCAAGTCCCTCAACCTATCTTCACAGGGCTTGGTCCCTTGGCCCCAGATCATCCTCGTCGCTCTCCTCATAGAATCATAGAGTTGGAAGGGGCCAAGACAAGTTTCTAAGAAATAAAATAGAATAAAACCATGGAAGGCATAACGTTTAAAACCACAGGACTGTAAAACACACATAAAAGGACAAGATACGAAGGTATGAAGGGCCTGCCTTAAAAACAGATGCACCCGCTGGCTCTGGACTGGCCGAGACTAAAGAGGTCTTGGGGAAAGTGTCAGCCGCAGCTCCTCTGGGAACTCATTCTACCAAGAAGGGGCCAGGACCGAAAAGGCCCTGGCCCTGGCCGAGGCCAAGCGCGCCTACCTGGGGCCAGGAATGACCAGCACATTAGAACCCGCAGAGCGGGAGGCATAGGGCGAAAGGCAGCCCCTCAGACATGCAGGTCCCAAACCATGTAGGGCCTTAAAAGTTAATACCAAAACCTTGAACTGAATCCAGGCAGCACCTGGCACCTAATGCAGCTGCCTCAGCACCGGCTGGATATGGGCCCTCCAAGGAGTTCCAGTGAGGGCCCTCACAGCTGCATTCTGCACCAGCTGTAATTTTCAGATCAAGCCCAAGGCAGGGCCGCATATTGCGGACAGGATGCCAAAACTGGTAAAACCTATGGATTCCTTCTCGTTTGTGATGGTCCACGTGGGAACAAATGATACACCCATCAACACAATTGCGTGTATTAAGGCTGACTACAAAGACCTTGGGAGGCAGCTGAACAGAATGGGGGCACAAGTGGTGTTCTCTGCAATCCTGCCTGTCAGGGGAAGAGGAAAGAGTCGGGAACTGAAGATAATTGAGGTAAGCTTGAGGCAGTGTTGGGGGTGCCGGTGGGTGGGGGTGGGATTCTGGGACCACGGGGTAGGTTTTCTAGAAGAAGGCCACAAGGGAGGCCAATGGAGGACAGTAAATACCAAGGGTCAAGTGGAGCCAAGGGGAAGAGGCTTCAGGTGCCTGTATACCAGCGCCCAAAGAATGGGCAATAAAAAGGAAGCGCTCAAGCTTCTCGTGAAGACAGATATAATTCAGTAGGCATTACAGAGACTTGGTGGAACTGCAAATTTAAAGGGAATGGAACATATGCAGGGAACTATTAACTTGCAGGAAATTTCAAAAACTAAAAACCTGGGGAATTCATATGAAGGATTATGATGTCTCTACACTAATGCACAGAGTATGAGAAACAAGCAGGAAGAACTAGAAGTCCTAATCAAGGAAGAGCCTCTTGTGGCGCAGAGTGGTAAGGCAACAGACATGCAGTTTGAAGCTCTGCCCATGAGGCTGGGAGTTCGATCCCAGCAGCCGGCTCAAGGTTGACTCAGCCTTCCATCCTTCCGAGGTCGGTAAAATGAGTACCCAGCTTGCTTGCTGGGGGGTAACCGGTAATGACTGGGGAAGGCACTGGCAAACCACCCCGTATTGAGTCTGCCACGAAAACGCTGGAGGGCGTCACCCCAAGGGTCAGACATGACCTGGTGCTTGCACAGGGGATACCTTTACCTTTAATAAAGGAAGGGGACTCTGATCTAAAGAAACCTGGTGGGATAACTCTCATGACTGGAATCATAGGATTGAGAGGTACAACTTATTCAAAAGAGACAGACAAATAAAGAAGGGGGGAGGAGTACCACCGTCTGTTAAGAATATCTATACGGGTGAGGAAATACATGTGTCTGAGCAGGAGAGTTCCGCTGAGAGTCTTTGGGTGAAAATAAAAGGAGTAGGAAATAAGAGTGGTGTTATGGTGGGGGTCTGCTGTAGACCTCCAGGCTAGGCAGAGGACTTGGATGAGATGCTCCTAGACCAGATGACAAAGTTCTCAGAGAGACAGGACCTGGTGGTCGTGGGAGATTTCAGTTACCCAGATATCTTTTGGGAGAACAGCTCCGCTAGAAATGAAAAAGTCAAATAAATTCTTCACTTGTCATGCCGACAGTTTAATTTCAAACGTAGTATTGTGTCAGATCACGGGAGGTGATGGTACTGGTTTAGTCTGCTCTGATTCGGCCTCATTTGGAGTACTGTGTTCAGTTTTGAGCACCCTAATTGAAGAGGCATGTAGACAAACTAGAGCATGACCAGAGGAGGGCAACAAAGCTGGTAAGGGGACGACAGAGAATGAGGTGGCTGGATGGAGTCATTGAAGCAGTCGGTGCGAGCTTAATGGACTCCAGGGTATCCAACCTTTGCTTGAAGACGGCCAGTGAGGGGGAGCTCCCCACCTCCTTAGGCAGCCCCTTCCCCTGCTGAACTAGACTCCTAGAATCCTAGAGTGGGAAGGGGCCATGCAGGCCATCTACTCCCACCCCCTGCTCAGTGCAGGATCAGCCTCAAGCCTCCAGGAGAAGGATCTGTCCAGCTGCTGCTTGAAGACCCCCAGGGAGGGGGAGCTCCCCACCTCCTTAGGTAGCCCCTTCCACTGCTGAACTAGACTCCTAGAATCCTAGAGTGGGAAGGGGCCATGCAGGCCATCTAGTCCAACCCCCTGCTCAACGCAGGATTAGCCCTAAGCATCCTAAAGCATCCAAGAAAAGTGTGTATCCAGCCTTTGCTTGAAGACTGCCAGTGAGGGGGAGCTCACCACCTCCTTAGGCAGCCTATTCCACTGCTGAACTACTCTGACTGTGAAAATTTTTTTCCTGATATCAAGCCTATATCGTTGTACTTGAAGTTTAAACCCATTACTGCGTGTCCTCTCCTCTGCAGCCAACAGAAACAGCATCCTGCCCTCCTCCAAGTGACAACCTTTCAAATACTTAAAGAGATCTATCATGTCCCCTCTCAACCTCCTTTTCTCCAGGCTGAACATTCCCAAGTCCCTCAACCTACCTTCATAGGGCTTGGTCCCTTGGACAGGAATGTCTGGCAGTCTTCAAGCAAAGGTTGATACACACTTTTCTTGGATGCTTTAGGATGCTTTGGGCTGATTCTGCGTTGAGCAGGGGGTTGGACTAGATGGCCTGTATGGCCCCTTCCAACTCTATGATTCTATGATCATTGTCCATGGGATTGCAATGGGTCAGACATGACTTCACAACTAACAACAACATGGAGACCAAGACACATGAGGAACGGTTGGGGAAGGTCTGTTTAGCCTGGAGAGGAGACGACTAAGAGGAGATCTGATAGCCACCTTCAAGTATTTAAAAGGCTGCAATATAGAGGATGGAGCAGAGTTGTTCTCTCTTGCCCCGGGGGGACAGACCAATGGGATAAAATTAATTCAAAAGAAATTCCATCTAAAAATCCGGAAGAAGTTCCTGACAGTTAGAGCGGTTCGTCAGTGGAACAGGCTTCCTCGGGAGGTGGTGGGTTCTCCATCTTTGGAGATTTTTAAACAGAGGCTGATTCTGGGAAGGTTCAAGGGGGTGGCAGGTGACAGTGGAGGAGCGAAAGGGTTGTGAGTGTCCTGTATAGTGCAGGGGGTTGGATAGATGACCCAGGAGGTTCCTTAGAACTCCATGATTCTATGATTCCTAGAAAGTGGAAGGGGCAACCAGGGAGTCTGCTTTTTTAGACATGACTGTCATCAATAGGGAAGAACTGGCTGAAGAGGTAAAAGTTGTGGGTGCACTTGGTAGTCGTGACCATGAGATTTTGGACTTGGGGAAGAGAAAAGCTGTACATAGCCATACAGGCTGGATTTCAGGAGAGCAAATTTTAAGAAATTTAGTTATGTTGAGTAGAATCCTGTGGCCAAAAAAACTTAAGCAGATGGAAGCCCATGAAGGTTGGGAGCTTCTCAAAAGTGAAATATTGAAGGCACAATCGCAGACAATTCCCTTGAGAAGGAAAACTGGAACCTAAAGAAACCAGGATGGCTTCATAAGGGCCAGCAAGACGGAGCTCTTCCACCAGGTCTATGGTCGGGGCCAGTGCTAGAGTCAAGTTATCAGAGTGGCCAAAGCTAGGAATCAGCTGAGACTCTGACAAAGGAAAGAGAGAAAGCAGAAAGGCTCAGTACCTATTTTGCCTCTGTGTTTCCCCAGAAGAATATGGACGCATCTAGGGATAGTAGTAGGCAGGGTATAGTGTCAGGGTGGCAGGTTGACATGGACAGAGAGGTGGTCAAGAGGCACCAGGCTGCACTGAGTGAACTTGAATCCGCTGGGCTAGATGGTGTGCACCCAAGAGTGCTCAAAGAAATTTCTGGAGAGCTTGCAGAACCCTTGTCCATCGTCTTTAGGACCTCTTGGAGGACTGGAGAGGTTCCAGAAGAATGGAGAGTCAATTTTATCACAATCTTCAAAAAAGGGAGGAGAAATGTATTATGTATTGTACCCTGTAATAATGTAAACTGCCCTGAGCCTCCGGGGAGGGCGGTATATAAGCATGATAATAAATAAATAAATAAATGACCCAGGAAACTACTGCCCAGTGAATCTGACCTCAACTGCAAGGAAGATAATGGAGCAGACTTTAAAGGCGGCGATCTGAAACTGGGGAAGTCAGCATAGATTTGTCTCTAAGAGGCCCTGCCAGACCAACTTGGTTTCCTTCTTTGACTGGCTTATTAGATCATGGAAACTCAGTGGAAGTAGTTCACCGAGATCTCAGTAAGGCTTTTATTATTTATTATTATTATTATTTCATTTATTATCTGCCACTCAAGGGCTACCCAACTCATGACGGGCTACAATTAAAAATCCCCATAATAAAAAATAAAAAACCCCAACCCTTAAAACAACAGCGGCAGCAATCCAATTCCCGAGCCCCCCACCCATTACCCAAACTCAGCAGACCCCCACAATTTCCTGCGCCTCGGGGGGATAAGTGGGGAGATAGCATGATGCTAGATATGGCAAGGAGGGCTCATAGATCACTCTGGCCTCAACCAAATGCCTGGCAGAAGAGCTCCATCTTGCAGCCCTGAGGGCATGAGCTAGTTCTATCAGGGCCCTCAACTCTTCCAGGAGCTTATTCCACCAGGTCAGGGCCAGAACTGAAAAGGCCCTGGCCCTGGTTGAGGTCTGATGTGCGTCCCTTGGGCCAGGAACCACTAGCAGATTGGCACCCAGAGAGCAAAGGGCCCTGCAGGGGGCATAACGCAATAGGCAGTCCCTGAGATATGTGGAGCCCAGACCGCAGCTGGCCTGGAAGGTCAAACCCAGAACCTTGAACCTGAACTGGGACGCAACTGACAAGGTCCCCAAGGATGTTTTGAAGAGTAAAGTGGAGGATTGGAGGTCTGGATGGTGAGGTGGGTGGGGAACTGGCTGGAAAACCGCACCCAAAGCGTGGTTGTAGTGGCGTTTCGACAGAGTGGAGGGAGGTGAGCAGCGGGGTGCCACAGGCCTTAGTACTGGGCCCGGTACTTTTCAACATTTTTATCAATGATCTGGATGAGGGGGGTACGGGGACTCCCCATTCAATCTGTGGATGACACCAAATTAGGAGCAGTGGCAAACACACCAGAAGATTTCTCTACCTTCATTGTCAACTACCCTGAGCCACAAGAGGGGGGGGGGGCATGTAATAAATAAGACAGAGTTCAATACAATCTGATCGTGTTGGAAAAGTGGGGAAATTAGAACAAGATGCAATACAATAAGGAGAAATGTATACATCTGGGGCACACAAATTAGGATGCTTAGGGCTGATCCTGCGTTGAGCAGGGGGTGGGACTGGATGGCCTGTATGGCCCCTTCCCACTCTAGGATTCTAGGAGTCTAGTTCATCAGTGGAAGGGGCTGCCTGAGGAGGTGGGGAGCTCCCCCTCACTGGCCGTCTTCAAGCAGCGGCTGGACAGATCCTTCTCCTGGATGCTTGAGGCTGATCCTGCACTGAGCAGGGGGTGGGACTAGATGGCCTGCATGGCCCCTTCCCACTCTAGGATTCCAGGAGTCTAGTTCAGCTGTGGAAGGGGCTGCCTAAGGAGGTGGGGAGCTCCCCCTCACTGGCAGTCTTCAAGCAGCGGCTGGACAGATCCTTCTCCTGGATGCTGGAGGCTGATCCTGCACTGAGCAGGGGATGGGACTAGATGGCCTGCATGGCCCCTTCCCACTCTAGGATTCTAGGAGTCTAGTTCAGCAGTGGGAGGGGCTGCCCAAGGAGGTGGGGAGCTCCCCCTCACTGGCCGTCTTCAAGCAGCGGCTGGACAGATCCTTCTCCTGGATGCTGGAGGCTGATCCTGCACTGAGCAGGGGGTGGGACTACATGGCCTGCATGGCCCCTTCCCACTCTGGGATTCTAGGAGTCTAGTTCAGCAGTGGAAGGGGCTGCCTGAGGAGGTGGGGAGCTCCCCCTCACTGGCCGTCTTCAAGCAGCGGCTGGACAGATCCTTCTCCTGGATGCTTGAGGCTGATCCTGCACTGAGCTGGGGGTGGGACTAGATGGCCTGCATGGCCCCTTCCCACTCTAGGATTCTAGGAGTCTAGTTCAGCAGTGGAAGGGGCTGCCTAAGGAGGTGGGGAGCTCCCCCTCACTGGCCGTCTTCAAGCAGCGGCTGGACAGATCCTTCTTCTGGATGCTTGTGGCTGATCCTGCACTGAGCAGGGGGTGGGACTAGATGGCCTGCATGGACCCTTCCCACTCTAGGATTCTAGGAGTCTAGTTCAGCCGTGGAATGGGCTGCCTAAGGAGGTGGGGAGCTCCCCCTCACTCGCCGTCTTCAAGCAGTGGCTGGACAGATCCTTCTCCTGGATGCTTGAGGCTGATCCTGCACTGAGCTGGGGGTGGGACTAGATGGCCTGCATGGCCCCTTCCCACTCTAGGATTCTAGGAGTCTAGTTCAGCAGTGGAAGGGGCTGCCTAAGGAGGTGGGGAGCTCCCCCTCACTGGCCGTCTTCAAGCAGCGGCTGGACAGATCCTTCTCCTGGATGCTTAAGGCTGATCCTGCACTGAGCAGGGGGTGGGACTAGATGGCCTGCATGGCCCCTTCCCACTCTAGGATTCTATAATCAGTGGCTCAGCACTGGGCCTGGAGTGACCGTATTTGCTCAGAAGGAAGACAACCCTAAATGGTTATACATAATCCCTTTAGGAATTCTATCAAAATTATGACTGGGCATAACTGCAACTTGTATGAAAATGGAAAAATACTTTCTCCTTTTTGATAGGAAGAAAATTAATCTTGCATTTGAGTAGATACTGCTTTTAGCGTGTTCATGTATGATTTGGAACTGGGGCTGAGTGGTGCAGCGGCCCAATTTGCAGGTGACACAACATTGTTCTGGGTGCTGAAAACCGATTCGGATTGCAAAAGCTGCAGGAGGATTTCTCCAAATCCGGTGAGTGGGAAACCGCATGACAAATTGGGTTCAATGTAGGAGAGTGTAAAGCAATACATATTGGAACGAACCCCCCCCCCCCCGGCTCTCCATGGCTGCTGATGTGGCCTGAACTGGCTGGGACTGAAAGTGATCTCAGGGCTTTAGCAGACAGTTAGGGGGCAACGTCCACCCAACGCCTGGGGGCAGCGGAAACAGCAAACATCACGCTGGGATTGAAAAGGAAACAGCCAAAAGCGTCCTGCCCTTGCACGGAGCGAGCCTGCGGCATCGTCTGCAATCCTGTGTGCAAGTCTGGTCTCCAAAAGGACATGGCAATCCGACAGAGGAGGGCGGGCGGGCGGGCGGGCAGGCGGGGGCTGAAGCATCTGAGAGGAATACTTATTTACTCAGTAAGCAATTAAAGTTCAGGTGGCCACAAGCACAGGTACTTTTCAAGGAGTGTAAGACAGATTCCAGGAGGAGAATTCCATCAGTGGTCACTAACCATGGGAACGCAAGAGGCCTCCATCTACAGAAGCAATAAACCTCCGATTATGGGGGCTGGGAGGGAACAGATGGAGAGGGCCTCGGACTCTCTGCTGGACTGGAGGGACCCTCCCTGGCCTGACCCAGCATGGCTCTTCTGAGGGTCTTCTCAGGGGAAGGCCTCGGCCTCTCTGCCCTGTGGCTGGCCCTGCAGAGGAACTGGCTGGCCCCTGGGTGAGACGGGAGGCTGGACTGGAGGGACCCTCCCTGGCCTGACCCAGCAGGGCTCTTCTGAGGGTCTTCTCAGGGGAAGGCCTCGGCCTCTCTGCCCTGTGGCTGGCCCTGCAGAGGAACTGGCTGGCCCCTGGGGGAGATGGGAGGCTGGACTGGAGGGACCCTCCCTGGCCTGACCCAGCAGGGCTCTTCTGAGGGTCTTCTCAGGGGAAGGCCTCGGCCTCTCTGCCCTGTGGCTGGCCCTGCAGAGGAACTGGCTGGCCCCTGGGTGAGACGGGAGGCTGGACTGGAGGGACCCTCCCTGGCCTGACCCAGCAGGGCTCTTCTGAGGGTCTTCTCAGGGGAAGGCCTCGGCCTCTCTGCCCCGTGGCTGGCCCTGCAGAGGAACTGGCTGGCCCCAGGGTGAGACGGGAGCCAGGACTGGATGGACCCTCCCTGGCCTGACCCAGCAGGGCTCTTCTGAGGGTCTTCTCAGGGGAAGGCCTCGGCCTCTCTGCCCTGTGGCTGGCCCCTGGGTGAGACGGGAGCCTGGACTAGAGGGACGCTCCCTGGTCTGACCCAGCAGAGCTCTCCTGAAGTTCTTATGGCCTCACTCACACACACGAAGATCAAGCTTCTCCCTCCTTGGTGGGAATGCCAAGGCATGGCAAAGGGCCAGCTGGAGCTCCACAGATTCTTGCTTGCAGGAAGTGAGTTCAAAGATACTCAGGCCATCTCCATTCACCTTTCCCTTTTTCCTTCCCCCAGAGCTTGGCCTTAGCGAAAGGGCCTAGTGAGGGGTTTGGCACGAGGAGAGCACAGGGCTAGAGAAGGGAACTCCCCCCAGTCCTCCCCTGCCTCCCACCACAAACCCCGAGCAGAGGGCAGCCGAACGCCTTGGCTCGGCCGACCTCCTGGGCAGGAGAACTCTGTGGCCTCTAGAAATCCCTGGCAGGAACTCCTGAGCTCGTTTGGCTGACACAGCCACTGAAGACTCGCTGGACCCAAACACCAGCCTGCCTGCCTGCCTGCCTGCCTGCCAAGAGAGCATCTTGCACAGGCTCACCAAGGGGGGCACTGGGCACATCAGCACAAGCAGCAGCAGCAGCATCAAGGCGCTCCACTGCTCAGCTCCCCAGCCCCCTCCCCCTGAAGCACTCAGTCAAAACCAAGAGCAGAATCAGGACGCAGCGCCGCCTCCAAGGCCGGTGCTCAAGAGGCTGATTCCTCCTCCTCCTCCTCCCCCCAATGCAGGGGGGGGGGAGCACGGGCAGCTGGAAAACAGTGGGAGCTGTGCTGCCCTCCATTCGGGGACATTTCCCGTTATTTACACTGACAACTGAGCCTGAATCCCAGAAGCTATGCCCATAGACAGGCACACAGGACAGAGAGATTTGTGTCAGAGCACATGCATGCGCGCGCACACACACAGATGCAAATGTTCAACGGCCACATTCCACAAGAGACAAGGCGTTCTTCCCCAGAGAGGCAGGCCCTGAAGTCCTCTCTGCACCTCTGGCCAAAAGGCCCTAGGAGTGGGCACTGGGGGCAGAAGCGGAGGGCACCCTGTGGCTCATGCGGAACCCCGACACATGTCAGACCGTGGCATCCATCCATGGCTCCCGCAAGCTCAGCGGAAGTGGCAGCTGAGCTCAGGCGGGCACATCAGCCCTCTTTGGATCCCCAGGCAGGATTTCTTTGAGACTGGCCGTCTCCAAGCAGTGGCTGTGCAGAACCTTGCCAAGGATGCTGGAGGCTGATCCTGCGCTGAGCAGGGGGTGGGACTGATGGCCTCCATGGCCCCTTCCCACTCTGGGATTCTAGGAGTCTAGTTCAGCAGTGGAAATGGCTGACTCAGGAGGTGGGGAGCTTCCCCTCACTGGCCGTCTCCAAGCAGTGGCTGGACAGATCCTTCTCCTGGATGCCTGAGGCTGATCCTGCACTGAGCAGGGGGTGGACTAGATGGCCTGCATGGCCCCTTCCCACTCTGGGATTCTAGGAGTCTAGTTCAGCAGAGGAAGGGGCTGACTCAGGAAGTGGGGAGCTCCCCCTCACAGGCCGTCTTCAAGCAGCGGCTGGACAGATCCTTCTCCTGGATGCTTGAGGCTGATCCTGCGCTGAGCAGGGGGTGGGACTGGATGGCCTGCATGGCCCCTTCCCATTTCACGATTCTAGGAGTCTATGAGAGCCAGCTTGGTGTAGCGGTTAGGAGCGCAGACTTCTAATCTGCCAAGCCGGGTTTCATTCCACACTCACC
This sequence comes from Paroedura picta, assembly GCF_049243985.1. Taxonomy (NCBI): domain Eukaryota; kingdom Metazoa; phylum Chordata; class Lepidosauria; order Squamata; family Gekkonidae; genus Paroedura; species Paroedura picta. The sequence goes on from NC_135373.1 coordinate 129,003,687, forward strand.
CACGTGCCACCAGCTGGGTGACCTTGGGCTCGCCAGAGCACTGATAAAGCTGTTCTGACCAAGCAGGAATATCAGGGCTCTCTCAGCCTCCCCTCCCTCACAGGGGGTCTGTTGTGGGGAGACTCCCTTGGGTAGAGAAAAAGTTCAGATAAGAAGCAACTCTTCTTCTAGTACAGCAGTGGAATGGACTGCCTCAGGAGGTGGGGAGCTCCCCCTCACTGGCTGGACAGATCCTTCTCCTGGATGCTTGAGGCTGATCCTGCCTTGAGCAGGGGGTGGACTAGATGGCCTCCATGGCCCCTTTCCACTCTGGGATTCTAGGGGTCTAGTTCAGCAGTGGAAGGGGCTGCCTGAGGACGTGGGGAGTTCCCCTCACTGGGGGGCTTCAAGCAGCGGCTGGACAGATCCTTCTCCTGGATGCTTGAGGCTGACCCTGCACTGAGCAGGGGGCTGGACTAGATGGCCTGTAGGGAACCTTCCCACTCTAGGATTATCAGATTTCAGCTAGAGAATTGTTGTTCTGGGCCCAGGATGACTTGGAGGCTGCCAGAGTGATGAGCTCTAGTGCAATAGGGCCAGGCCCCCAGTCCCAGGGGCTTCCTCCCCCCTCCCCCTCCCCCTCCTGCTGACAGGCCCTTCCCCAGAGCCGCAGGCAACACCTGTGGAGAAGCCTGGCTTCTCCTTTCCCCTCCTACAGGGAGCCAGGCAGAGTGAATTATGGCTCCAGGCATGGCTGGGCAGATAACTTACAGACCCAGGCGAGATATATGCGCCACGATACATCAGCTCACATCGCAGATAAATGCCATCAGTCCTGTGGGGATGGGGATGGGGAGGGGGTGACCATCACCAGGCAGAGGAGGCTGCTCCAGGGACGTCTGCAGGGGTTTTGGGACTCTCAATCTCTTTCTTTCCAGGATCTAGCAGGGAAAGGACTGAGCATGCTGGGCAGGCCAAGGGCTGCATCTGGGCATCGACTACGCGTGCCAGTGCCTTGCACTTGGAGGAGGGCTCTTCCGACGATCCCCCCCCCCTCTCCGGGACCGCAGCCAGCCCCCAGCTGCAGCCCACAGGAGAGGAGGATCACAGGGAGAAGGGGAGCATCACAGGCTCCCTGCCCCAAATCCTTTGGAAGAAAGGTAAGAGAACAACCCGGAGAGCAACCGGGTGCCCAGGGGTTCTGGACCCATCAGGCCCCGAATGCCTGGCAGCCTTTGCGCCACCTGGGGCACATCTGGCTGTCCTGGGTTCTGGAACTAACTTCCCTGTGAAGGAGGAGCAAATCCAGCCCTGTGCTCTGGGCCTTGCACCCTCAAGCAGGGGCCCAGAGTAGCAGCCACGGGGTGCTACACATATGGGAGTGCTGAGCTCTTTCAGGGCGTCCTCACAGATGGCTCACAGGAGATGTCCAATGGCCTGAGCCCCCCCCCCCACACACACACACAGTCTCAGAGCTGGGGAAAGTCAGTCCCTGGCCCCACCGCTGGCAGAGAAAATGCCAGACCCAGAGACGGGGGACAGCCACACAGCTTGAGGGCAGGAGAAGGAGGGGAAGGAATGGGTGCCACGCCACCAGCGGCTGCCCTGCCAGTCTGGAAGTGCAACTCTCAGCAAACCAGGGCCCCCTGGCCAAGATTCAGAGCAAAACAATAGAGCTAAAGCAGTAAAATAGTGTAAAACCTCAAAATGACAGCCATTGGCCCCTCCTCAGCACTGCTAGGAGGCATGTTCCCGTTGTTGATGTTATAGGTGAGTGGGGGGGAGGGGGGGTTCTGCTTGAGTCCAGGAGCCCTTGAAGGACGGCAACAACTCCAGGGAGAGGGCCTTGGGCCCTTAGGCTGGACTGGCAAGGGGAAGCGCCAAAGCCTGCGTGGGTCTCCAAGGTGCTCACAGGCCAGGGCCATGTTCCTCCAGCCAGCCCAAAGCGGGGAAACAACCTGCGGCCTGGCCTGGCCTGGCCAGGCCAGAGGCAAGCTCCATGCAGCCCACAGGCGATGGCCCCAGCCCCCACTTCCCTCTGCAGAGGCGGAGCACAGCCAGGCTCCCTTTCACCACACAGCCCAGGCTAGCCACAGACCACACAAAGGCAGCGCAGAACTCTCCCTGGCAAGGGGAAATGCAAACACTAACGAGGGAGGGAGGGAGGGAGCGGGCCGGCACATCACCAGTGCCAAGACAGGCAAGTGGGGCGGCATCCTTGCAAAGGGGGCGGACCGCAGGCAGCGGCGGGGGGGGGGGGGGAGAGCCAAGAGACACCACGTTCCAATTTAAACATTAGGGGCGAGAAGGAAGAGGAGGAAGTCAAATCTGCCCCAAGAATAGCACAGGAGCAGATGCGCCGGCTGGAGCAACCCCTGTGACTCTGCGCATGACCCACTTTTGAGAGCCGCTCCAAGAAGCCCCAGGCTGGCAGAGGCGGGTGGTCGGCAGGGAAAGTGCCTGGCCCCTCCCTGCACCTGAGCCACCCCTGCCGCTGCCACCCCTTTTACTCGAGGGTCCCCAGGGGCTTCAGCTCCTATCCTCCCCCCCCCGGGAGCTCTTGGCTGGGGCACATTCTGGGGGGGGGGGGAGCAGGAGCAGAGTTCCCAGGCCCATGCTTGGGATGGGGGAGCTCCTCCCTCCCTTGTCCAGGGTGAGGAAAAGGGGGGGGCAGCATCCAGACATGAAACATCACTGCATCCCAGGTGAGCTTTCCCCAGACAGCCGTAAGGCAGGGGGCCCAGGCAGACAGGGGGTTAGTTGAGCAAGGCCACCAGCCAGAGGGAAACGGACCAGAAGGGTTCCACCACAGAGGCCCACTCCTGGCCTTCAGTGGGCAGGCTGCCCTGCAGAAGCGAAGCTGATGGCCACAGGGGTGGGGGTGGGGGTGGGTGGCCCTGGGTAAGCCCTCCCAGGAGGCTGTTCCATTTAGAAGGGGATGGCCAAGAGGAAACAGGGTGGCAGCGGCCTAGAGGGATGAGGGGGGGGGGGCTTATGGTGTTTTTCCTAGGTTTTATGTTCAAGCCAACTCTGTAAGGAACAAAGGTGGCATCAAATGTTTTAACTAACTGAATAAATGATAGCAGTTTATAAAGTTATTCTTGGAGTGGAGTAAGAACTGGAGGGCATCCAAGGAAGGTGATGGGCAGCAGATTCAAGACTATTGTAGAACTGGCTGCCAGTGGATGGGGCAATAGCAGCTTTCACAGGGGCTTGGACAGAGAGAGAGGCGGCTGAAAGGAACTTCCAAGTTCAGACGCAGTCAACCTCTGAGCCCCAGTGCCAGGAGGCCACATCAGGGGAAGGCTTTAGCCTTATTTAAGCACCGCTGTTGGCCCTGCAGAGGAACTGGCTGGCCACCGTGTGGGGTGTACTCCTGCGTACTCCTTTCACTGGCCACCGCGTGAGACAGGAAGTTGGACTGGATGGTCCCTGGTTGGCCCCAGCAGGGCTCTTCCGATGGCCTGGGGTGCTTGTGAGCCCAAGCGGGGAGGGGTAGACTTCCTTGGTCATGGCCAAGGCCTCGCTCAGGGGGGTGCTCTCTTGCCTGTCCTCCAAGGAGTCCAGGACCAGAGGGGCTGAAGGCTGTGCTCTGCTGGTGTTATGCACATGCATGCGCACACCCCTTAGGGCCAAGGGGTGCATCTGGGGGGGGGGGGGGGAGACATTGTGCATGGGAAAGCCTTAGACGATTCCTTGAGGAGCTGCATGCAGGTAACAACAGACCCTTGCGCAGGGTGCCAGGTGGTTCCTATGGCAACAGCACTTAAATATAACTCCTGGCAACGGCTGCTTGCCCCACGAGGGCTCGGGGCCTTCCCCTGCGTTTCTGCATAGCCAAAATTAGCCCCACAAGACAAAGACAGCTACTCCATCCATGGCGCCCCCACAGCCCTGCCTGCTGTGTGCTGGGGAGAAGGAAGGGATATATTTAACCACTGGTGCCAGCCAACAGCCAGAGGAGGCGCCATTAGCCTTGCCAACCGCGCTGAGTGCTAGCGTGGAAGGATCCCCGCCTCACTCAGTGCCCAGGGCTCTCCGGCTGTCTGGGAAAAGTGGGAAGAAATGAATCATAGAATCATAGAATCATAGAGTTGGAAGGGGCCATACAGGCCATCTAGTCCAACCCCCTGCTCAACGCAGGATTAGCCCTAAGCATCCTAAAGCATCCAAGAAAAGTGTGTATCCAACCTTTGCTTGAAGACTTCCAGTGAGGGGGCACTCACCACCTCCTTAGGCAGCCTATTCCACTGCTGAACGACTCTGACTGAGAAAAACTTTTTCCTGATATCTAGCCTATATCGTTGTACTTGAAGTTTAAACCCATTACTGCGTGTCCTTTCCTCTGCAGCCAGCAGAAACAGCATCCTGCCCTCCTCCAAGTGACAACCTTTCAAATACTTAAAGAGGGCTATCATGTCCCCTCTCAACCTCCTTTTCTCCAGGCTGAACATTCCCAAGTCCCTCAACCTATCTTCATAGGGCTTGGTCCCTTGGCCCCAGATCATCTTCGTCGCTCTCCTCTGTACCCTTTCAATTTTATCGATGTCCTTCTTGAAGTGAGGCCTCCAGAACTGCACACAGTACTCCAGGTGTGGTCTGACCAGTGCCGTATACAATGGGACTATGACATCTTGTGATTTTGATGTGATGCCTCTGTTGATACAGCCCAAAATGGCATTTGCCTTTTTTACCGCTGCATCACACTGCCTGCTCATGTTTAGTTTACAATCCACAAGTACCCCAAGGTCTCGTTCACACACAGTGCTACCTAGAAGCGTATCCCCCATCCAGTAGGCATGCTTTTCATTTTTCTGACCCAGATGCAGAACTTTACACTTATCTTTATTAAATTGCATCTTGTTCTCATTTGCCCATTTTTCCATTGTGTTCAGATCTCGTTGAACTCTGTCTCTATCTTCCGGAGTATTTGCCAGTCCTCCCAATTTGGTGTCATCTGCAAACTTGATGAGTAGTCCCTCCACCCCCTCATCTAGATCATTAATAAATATGTTAAAAAGTACCGGGCCGAGCACCGAACCCTGAGGTACCCCGCTACTCACCTCTCTCCAGTCTGATGAAACACCATTGACAACAACTCTTTGAGTGCGGTTCTCTAACCAATTCCCTATCCACCTAACGATCTGAAAATCCAGATTGCAGTCCTTCAACTTATCCATCAGAACATCATGGGGAACCTTGTCAAAAGCTTTACTAAAATCCAAGTAAATGACATCAACCGAATTTCCCCGATCCAGCAAACCTGTTACTTGGTCAAAAAAGGAAACTAGGTTGGTCTGGCAGGACCTGTTGGAGACAAATCCATGCTGACTTCCTTGGATCACCAAATTGTCCTCCAGATGTTTGCAGATCGCTCCCTTTAATATCTGCTCCATTATCTTCCCCACAACAGAGGTCAGACTCACTGGTCTGTAGTTTCCCGGGTCATCCTTCCTCCCTTTTTTGAAGATCGGAATAACGTTTGCTCTTTTCCAGTCCTCCGGGACATCTCCAGTCCTTAAAGAGGTTCCGAAGATGATGGACAAGGGCTGTGCAAGTTCTCTGGAAAGTTCTTTGAGTACTCTCGGGTGCATTTCATCTGGACCAGGGGATTTGAACTCATCCAGTGCAGCTAAATGCCTCTCGACCACCTCTCTATCCATGTTAACCTGCCACCCAGACACTATCCTTTGGCTACAGTCATCTCTAGATGTGCCTAAACACTTAGACCTGTGGGAAAAAACAGATGTAAAATAGGCACTAAGCCTTTCTGCTTTCTCTGCATCTTTCGTTAGAGTTTGTCCATCCGCACCCAACAGCGGGCCTATTGCCTCCTTTACTTTACGTTTGCTCCTCACGTAACTGAAAAATCTTTTCTTGTTACAATGGGCTTCCCTGGCCAATCTTAGCTCACTCTCAGCTTTGGCCTTTCTGATGATTGATCTACAGTGCCTAGTAACCTGTAGGTACTCTTCTTTAGAGCTCTGTCTTTCCCTCCATTTCCTGAACATTTTCCTTTTCTTTCTTAGTTCCTCTTGAAGTTCTCTGTTCATCCAAATAGGCTTCTTAGAGCTCCTGCAGTGTTTTCGTCTTTCTGGAATAGTCATTGATTGAGCATGCAATAGCTCTTGTTTGAGTAGCGCCCACCCTTCACATGCTCCCTTCCCTTCCAGCATTCTCGTCCATGGTATGACACTCATCATGTCTCTGAGTTTATTAAAGTTTGCCCTACGAAAATCCAACATCCGCGTCTGGCTACAAGCTTCCTTGGCTCCCCATCTCAAAAGGAATTCTATGAGGACATGGTCACTTCCCCCTAGGGTCCCCACCTCCTTCACCTCATCCACCAACTCTTGCCTGTTGGTCAGTATTAAGTCCAGTATGGCTGAACCTCTTGTGGGTTCATCTACCATTTGATAAATGAAATTGTCAGCCAGGCAGGTCAGAAACTTGCATGACTGAGGACGCTTCGCAGAGTTTGTTTCCCAGCACACATCTGGGAAATTGAAGTCACCCATGATGACAAGGTCCTGCCGTTTGGATATTTTCTCAAGCTGCTCACAAAGTGCAGCATCCACATCCTCTCGTTGGTCAGGCGGTCGGTAGCAGACACCAACCACCACACTGTTTGTTTTCCCCTCGCTTATTTTCACCCAGATGCTTTCCACTGTAGATATGCTCTCCTTCACTAGAATTTCCTGACAGGTAAGCCCTTTTCTCACATACAGTGCCACTCCTCCACCTCTTCGATCTATTCTGTTTTTTCTGAACAGTTCATATCCATCCACCATTACATTCCAGTCATGAGAATCATTCCACCAAGTTTCTGTGATGCCTACTAGATCATACCTTTCCATCAGCATGAGAAGTTCCAGCTCTTCCTTTTTATTGCCCATGCTTCGGGCGTTAGTATAAAGACATCTGAATCCTTTTACTTTTGGTTCCCTATGAGCTGGCCTTGCCGGTTGGGCTGCCTCCGATAGTTCTCCTTCCATACACTCCCTATGTTGATCGTCTCCTTCCCCTAGTGGCTTTAGTTTAAAGCTCTCCTGATGAATCTCCCCAGGTTCCTGCCAAACACATTCTTCCCCAGTTTTGATAAGTGCAGTCCATCAGGTGCTAGTAGGCCTTCCTCAAGAAAGCCTATCCCATGGTCCCAGAAACCAAATCTCTCCTGCCGGCACCAACTACGCAGCCAGTGATTCACCTCCATTATCTTCCTCTCCCGACGCATTCCTCTTCCCTTGACAGGCAAGATTGAAGAGAATACCACTTGTGCCCCCATTTGCTTGAGCTTCCTCCCCAGATCTTGATAGTCTTTTTTAATAGGAGCGATGGTATTCAGGGACATGTCATTCGTTCCCACATGGACCATCACAAATGGGTAGCGATCCGTAGATTTGAGGAGTTTGGGCAGCCTTTCTGAAACATCTTTAATTTTTGCCCCTGGCAAGCAACACACCTCTCGGGTTAGGGGGTCGGGCCCAGCCACGTGGCGATCCATTCCTCTTAGCAGGGAGTCTCCAATTACCAGTACTCTCCTTTTTTTTTTCTTCTCAACTCCATTTCCTTCTGTCCCCGTGGCCTCTTCCCTTTGTCTTAGAGTTTGTTTTGGGACCTCTTCCCTTGTTGACCCTTGCACCTCCTCTGCAAGGGCCTGAAATCTATTCTGGAGCTCCAAAGGCCCCGAGAACTGTCTCGCCCTTCGCCGTTCAGTCTTTTTCCGAACTGCCTGCAGAGGCTCCCTATTGTGGTCAATCTCCTTGTCCTCTTCAGGACTGGTTGTATTCTCTTTATTCTCTTTATTCCATGTTGCAGAGCTCTGGACTACGAACTCCTCCCCTTTCTTGCTTTGGGTCAGAGTAATAATTTTGTTTTCTAATCCCCTAATCTTTTCCTCCAAAAGTTTTACCAGCTTACACTTGGGGCAGCTGTAGTCCATCTTGTCTTCTGGGAGGAAGGCAATCATGTCACACTCACTGCAGATGATGGGATGAGTGTCCTGGAGGTCCATTGTAATGTCTAGGCAGTGCAAGTACTAGGGAAATATAATCTACTGATATAATCTACTGATTCTAATTGCTCGGCCAAGAACCCCAGGCTAAGAGCCACAGGCCAAGAGCCCTTTGTCTCTTGCCAAAGGCTCACGCCTCTGGTGAGGAGTAGCCCTTTTTAATCCTCCCAACAATTACCCAGCAATCACCTCACCCAGGCAGAACAATAGCCTCACCTGGTCAGCAGCAACTCTCCCCAGTAGCTCTCTCCACGTGCTCTCAGTTGTCTGAGCTCTGCCTCTGGTGAGGAGTAGCCCTTTTTAATCCTCCCAACAATTACCCAGCAATCACCTCACCCAGGCAGCACAATAGCCTCACCTGGTCAGCAGCAACTCTCCCCAGTAGCTCTCTCCACGTGCTCTCAGTTGTCTGAGTTGTCTGAATGTGTGCATTCTGTAAGTCCTGAATTGCCATCTCAGCGCAGCAAAGGAGTTGTGCTCAGGGCTCAGGCACGGGATGAGCAGAGAGAGGGCGCACCAATGCTCTTGCCGACAGGATTCCCAGAGGCAGCCCGGACCCAAGCGGAGGGAGAGGGGCGGTGCCCAGGGCAAGGAAGCCTTTCCCCCAGCAGAGGTGCCTACTCCCACTTCAGTCCCCAAACCCCCTTCCAAGGCAGCTCCCTGGAGAGTGCACGGCAAGGGCTTGGAGAGGGAGCCCTGAAGCCAGATGCTGTTTCTGGTGAGCCAGCTGGATCTGGTCAAAGCAGCTGTGTGCCAGGGAGGAGACCTGAGTCCCCAACTGGAGGCCCAGAAGCAGGACCCCTCACCTGCTTCTGGCCCTGCCCCCGTGAGCCCTCCAGCGGTCCCATGCCAGGCTCCTCAAGCCCCATTTCACCCCAGTGGGCCGGCACAAGGGCCCCCAGGGCTGGTCTTGTTTACACATTGGCAGCAATACAGAAATGGGAAATCAGAAAACCAGAGTCAGAGGGGTCTACAGAGGCTATGCAGTCCAACCCCACCCCATCCCCACTCAATGCAGGGCCAGCCTCAAGAATCCAGGAGAAGATGCATCAATCTTGGTTGCTTCCATGGTGCCCCTCTTTGCGTCCCCAACTGGAGGAGAGGCCCAGTCCTCGGCCAGGAAAGAAGCCGCCAAGCGGGTCACAGCCAATGACAATTATTCCCACCCTCTCTCCATAAAACCAAGATAAGTGTTACTAATAATACATCCTGAAAGGTTAAAAATCACACACTGGAGAACAAACATAGTTAATCATAAAATGTACCAAATGAAGACCAGATGTTTAAAGTCCTCCTTTTTTTTGGGGGGGGGGGGTGGATTGTCCTCTCCTCCCCCACACACATTCACACCCAAAGCCCAGTTGCAGCTGGCTCAGAGCCGTTGGAAGAGGCGAAAATTTAGTGGGGGGAGGAGCAGCCCTCCTGGATTTCCATAAAACTGCAATTCAATTACAGAAAGCAAGGCGAATTCCTAAGTCTCCACAGCCCCACTAATTGCCTAATTAAGGACTGGGACGCCAAGAGCGCAATTACACTCCCGGCTAAGTCATTAAGGCCCCGGTGATCATCGAATGGGATTTCCACTTAGGGACTGGGGGGAAGGGGGGCTGAGCAGCGGAGGTCCCGTTTCCCTTTTGTGCGCCTGGCTCACGTGGCAGGCAGGCCCAGAAGCCGTCCTCTCCTTCAGTCTCCTGCCTCAAGCGTTAAAAGGAAGAAGCCCTGCAACCTGCCTCATGGGTGCCCCCCCACCCACCCATTGCTTCTGCTGCAGGGGACCCGCAACTCTGCGTGTGTGTGTGTGCGCGCGTGTGCGTGTGGAAGGGTGCCACCTGCAGGCCGCCCCAAGCACTAACGCTGCTCCAGAGCGTGGAAAGGCACTTGGCGGCACCCCCTCCCTCCCCCTCCCACGCGCACGCACACACACACACACACACACTCCCACCCCCAAGTCAGCAGCCGCAGCGGCGTCCCCAGGGCTGCCCACGCGCGGAGGGACGGAGTCATGGAGGGTGGCGTGGCGTGGCATGGGGGGGGGTTGTGTTTGTGCAGCCTGCCAGGTGAGGCAGCGGAGAGAGCCCTGCCAGGTCAGCGGCACGAGGAGGAGCGTGCCCTTCTGCAGCAGCCGCTCTTATTTCTTTCTCAGCATAAGTGGGAGGTTTAATGCTGATTAAAATTTTAAAATATCACAGGCTCTGTAACAAGGAGTCTCATTTTCTTGTCGTATGCAGCTGACTTAGGAACAATTAATTATAAATGCAATGCCAGGATTAGTTATATCTGTTACACACATGCCTCGTGAGAACCCCTCGGCTCAAGCTGGCCGCCCACAGCTGAGACCCAGGATGGGGCGGGGCGGTGGGGGGGGAGCTCAGCAGCAGGCAGCAGCCCCACTCCGGCCCAACTAAGGTGCAGCCGCCACAGCCGCAGCCCCCTGGGCAGGCCCGAGGTGGGGAAGTGCTCCCAAAGAGAAGCTCTTGCACCCAGAGCCCCCCCCCCCAGTCTCCCCAGCCAGGGGCCCAGAGTTGTCTCTCCCACCCTGCATTAGCCTCCCTGGGGGATTTGTGCTCTATTGGGGCAGAGAGCCCCCCTGCTGCCAAGGAAGAGTCAGGAAGGGATGGAGATGGCTGGGGGGGGGGGGTTGCAATAATTGCTGGTGGGGTTTCCATACAGGGGGGCCAGTCTAGCCAACCAATGAACTCCTAAGCCAGAACCCCCCCCCCCAGCCTTCCCCGCAAGGTCAGGGGCTGCAGGAGCCCGTTCCGGGGGTGGGCAGAGGTTTGAGTCCAGCACGGTGGCTGGAGGACAGCCGGTCCCTCGTGAAGACGTGTGGCCCACACCAGAAGGCCCTGCCTGGGGATCGGGGAGGGGGGCGTCACACCTCCGCCCCCCATCCTCACAGGTGGCAGGAGGTTTTGGGAGGGGGAGGAGCCGAACACAAGGCCACCTTCCTGTCTACTGAATTCCCCACAACGATGGAGACCAATCGATATTCAGGGTCATCCTTTCTGCCACTGGGGTTGCCATAGCAACGGGAAGGAAGCCAAGGGAGCCAAGAACCCAAGGACAGGCTGGGGCAGGGAAGGGGTGGGGTGGGGTAGGGGGAAGGCACCCCCACGCATCATCTGCAGCTCCCAAGCAAAGCAAGGCTGTGTCGGCACCCCAGGCAGCACCCCATTCAAGCCCCCCCCACAAATGGGCAGCCCTCGGCTGTCCGGCCTCCCACTGGGCAGAGGCCCCCACAGGCCCACTCGGCCACCACGGAGCCAAGCCCCCCGTCTTCAGAGGAGAGTCCATGCCTCGCCCCTCCTGCAGCCATGCCCTTGGTAACCCACTCAGGCAGTGGGGGGCAGCTCCCTGCTCTAGGAGGGGCACCGGGAAGAAATACATTTCAGCAGCAAGTGCGCACGGGGGGGGGGGGGGGAGGCAAGGGAAAAGGAGAAAGCTGCCAGATGCTCTGAGATTCAAGCACCGGCTTCTTTCTGCCAGGGGGCCCAAGAGACAGAAGGAACTGCTCTAGAATCACAGATCACAGAGTTGGAAGGGCCCTCCTAGGTCATCTAGTCCAACCCCCTGCACTATGCAGGACACTCACATCCCTATCACTCATCCCCTGTCACCTGCCACCCCATTGAACCTTCCCAGAATCAGCCTCTCCGTCAGATGGCTCTCCAGCCACTGTTTGAAAATCTCCAAAGATGGAGAACCCACCACCTCCCGAGGAAGCCTGTTTCCCTGAGAAATCGCTTGAACTGTCAGGAACTTCTTCCAGATGTTTAGCCAAAAGATTCTTTTGAATTAATTTCATCCCATTGGACCTGGTCCATCACTCCAGGGCAAGAGAGAACAACTCTGCTCCATCCTCTACATCAGTGGTCCCCAACCCCCGGTCTGGGGACCGATGCCGGTCCGTAGATCAGTCACTACCGGGCTGCAGCTCCTCCTCGTCCTCCCCCCCCCCCGGCTGCTGCCTCAGGGGCTGCGCTGCCACTCTGCTGCCAGCTCACCTTTGGTGCTCTCCAGCGACTGCCATGGCTGAGGCTCCCCCTCGCCGTGGCACTGTGCAGCTGTTGCTGGCAGCGACACCCAGCGGGCGGTGGAAAGTAAGGGGAGCTGGTGGGAAAGCAAGTGGAGCAGGGGCTCAGGCAGCAGCGGCAACGTTCCTCGGCAAAAGACTACCCCGCCGGGCCTCAGTAAAATTGTCAAGCGTTGACCGGTCCCCAGTGATAAAAAGGTTGGGGACCACTGCTCTACATGGCAGCCTTTTAAATACTTGAAGATGGTCATCAGATCCCTTCTCAGTCGCCTCCTCTCTAGGCTAAACAGATCAAGCTCCCCCAACCTTTCGTCTTGGTCTCCAAACCCCTCACCATCTTTGTTGCCCTCCTCTGGACACGTTCTAGTTTGTCAACATCTCTCTTCAACTGGGGTGCCCAAAACTGAACACAGGACTCCAAGTGAGGCTGAACCAGAGCGGAGTAAAGCGGTACCATCACCTCCCGTGATCTGGAGACAATGCTCCGTTTGATACAGCCCAAAATCCCATTTGCCTTTTTAGCCACTGAGTCACGCGGCTGACTCCTGTTCAATGTATGGTCTACTAAGACTCCTAGATCCTTTTTGCACATTCTACTGCCAAGACAAGATTCCCCCATCTTATATTGGTGTATTTGGTTTTCCCTACCTAAATGCAGAACTTTACATTTGTCCCTATTGAACTTCATTTTATTCAGTTTAGCCCACTTCTCGAGCCTATCAAGATCATCCTGTATTCTGTTGCTGTCTTCAGTTGTGTTTGCTACCCCTCCCAGTTTAGTATCGTCTGCAAATTTAATTAGTATCCCCTCTAATCCCTCATCCGGATCATTTATAAATATGTGAACTCTGTGGAAGTCCTTTGCTGGAGGGAAGGGCCATGCCAGGCCCAGGGGCAGTTGTAAAGCCCTCACCAGCCTCCCAGCCCGCCTGTCCCCTGACATGGAACAGGCTGCTGCATGCAGGCTGGAGGGCCCCTCAGTCCTACTTTAGGACTGAGCCAAGGGGAAAAGAAACAAACAAGCCATGTGTTCAGGAGGGCATGGCAGGAAGTCCTTCTGAGCATATGGTGGAAGGTGGGAGGGGAGCCCCATTTCTGGCAGAGGAGACTCAGTGGGCGGATCAAGCCAGAGAAGATTGGTGGGGGGCTTTCCTCAGACCCCCCCCCCTCAAATGGCACTCATTAGGATGAGGGGGTGAGACTCTAAAGTCCAACTCACCCCAAGTCAACTGCGCGATTCTGCTGCCCTCCGGCGGGGGGGGGGGGCAAGCTAAGTGGACGGGCCAGTCTGGACAGCGGGGCAAGCAGCACAACAGAGGAACTCAGGCTGAGATGCTTGGGAGACATGCTTGGCCAGGAGACAGGTCGGGTCCACCTCCCATTGCCTGAGGGGGAGGGGGAGAGGCTCTGCCATGCTGGATTCATGCGCACCCACATTCCCTCGCCAAAAGGCGAGGCAGCAACGTCTGCCCCCGGCCCTGCTGGAAGAAGACAGAGCCGCCCCCTCCCGAGCCCGACCCCCCAGCTCCTCCCCCCCACTCACCCGCAAGCAGGAAGGTGATGAGGCAGGTCTCCTTCGGCAAGTACAGCTTGAGGCGGGAGCCGCTGAAGACGTACTCCACCACGGCCTCCGAGCGGCCGGCCCGCTGCAGGAAGGGCAGGAACTGCTTGGCCTTCTGGGTGTCCTGCGGGGAGGGGGACGGGAGAAAGACAGCCTCAGTCAGGGGGCAAGGCGGGGCCACAGGTGGAGAACCAGCCCCAAGGGCAGCACCTCCATGGGGGCCAGCAGGCACACTGGGGCGAGGAAAACAGAGCGCTGTTTGCCGGGGAGCTGCCTTCCATTGCCCCCCTCCCCCCTCCAGGGGAGCCCAGGTCACAGCAGCACCCTCCCGGCAGAAGGCTAGGAGCAGACCACCTTCCCAGGCCCCTGCAAAGAAGGACCCTCCCATGCAGAGAACCCAAGGGGAGCAGCAGTGAGACTCCAGGGACTCGCCCCCCCTCCACTCTGCTTGACCTGACCAAGCCAAAGGGCTGGGGGGAGGGGGAGGAGAAGGGCCCCCTTCCCAGCACATGGAACTCTCTGCACTAAACTGCATGTTCTACCGAAGCCTGAATCAGTAGCAACACGTGAGCCAAAGTGTCACCAAAGTGGGGGGGAGGGACAGGGGCTGGGGAAGGATGTATGGCAGAGCAGGGCAGCTTCCAAGGCAGGAGACTTGGGGGGGGGGGGGGGGATATCCACTTCCTCCTTCAGGGAGGACAGCTCCCCCCCCCCATCCCCATCCCCATCCCCGGAGGATTCCTCCTTAGCGGGCCGGCCGGAAGGCGGATTCCAGAGGCATGCGCTCACAGGCGGGCTCTGATTGCTCGCCCATTGACTTCTTTTGAACCGCCGCCCAAAGCTCTGCAGTCTATTTTTTTCCAGGAACAAAGATGGTGCACGTTGCCAGTGGCTGATTTATTTAACTGGGGAGGCGGGGGGGGGGGAGCCCCATGGCAGCTCCTGAAATGAAAAAGGCGGCCAGGTGGCTTTTTATTCTGCTCCTAGCTTAATTTAGAAAAATGTACCACAAAGAGGAAGCCAACTGGCCACGGCCAATGCTCCGTCCCTCCCATTGCCAAAGGAAGGCCTGGCTCCGGGACATCGAGGCGCTACCTGAGCAGAGCAGCAGAGCCGAGAGTGAGGCGGCCACCCTCGGCCAGTGGTTGGTGGCCAGCCATCCTATACCGAGGCAGCCTCAGGGTCACAATGGGCCACTGCTGCTGCAACCAGCCCACAGTGCTGGGGAGGCCACCCCTGGGTTGTCTGCATGGAATTCCCTGCCTGGGGCCGGCTGGCCGGATTCCCCCCACCCCTCCCCAGATACATTTGCCAGCTGTTTGGAATTAGTGGCTGGATGGCTCAGGCAGTCGCCTGAAACTCAGCCCCTCCAAGACAGAGGTCCTGTGGCTGGGCAGAAGAGGGCAGGATCAGGAAGCCCGTCTCCCATGCCTGGAAGGGGTTCAATAAACCCCTGCACTGGTTGCCAGGAAATTGGGAGTGACCTTCGATGCCTCCCTCTCTATGGAGGCTCAGGTCACCAAAGTAGCCCGGACAGCAGTCTTCTTCAAGTACTTAAAAGGCTGCCATGTAGAGGCCAGCTCATAGGGAACCAAAAGTCAAAGGATTCAGATGCCTGAGATTCATCAGGAGAGCTTTAAACTAAAGCCACTAGGGAAAGAAGACGATCAACATAGGGAGTGTAAGGAAGGAGAACGATCGGGGGCAGCCCAACCGGCAAGGCCAGATCATAGAGAACCAAAAGTAAAAAGATTCAGATGCTTTTATACAAACGCCCGAAGCATGGGCAATAAGAAGGAAGAGCTGGAACTTCTCATGCTGACGGAAAGGTATGATCTAGTAGGCATCACAGAAATTTGGTGGAATGATTCTCATGACTGGAATGTAACAGTGGATGGATATGAACTGTTCAGAAAAAACAGAATAGATCGAAGAGGTGGAGGAGTGGCACTGTATGTGAGGAAAGGGCTTACCTGTCAGGAAATTCTAGTGAAGGAGAGCATATCTACAGTGGAAAGCATCTCGGTGAAAATAAGCGAAGGGAAAACAAACAGTGTGGTGGTTGGTGTCTGCTACCGACCGCCTGACCAACGAGAGGATGTGGATGCTGCACTTTGTGAGCAGCTTGAGAAAATATCCAAACGGCAGGACCTTGTCATCATGGGTGACTTCAATTTCCCAGATGTGTGCTGGGAAACTAACTCTGCGAAGCGTCCTCAGTCATGCAAGTTTCTTACCTGTCTGGCTGACAATTTCATTTATCAAATGGTAGATGAACCATTTGTGGCTGCCAGGGTCCTCCTTCTGACACTATGGAGGGCCCATATTCAGCCGGTGCTTCGACATCTACACTGGTTACCAGTCTGTTACCAAGTCAAGGTCAAGCTTTTGGTACTGACCTTTAAGGCTATATGCAGTCTGGGTCCCCCTTACCGGTGGGACCGCTTGGTTGCTTATGCCCCCTGCAGGGCTCTTCGCTCTGGGGGTATGAATTTACTGGCTGTCCCGGGCCCTCGGGGCATACACCTGGCCTCGACCCAGGCCAGGGCCTTTTCAGCCCTGGTCCCAACCTGGTGGAATGATCTCCCAGAAGAGCTAAAGGCCCTGTCTGAATTGTCAGCTTTCCGCAGGGCCTGCAGGACAGAGTTCTTCCGCCAGGCGAACATTTGAGGGTAAGGTGGGGTCCTGATATTTTGAGGATCCCCCACGGTGTTGTCAGATATGGCACCTCACTTCCAATGGCAGAAGGCTTGGCTATAAAGAAGGATTTTATGGGGTTTTATTGTATTTTATTATTTTGTTGTTGTAATCTCCTGCAAGCTCATTAGGAGAGCAAATTGAAATGTGGGTGGGTGGGTGGCTGGACTGGACTTCTGGAGCCCTCTATGGCTAGGGGCCAAGACTCCCAACTCACACGGTCTTGGGGGGCCCCACCACTGGTGACTAGGCAGGCAGCAACCCTGGAGAGGGCTTTCTCAGTCGTGGCACCCTCTCCACGAAGCTCCGTCTGACCCTTGTAGGCTTGTTTCCCACCAGCGGCTGAAGCCTCTTTTGCTGGGCGCATTCCCAGGGGCCCTTCTCAGCCCTCCGCACTCACTGGGCTATTCTGCGTGTTTGTCCATGTATGTGTTTTATTGCTTTGTTTTTTACGTTCTTTACTTTGTTATGAACCTATTTACATTTTAGCATCCTACAGAAGAAGCACTAGTTTCTAAGTGTACCACCAAACAAAAAATGCAACTGACTAGTTCTTTTCATCCTCATGTGTTATTTTAAATGTTGTTTCAATGCTGGAGTGGCCTGATGAGTCCTGCCCGGAGGGCGAGCAGGGAGGGGAAGAGCAGGCTTCCTGAGCTCTGCTGTCCAGTTGCCAAAGGATTCTCAAGAGGACGCGACTTGGGCAGGCGAGCAGCACAAAGAATCATAAACAATGTGCTACCCTCAGCCAGGATTTCCCAACCAGGGTTATACCCAACAGGTCCAGAAGGGTTACTCCAGTAGCATGTGTGTGTGTGTATGTGTGTGTGGGGGGGTAATTTTTAAACGTATTTTTTAAAAGATGTTAAAATTTACCTGGGGTGTTGTCCTTATTTGGGCAGGTTGACCTGCCTCCTCCAAAACTAGCCTGGAAGGGGGGGGGTGTGGATCTTGTCCCTTTGGGGCTTAGGGGTGGGTGCGTGAGAACAAGGGCCCATGCGTAGGTCTGCGAACACAGCCTGGATCTCCATGTGTGTGTGTTTGTGTGTGTGTGAGAGAGAGAGAGAGAATATAAAAGAAAGTGACACATCACTTATGGGTAGGGTGTGTGCCAAGGAAGCATGGCCTGCTGACATCACTTGTGGGGTTGGCCAAAGTAGAAGAATATTTCAGAGCCTGACAAAATGCCAAACAGACACTGTGGAGACACTGGCCCAAGTTTTTAGGGTAGTTTTTTCTCTTACCGCACTCAAGGAGGGGCGCCAAAATGTTAATAAATTGGATCTCGGCTGTGAGGCATTAGCGAGCTGTGGATAAAGTCTTGTCGCTCCGCCACCGTGACCTTGCCACGGGTGATACAGAAAGGGAACTGGAGGCCTGTTGGCCGCCTTTGGAGGTGACATTTGATGGCTACAGGCAGTTCTCACTCCCGAAGTGGACAAGCTGCTGAGGGTGGTGAGGGTTACCACTTGCCTCCTTAATCCCTGCAGTCTTGGCTGCTCAAAGGGGGCAGCCAGCGGTCTAGAGGTCAGCTCAGGGATATCATTAATCTCTCCCTGTCATCCGGGGAGTTCCCTGAGCTGCTGAAGGGTGCAGAGATTTGCCCTCTCCTTAAAAAATCTTCGCTGGATTCCCAGGGCCCCCGCCAGCTACCGCCTGGTATCGCATTTGGTGTTTCTGGGTAAGGTAGTTGAGAGGGCCGCTACAAACCAGCTCCTGGCATTCTTGGATGAAACTTCGGCCCTCAATCCATATCAGTCTAGCTTCTGTCCTGGCCATGGGGTGGAGATGTCACTGGTGACCCTGGTGGACGATCTCCAGCATCAGCTGGATTGGGGCGGATCGGCCATTCTCATAACCTGTTGGCCACCTTTGACATGGTCAACCACGAGTTATTGGCCCACCATCTTGCCGGTACAGTTCTTTGCTGGTTATTTAAATTTTTAAAAATAAAATGTCTCAAATGTCTCGCGGTGGTTTATGAGATCAGGAAAATACAATAAAATTCCCTAAAATAGCCCATAAAACATAATAGAATAGAATAATAACACAGCATAACAAGATGGCGGAATATCAACCCATTCCCCTTTCAGCATGGGTCAGACTCTCTTTCTACCTGGGAGCGATGAACATAGCGGCCCTTAACCTAGAGATCCTAAGAAGGCAACACCGGAGACCGCTCTGGCCTCAACCATACGCCTGGCAGAAGAGCTCTGTCTTGCTAACAACAACAGGGCCCTTAGCACTTCCAGGAGCTCATTCCACCAGGTTGGGGCCAGGTGTATATCCCGGGAGCCTGGGACAACCAGTAAATTCATACTCGCAGAGTGGAAAGCCCTGCGGGGGGCACAAGCAAATAAGCAGTCCCGCAGATAGGTTGGACCCAAGCCGCGTAAAGCCTTAAAGGTTAAGTCCAAAACCTTCCTCCAAACCGGACCCAGAGGGTTGCACTAGGGAATGAGCTGTCGTGCCCCTGCCAGATTCCTTGTGGAGTTCCTCAGGGGGCAGTGCACTCCCCCACTCTTTTCAACATCTTCATGCGCTCTGGCCCAGCTGATCCAGAGTTTTGGACTGGGTTGTCATCAGCATGCAGATGACACTCAGCTCTACATCCTCATGGATGGCCGCCCAAACTCCCCCTCGGAACCATTTGCGAGATATTTGGAAACCGTGGCTGAATGGCTCAAGCAGAGTGTCCTGAAACTCATCCCCTCCAAGATGAAGGTCCTATGGTTGTGAAGGAAGGGGGCATATCAGGAAGTGCGCTTTCCTGTCCTGCCCAGGACGCAACTGACCACCACGTCCCAAGCCAGAAACGTGGGTGTGACCTTGGATGCCTCGCTAACTATGGAGGCACAGGTCAAGAAAGGAACCTGCCAGGCGTTTTTCCACCTTCTCCGGGCTAGGCTACTAGCGACCAATCTGTCTTCTGAGTACCTGGCCACTGTGATCCATGTGATAGTCACCTCCAGAATAGACTTCTGTAACTCAGTCTATGCGGGCCTGCCCTTGCTCCTGACTCGAAAACTGCAGCTGGTACAAAATGCAGCTGCTAGGGTCCTCACTGGGACACCTTGGAGGATCCAGCCTGTGCTAAGGCAGCTGCACTGATTTCCATCTGCGGCCCAGATAACGTTCATTTCTCCAGCCTATCAAGATCATCTTGTATTGTGATTCCGTCTTCGGTGGCGGTTGCAACCCCTCCCAGTTTAGTACCATCTGCAAATGTAATAAGTACCCCCTCTAATACCTCATCCAAATCATTTATAAATATGTTGAACAACACAGGCCCCAGGACAGATCCCTAGGGAACTCCACTTGTCACTCTTCTCCAAGAGGATGCTGAACCATTAACAAGTTCCCTTTGGGTATGATTTCACAGAATCAGAATCACAGAACCATAGAGTTGGAAGGGGCCACCCAGGCCATCTAGTCCAACCCCCTTCTCAATGCAGGATCAGCCCTAAGCATCCTAAAGCAGTGGTCCCCAACCTTTTTATCACTGGGGACCGGTCAATGCTTGACAATTTTACTGAGACCCAAGAGGGGTAGTCTTTTGCCGAGGGATGTCGCCGCCACCTGAGCCCCTGCTCCACTTGTTTTCCGCCAGCACCCCTCATTTCCCACCCCCCACTGGCGGGTGCTGCCAGCAGCAGCTGCACAGTACCACGCCGAGGGGGAGCCCCATCAATGGCAGCCGTTGGAGAGCACTAAAGATGAGCCGGCAGCAGACTGGCAGGGCAGCCCCCAAAGCAGCAGCCAGGGAGGAGGATGAGGAGGAGCCACTGCCCGGAACTGACTGATCCACGAACCGGTACCGGTCCCCAGACCGGGGGTTGGGGACCACTGTCCTAAAGCATCCAAGAAAAGTGTGTAACCAACCTTTTCTTAAAGACTGCCAATGAGGGGGAGCTCACCACCTCCTTAGGCAGCCTATTCCACTGCTGAACTACTCTGACTGTGAATAATTTTTTCCTGATATCTAGCCTATATCATTGTACTTGTAGTTTAAACCAATTACTGCGTGTCCTCTCCTCTGCAGCCAACAGAAACAACATCCTGACCTCCTCCAAGTGACAAGCTTTCAAATACTTAAAGAGGGCTATCATGTCTCCTCTCAACCTCCTTTTCTCCAGGCTAAACATTACCAAGTCCCTCAACCTATCTTCATAGGGTCCAGATCTTCCGTGGTCAGTCAGTACCGGGCCGCGGCTCCTCCTCGTCCCTTGGCCCCAGATCATCCCCGTCGTTCTCCTCTGTACCCTTTCAATTTTATCCGCATCCTTCTTGAACTGAGGCCTCCATAATTGCACACAGTACTCCAGGTGTGGTCTGACCAGTGCCGTATACAATGGGACTGACATCTTGTGATTTTGATGTGATGCCCCTGTTGATACAGCCCAAAATGGCATTCGCCTTTTTTACCGCTGCATCACACTGCCTGCTCGTGTTTAGTTTACAGTCCACAAGTACCCCAAGGTCTCGTTCACACACACAGTGTTACCTAGAAGTGTATCCCCCATCCAGTAGGTATGCTTTTCATTTTTCTGACCCAGATGCAGAACTTTACACTTATCTTTATTAAATTGCATCTTGTTCTCATTTGCCCATTTTTCCATTGTGTTCAGATCTCATTGAACTCTGTCTCTATCTTCTGGAGTATTTGCCAGTCCTCCCAATTTGCTGTCATCTGCAAACTTGATGGGTAGTCCATCCCCTCATCTAGATCATTAATAAATATGTTAAAAAGTACCGGACCGAGCCCTGAGGTACCCCGCTACTCACCTCCCTCCAGTCTGATGAAACACCACTGACAACAACTCTTTGAGTGCGGTTCTCTAACCAATTCCCTATCCACCTAACTATCTGAAAATCCAGATTGCAGTCCTTCAATTTATCCATCAGAACATCATGGGGAACCTTATCAAAAGCTTTACTAAAATCCAAGTAAACAACATCAACCGAATTTCCCCGATCCAGCAAACCTGTTACTTGGTCAAAAAAGGAAGCCAGGTTGGTTTGACAGGACCTGTTGGAGAAAAATCCATGCTGACTTCCTTGGATCACCAAATTGTCCTCCAGATGTTTGCAGATAACTCACTTTAATATCTGCTCCATTATCTTACCCACAACAGAGGTCAGACTCAGTGGTCTGTAGTTTCCCGGGTCATCCTTCCTCCCTTTTTTGAAGATCGGAATAACGTTTGCTCTCTTCGAGTCCTCCGGGACATCTCCAGTCCTTAATGAGGTCCCGAAGATGATGGACAAGGGCTGTGCAAGTTCTCTGGAAAGTTCTTTGAGCACTCTCGGGTGCATTTCATCCGGCCCAGGGGATTTGAACTCGTCCAGTGCAGCTAAATGCCTCTCGACAACCTCTCTGTCCATGTCAACCTGCCACCCAGACACTATCCCTTGGCTACTGCCATCTCTAGATGTGCCTAAACACTTTGACCTGTGGGAAAAAACAGATGTAAAATAGGCGCTGAGCCTTTCTGCTTTCTCTGCATCTTCCGTTAGAGTTTGTCCATCCGCACCCAACAGTGGGCCTATTGCCTCCTTTACTTTACGTTTGCTCCTCACATAACTGAAGAATCTTTTCTTGTTACAATGGGCTTCCCGGCCAATCTTAGCTCACTCTCAGCTTTGGCCTTTCTGATAATTGATCTACAGTGCCTAGTAACTCTTCTTTAGAGCTCTGTCCTTCCCTCCATTTCCTGAACATTTCTATTTTCTTTCTCAGTTCCTCTTGAAGTTCTCTGTTCATCCAAATAGGCTTCTTAGAGCTCCTGCAGTGTTTTTGTCTTTCTGGGATAGTCATTGATTGAGCATGCAATAGCTCTTGTTTGAGTAGCGCCCACCCTTCACATGCTCCCTTCCCTTCCAGCATTCTCGTCCATGGTATGACACTCATCATGTCTCTGAGTTTATTAAAGTTTGCCCTATGAAAATCCAACATCTGCGTCCGGCTACAAGCCCCCCATCTCAAAAGGGTAAGATTTGTTTTGGTAAGATCCGGATAATTACCGACGAATCAGCTTGACATCTAAAGCTGGCAAAATTTTAGAACAAATCATCAAATAGCTAGAGCGGATGGCTGTAATTACTGTCAGCATGGCTTTCTCAAGAAAAAGTAATGTCAGACTAATGTTATCTTTTTGGGGGGATGGGGGAGGAAGTTACTACCTTGCTAGATCATGGGAATGCTGTCATTGTTTACCTTGACTTCAGTAAGGCATTTGTTAAGGTTCCAATTTATATTCTTATTGGCAAGTTGGTAAAATGCGGTATGGATCCTATTACTGTTAGGTGGATCAAGAACTAGTTGGCAGATCACATCCAAAGGGTGCTTGTAAATGGCTCGTCATCTTCTTGGAGTGGAGTGATGAGTGGAGTTCCCCACGGATCTGTCCTGGGGCCTGTGTTGTTCAACATATTCATAAATGATTTGGATGGGGGATTAGAGGGGACACTTATTAAATTTGCAGGTGACACTAAACTGGTAGCAAACACAGCAGAAGACCAGAATCAGGATACAGGATGATCTTGAAAACTGGGCTGGAAAACTGGGCTAAAATGAATTTCAATAGTGATAAATGTAAAGTTCTGCATTTAGGCAGGAACAATCAAATGCATCACTATAGGATGGGTGAGAATTTTCTTGGCAGTAGTATGTGTGAAAAGGATCTGTGGGTCTTAGTAAACCACACACTGCACATGAGTGGGACTTGGTAGCAAATGGGATTTTAGGCTGTATTAAAAGAAGTACAGTGTCCAGATTACATGAGGTGATGTTACCACTTTACTCTGCTCCGGTTCGGCCTCACTTGGAATACTGTGTTCAGTTTTGGGCATCACATCTGAAGAAAGATGCAGAGAAACTGGAGAGTGTCCAGAGGAGGGCCACAAAGATGGTGAGGGGTGTGAACACCCAGTTGTATGAGGAAAGGTTGAGGGATCTTGGTCTGTTTAGCCTGGAAAGAAGATGACTAAGAGGTGACACGATCATCATCTTCAGATGCAGGAAGGGCTGTCACAAGGAGGATGAAACAGAGTTGTTTTCTGTTGCCCCAGAGGGGAAGACCAGAAGCGTTAGGTTGAAATTAATTCAGAAGAATTTTTGGCTAAAAATAAGGAAAGCGTTGGTCATGTCCACTCCCTCCGGTCCAGCACCAGGTCCGCTCTGGAGGCAGAGGATCCCCCAGGGACCTCGGGGGCCCAGCTGTCTCTGACCAGGGGATGAGCAACCTGAGAGCAGCCAGGCTGGAACCCAGCCTCACTAGCTGAAGCCCCTGGACAAGGCCGCAACCAATCAAGAAGGCTCACTGGGAGAACAGCACCGCAGGCCACAAACCAAGACCCCTGCAAGCCCTGGGCATTTTCCAGAGCGGCAGCACAGGCAAAGGCGATCCACCTTGACAGCTGTCCGAAGACCAGCATGCTTGACGGCTCACTGTCAAAGTGGATGAGGTCCAGCTGCAATTCCTTCCGAGCTCTTTGGACTGAGGGCTGCTCCACCCGTTCTGGCTATTTCAGCAGAGCCTTTGAGACAAGGCCCTTTGTGGGGTCAATGCAGGTGTGACTCAGCCTGTCTCCAGAGACTCCTATTTTGGCAATGTTCCTGCTACTCCCAACTTTTCAACCTCTGGCTTGTTTGCCACATCTGTTCCGGCTCTTCAATTTCTGGCTTGCCTGACGTCCCTGCTCTGGTCCTTTGACTCTTTTGGCTTGGCTTCAACTCCGTTCCTGATTCTGGTTCATGTTTTGCCTTTGTCCCACTCGCTCTGGTCTTGATTTCTGCTGGGCTTGACTTCGCTCCCCACCCCGCATTCCTGTGACCTCTGTCTCTCCCAGCTCCTGACCTCCTGGATTGGACTTTGGGCAAGCTCTGTGCTCCGGCACAACCACCCGGCGGTACAGGTGCAGGTGCACCTTGGCAGGGCAGCACCAAATCCCTGACAGTCAGAGTGGTTCCTTAGTAGAACAGGCCTCCCCAGGAGGTGGTGGGTGTTCCATCTTTGGAAGTTTTTAAGCAGAGGCTGTGAACTTAGGCAGAAGATGGAGAGTGGGTGGGCAGGAAGGGATGGGCCAGGGTTTGTCTCTTGTGGCCCTTCTTTGCATTCCCAGGGAATTGCTGAGAGCCACTGTAGGATGGTAGGTGAATTCCCTCCCAGCCAGGCTGGATTCTGGAGACTTTGGGGCATGATATTGGGGTCACTGTGGGTGGGCAGGTAGCTGTGAGTTCCTGCATTATGCAGAGGGTTGGACTAGTTGACCCTGGAGGTCCCTTTCAGCTCCATGATTCTATGACCAGTCAGCGGAGGTAACAGGCCAAAGCCATTAAAGGCCTGATGCTTCAGGAGGAGAAGGAGGCTTCCTGGGTTGGTTCCCCCTGGCCAAAGCTCCTGGCTCAAGCTCCACTGCTGAAAATGACCTCCCCTTCCCCCCAGTGCCCACTCCTTGGCTCTTGCAGGGCTTCTCCCGGTGCAGGAGAGCTGCTGGGATGAGAGCTGAGGGCTGCCCGGCTGCCCTGCTCTCCTTCAGGCGGCACCGGCTGCCTCTTGTCCGGCTGGTCCCCTGGGGAGAAAGGAGGCTGCTGAACTGCATCCTAGAGGAGTCAGCACACCCAATGCTGAGGTGCACCAGGCAGGGCTGTTGTTCCAAGCCTCCCCAGGGAGGTTAATTACCTTCTGACAGATAGGAAATCATGCATAGGCAATGCGGAGGAAAATAAAATCATCATAACTATACAGAGGTGCCAATTAGGCAGAATTATGCAGGGACTTTGGGGAAGAGCAGGAGTGTGCTGACGCACTTTCTCTCACTCTGATTGAGACTTTCACAAATCCATAATGGAAAGTACAGCGTTTAAAGCGCCTAGATGCAGATTGGGCTTATATGCCTTAAGTTATGCAATAAATTACTCCAGAGCAGGGTTACGCGATTTGGAGGAAAGAGGGAGGGCGCAAGGCATGCAGCCCCTTCTGTGAGAACCGCCAAAGCAGCCGCCATGTGTCCCGGCCAGGCCAGGCCTGCTCACCCTCCCAGCCTGGAGTCCTTCCTGCTTTCCTGGGGGCTAGGGGCCAGCCTCTCGGGCAGCTCTGCTGCTGTCAGGGGGCAAGCTGGTTGGCCTGAGCAGATGTCTCCAGCAACTGATCCCCAATTAGTCACCTGCTCCCCTTCCACCCCAGCAGCGTCAGATGGGGTCACTGGAGCAGCACCCCCCGCCCTGGCCCCAGGGACCCGAGAGGCAACATGGAAGCCTCCCTTCGTGGGGAGGGGCCACTCTCCCAGCAGCAACGGTGGCCCCTGCTGTTGACCATGGGCCTGCCACACTCCAGCCACGCATTGGCCAGGAGGATAAGGAGAAACAGCCCCAAAGGCCAGTACCCCATTTCGGCCTCACTCCCACTGGGGTAGGGAGAGGAACAGGGGCAAGGGCCACAACAAAAGGGCCCTCCCTGCCTAGAAAGCCAAAGGTCAGGGAGGGGACAGGGCTCAAAGGAGGGGTGGGGTTCTCTCGCTCTCCCCCAGAAATCAAGGCTCTCGGTCGGCTGGCCCATCCAGGCAAAACGGCTGTGAAAACGAACTAATTCCTCCCCAGGGAAGGCTGGAGGGGAGATTCTGCCCCAGGAAGGGCTTTAACCCAGAGAGTGGGAAAGAGTGGGGGGAATTTTCAAGGAAGGCCTGACCATTTCTCCCTTTCGGAATACTCCAGATCACTGAAGCAGCAAGCGCCCTGCCCCACGGAACCTCCCCAAAGCACGGTTTGGGTTCTGCTTGAAGCAGAGTCATGCTTACCCCAGAGATGTCAGCCACCCGGTGGATTGGGACCTCCTTCTTGCTGTGCAATCCTTTGCCATTCTTTATAGCCCTGGTGGGAAACAAGGGAAAGGCTGGTGAGGGGGAGGGGAAACCTCTGAGTTTCGCTGCAGCCTCTCCCAGCCCAGCGGGGCACTCCCACTCTGGAGGGAAAGAGTTTGTTAACACCAAGGAATGTTGTCAGTGGTCCTTCATCAGACTGGAGGGAGGTGAGTAGCGGGGTACTTCAGGGCTCGGGGCTCGGCCTGGTACTTTTTAACATATTTATTAATGATCTAAGGATCGCTACCCATTTGTGAAATCTACAGATCACTACCCATTTGTGAATCTACGGATTGCTACCCATTTGTGATGGTCCATGTGGGTACGAATGAGATGTCCCTGAATACCATCGCTCCTATTAAAACAGACTATCAAGATCTAGGGAGGAAGCTCAAGCAAATGGGTGCACAAGTGGTATTCTCTTCAATCTTGCCTGTCAAGGGAAGAGGAATGCGTCGGGAGAGGAAGATAATGGAAGTGAATCAGTGGCTGCATAGTTGGTGCCGGCAGGAGAGATTTGGTTTCTGGGACCATGGGATAGGCTTTCTTGAGGAAGGCCTACTAGCACCTGATGGACTGCACTTATCGAAACTGGGGAAAAATGTGTTTGGCAGGAACCTGGGGAGATTCATCAGGAGAGCTTTAAACTGAAGCCACTAGGGGAAGGAGACGATCAACATAGGGAGTGTAAGGAAGGAGAACGATCGGGGACAGCCCAACCGGCAAGGCCAGCTCATAGGGAACCAAAAGGATTCAGATGCCTTTATACAGTGGGTCCCCAACCTTTCTGAGGCTGCGGACCGGCAGGGCAGCGGGCTGTGCCCGCACATCTCGCATCCGCGGGCCGCACCCGCGCATCGCGCATGTGCGAATGCGTCATGCGCGGCCGAAATCGTGCATGCGCGGCACTTTCGCGCATGCGCAGTTTGGGCCGCGAATAGCGCGTTCGTGGGCGCGGCCCTGATTCCCTCTCCCCGCCCTCCCGCAGTAAGAAGCTTCCCGGGCCGCAAGCTTGCGGCCTGGGAAGTTTTTTTACTGCGGGGGGGCGGGGAGAGGGAGCGGCGGCCCGGTGCCATGGCCTTCGCGGCCCGGCACCAGGACGCGGCCCGCAGGTTGGGGACCACTGCCTTTATACTAACGCCCGAAGCATGGGCAATAAGAAGAAAGAACTGGATCTTCTCATGCTGATGGAAAGGTATGATCTAGTAGGCATCACAGAAACTTGGTGGAATGATTCTCATGACTGGAATGTAACAGTGGATGGATATGAACTGTTCAGAAAAAACAGAATAGATCGAAGAGGTGGAGGAGTGGCACTGTATGTGAGGAAAGGGCTTACCTGTCAGGAAATTCTAGTGAAGGAGAGCATATCTACAGTGGAAAACATCTGGGTGAAAATAAGCGAGGGGAAAACAAACAGTGTGGTGGTTGGTGTCTGCTACCGACCGCCCGACCAACGAGAGGATGTGGATGCTACACTTTGTGAGTAGCTTGAGAAAATATCCAAGCGGCAGGACCTTGTCATCATGGGTGACTACAATTTCCCAGATGTGTGCTGGGAAACAAACTCTGCAAAGCGTCCTCAGTCATGCAAGTTTCTTACCTGTCCGGCTGACAATTTCATTTATCAAATGGTAGATGAACCCACAAGCGGTTCAGCCATACTGGACTTAATACTGACCAACAGGCAAGAGTTGGTGGATGAGGTGAAGGTGGTGGGGACCCTAGGGGGAAGTGACCGTGTCCTCATAGAATTCCTTTTGAGATGAGGAGGCAAGGAAACTTAATGAAAAACCAAATACACCAATATAGGATGGGGGAGACTTGTCAAGGATCTAGCAGTCTTAGTAGACCAAACATTAAACATGAGGCAGCAGTGTGACTCAGTGGCTAAAACGGCAAATGGGATTTTGGGCTGTATCTAATGGAGTATTGTGCCCAGATCACGGGAGGTGATGGTACCAGCTTTACTCTGCTCTGGTTCGGCCTCACTTGGAGTCCTGCATTCAGTTTTGGGCACCCCAGTTGAAGAGGGATGTTGACAAACTGGAACGTGTCCAGAGGAGGGCAACAAAGATGGTGAGGGGTTTGGAGACCAAGACATATGAAGAAGGGTTGGGGGAGCTTGGCCTGTTTAGCCTGGAGAGGAGACGACTGACAGGGGATCTGATGACCATCTTCAAGTATTTAAAAGGGTGCCATATGGAGGATGGAGCAGAGTTGTTCTCTCTTGCCCCAGAGGGACAGACCAGAACGAATGGGATGAAATTAATTCAAAAGAAATTCCGTCAAAACATCCGGAAGAAGTTCCTGACAGTCAGAGCGGTTTCTCAGTGGAACAGGCTTCCTCAGGAGGTGGTGGGTTCGCCATCTTTGGACATTTTTAAACAGAGGCTAGATAGCCATCTGACTGAGAGGCTGATTCTGTGAAGGCTCAAGGGGGTAGCAGGTTACAGTAGATGAGCGATTGGGATGTGAGTGTCCTACGTAGAAGAAGAAGAAGAAGAGTTGGTTCTTATATGCCGCTTTTCCCTACCTGAAGGAGGCTCAAAGTGGCTTACAGTCGCCTTTCCATTCCTCTCCCCACAACA
The DNA here is from genome assembly GCF_049243985.1 of Paroedura picta. NCBI lineage: Eukaryota > Metazoa > Chordata > Lepidosauria > Squamata > Gekkonidae > Paroedura > Paroedura picta. The sequence goes on from NC_135373.1 coordinate 129,032,423, forward strand.
GACACCCTGTGGGGTGGGTGAGGCTGAGAGAGCCCTGATATCACTGCTCGGTCAGAACAGTTTTATCAGTGCCGTGGCGAGCCCAAGGTCACCCAGCTGGATGCATGTGGAGGAGCGCAGAATCAAACCTGGCATTCCAGATTAGAAGTCCACACTCCTAACCACTACACCAAACTGCAGCGGGTTGGACTAGATGACCCAGGAGGTCCCTTTCAACTCTATTAGTCTATGATTCTGTGATTCTACATACTGAACAGAGCTGCAAGGGGAGGCAGACTATCCACACGAGAAGGAAGAGGGGGACCTCCACCCCCAACTTGCCTCCTGAGCAACAGTTTAGCATGAGAAAGCTCCAAAGAGGCCACCCCACCCTCCACAAAGCAATGCAGGTAGGCCCTTGGGGACAGGCGGAATTATAAGGGTGGGTGAGCAAAGAGCCCCATGCAGGGGAAGGGGAAGCAGAGCAGAATGGGGCCCTGGAGAGGACCCAGGGGCTGGGGAGGGTAGCCTTTCTTGGTTCAGGAAATCGGGGAGGTTTCTAACCTTATGACCCCCCCCCCTCAGTTGAGGCCAGTGGACAGAGCGGGCAATAGATTCAGGACAGAAAAAAAGGAGTAACTTCTTTGCTGAAGGCGTCATTAAGCTGTGGCATTTCTGGGGGATCCAGGGAGGGCCCCAAGCTCTTCAAAGGGGACAAGAAGGAATCTCCATGCTGAGAGGCAGCCAATCTCTGAAACCCACACAAAGGGGAGGCCTCTGCCCGGGCACCCCATCTGCAGGCCTTCTGGGGCCACAGGCCTGGCCCCTACGTGGAGGAGGACGGTGGTTGGGTGGCACTCGCTGGCTGTGCCAAGGCTTTCCCACCCACCCTATTGTGGCCAACGTAGCCAGGTACAGAAAACAAAGAGTTCTGGAGCCCCCAGGAGGGCCAGGGTGGAATGCAGCAGTGGCAGTGTGGCCCCAAGAGTAAGAAGCCAAGCTGCAGCAGGCAAGAGGCCAGCCCCTCCAGGCCCCTGTGCTCAGAGCTCTCAGGGGTCCAACAGGTAGGTGCGACCTTGCCTCAAGATTCCCTGCCCCTCTTCTCCGGGTCATGGGAGAAGGTCCAGATTGGTGCAGGTGAGGAATACGCAGGAAGCCCAAAGGCCCTTAGCAGCAGAGCAAGAGATGTAAAGAGGGGAGGGAAGGACTCTACCTTCTGCAGGACTATTATTATTATTATTATTATTATTATTATTATTATTATTATTATTATTATTATTATTATTATTATTATTTTAGATTTATTTCCCACCTCTCCCGACAGGCTCGAGGCAGGTCACAACAACTAACCCCATTAAAATTCCCACTAAAACATCAAACTACTAACATGACGGCTAAAAATCCCATCCTTCCCCCAATTATCAAAGAGGTGAAGAGGAAAGGATAGGGGAGTAGTGTACACTCCAGCTCCTAGGGCGGGAGCGATGTCCCTGACTCGCTGACCCCAGCCTCAACCATAGACCTGGTGGAAGAGCTCCGTTTTACAGGCCCTGCGGAAGGCTGAAAGCTCCCACAGGGCCTGCAGCTCACCCGGGAGCTCCTTCCACCAGGTCGGGGCCAGGACCGAAAAGGCCCCGGCCGTGGTCGAGGCTAGGCGCGCTTCCTTCGGGCCGGGGACCACAGGTTCTCAGGTATGTGGGTCCCAACCCGCGTATGGCTTTGAAGGTTAAAACCAAAACCTTGACCCGGATCCGGGCAGCAATTGGCAGCCAATGCAGCTGCCTCAGCACCGGCTGGATGTGGGCCCTCCAAGACGTCCCTGTGAGGACTAGGATTCCCCCTTGCCCAGGGCAATGCTTCAGGCACATCCTGAAGAAGTGTTTCTCCCCCCCCCCCTGCTGGAGGGAAGCCACTGGACAGGAGAGCCCTTGGACAGGAGAGCTGCTCAGAAGGAGACTCCTCTCGAGACACTCGCATGGCTCTTGATTGGGGGGAGGAAGGAGGGGGGCTGAGAGTCTTGCCTGAATGCACAAGGGAGGAAAGGGTCTGGCATCAAAGGCATGCAGGCCCATCCCCTGTCCCTACACCCTGCTGGCCCTAAAGAAGGACAAATGTGTGTGTGTGGGGGGGGGGGGAGCACGCAAAAACTGATGCCTTCTCTTGGGGGAGGGTGACACCTCCTGCCTCCCAGCCTCTTCTGAGTGCCTTTCTGCTGCCCAGAACTGCCTCTAGAAGCCCTAAAGGCCAGACGGTTGGTTGGGGCGTTTCCTGAAGACAGGTCTGCTGGAAGCGGGGCAGGCAGTGTGTGAAAGGAGCCCCAGCTGCTGGTGCAGCCCCTGCAGGGTTTCCCCACTCACCCACTCAAGGAAGCAGAGAGGGAAGCAGAGAGCAGATTCCCCAGCCCCAAATGTATGGGAGGCCGACCCCTCCCCCCCACACACACACATACACACAGAGCTCCCAGCCTCCTGTCAACAATTCCTTTTCCTCATGGGAGGGGGGGGGTGGTGGTAGAGGGGATCTCCGGCATCCGCCGGGGGGGGGGGGGGGAGGAAGAAGGCTCAGAGCCCAGAGAAATGTCAACACCACTTTGCTTCACCCATTCATGCCCCACTTCCCAAGGCGGCTCAGAGGGGGCAAGGAGGCATTTCCATATGCAGAAGAAAGAGATGGGGGGGGGGCTGATGCAAATAGCAGAGGAAGCTCAAAAGGGGTCCTGCCCTCATGCGCTCTCCCCCACAGTCCTGCAGGGACCCATGGGTGGGGCAGGCAGGGTGAAGGGTGCTTGGGTCTGGAGCACAGCCGTCCATTCCCTTGGGACACTCCTTTCCCTCTGTCTGCCCTCAGAGGTGGGGAGGGGGGGGACGAGAATGTCCCAACTTGCAGCCCAGTGGGTACGGACTGTAGCCACCGTTCCCTCCCACGGAGTTTCCTGTGCTGAGCAGGACCGGCACAGAGGCCGATGGTTCCAGAGCGTGGCCCGTGCACAGGACAGCAGGACATGGAAAGGAGGCAGCCTCAGGAGGAGGCGAGGCAAAATGATTCTATGATTATTCTATGATTCCATGAAGGAGGCTGGCCAGCCCTGGTCCAGGGAGAGCGGGGAAAGGGACCCTGCCTGCCCAGCGCAGTGGAAGGGCTTCCTCAGCTCTTCAGCATTCGGTGACCTCGGCTGGCATCCTTCCTTGGGCTGTGGGGATTCCTTCCGTGGCGTCTCGCTGACTTCCCTTCAGCACCCCTGCCTAGCCGGGCATCCTTCCGCAGCTAACTCCCTCACTTGCTTCCGCCAAGGAAGGCCGAGGCTGCAACTCTGCAGAAGCCCAGGCCGGGAAGCCTTGGTCCGTTCACAAGACAAGCATTCCCTCTTGGAGTTCCAATCCCTCCTCCTGCCTCCTCGCCCCCCCCCCCCCGAGGTGTTGCCACAGCAACCAGAGCCAGCTGTTCCCCATCCACCAGCTGGGCAGCCAGTGTCGGCTGAAGAGTCCTTCGGACGCAATGGATCAAGCAGAGAGCGAAAGGACAGAGCTAGTCATGTGCCCAGACCCAGTTCCCAAGTCTGACGACAGCCCAGAGAAGTCTAGGAGTTTGCTGAGTGGTGAGACGGAGGAGGGGCATGACTATCACGGGATGCAGGAGGAGCACAAGGCTCCGGGGGGGGGGGGGGGGGGGGGTGTGACTGATGTTCCCGATGGAATCACTCAGCTCATTAGCAGGACTGCTTTTAGGCAGAGCTGCAGCAGCATTTTAGTGTGGGTGCAATCTGTGCAGTGACCCTCCCGTCTGGCTTGGATTTCCTTTGCTCTACAAAACTCCTGCGTGGTTTCCTCCTATCGGTTTCCTTGACCTTGGCTCTCAACTTCGCTCCCGGTAACTGGACTGCCTTTGACGACTACCTCTGCTTCGCTGGATCCTGACTGCAGCTGTCCCTCGATCCCTCTTTGCCTCGCCCCAACTCTGCATGCTTCGGTATGTGTAACTCCCCGGACTGGACACGGACTCTGCTCTCTTTGGACTCACGCTTGGCTTTGCAGCCAAGGCACCTCCCGCCCAGCTACCCCTGGGGGCAGCCAGATAGGGCAGCACACCCCCCCTTGCCTCAACGAAGCTCCTTCTCCCGCCTGCAAGCAGTCCTGTGGCCATCGGCCATGTGGCTTCCCCCCCCCCCGGGTCCTCAAGCGGAACCTCCCCCCCCCACCCCCACGCAATTGCCACACCTACTCACCGTGCCTCAGCCGCCAGCAGCTCATCATAGTGCGAGGAGCGCTGGTCATCGTCTTGGCGGTAGCGAATGACGGTGGCCAATCCCTTGCTGACTAGGGCTTCAGCAATGTTGCTGCAAGGAGGGAAGGAGGAAGAAAGGAGCCTGCATGAGTGCCTGAAAATCTAACACAAGCTTACCAAGAAGGGCCTTTCCGAAGACCACCTTTCCCTGAGCATCCCCCCCACCCACCCACCCCACTCCACGCTGCCCAGAGCTGTGGGGCCCCAGAAAGCACCCCTCGGCCCAGCTGCCTCTGGCTCTTGCAATGGGGCCGCATCGAGGGCTTTGAGGGCAGCGCCCCACTTGGCCCTGCCGCTCTCGTTGCAGCTGTGCGCACAGGGCCAGGGGGGCGGTGCCAGGGGGCAGCAGGGTTTCAAAGTAATGGAGTTGGGTTCAACCCCCCCCCCCCCCCCAAGGCACACACGTCTCTCTACGGGTTGATGCTGCCCAAGTGCAAGATCCAGCCTGGCAAAGACCTTTTGATATACCTGGAGGTGTGTAATGTGGGAGCAGGGGGAACAGGACCAAGCCAGAGCCCACGTGTATGCCCCCGCCCACCCACCCCCCCGTGGGAAATAGGGAGGGCAGGGCAGGTTTGGACAAGCAGCTAGTTCCACGTTAGCCTGGCCACCTCTCCATTTGTGCCCCAACTCCTTCCTGCAGTGATGCTGGAAGGAGGTCGAGGCTTGTGCTGGTTTCCAGGATGGTCTTGATAGGCTCGAGAAGTGGGCTAAACTGAATAAAATGAAATTCAATAGGGACAAATGTAAAGTTCTGCAATTAGGGAGGAAAAACCAAAGACACCAATATAAGATGGGGGAGACTTGTCTTGGCAGTAGCATGTGCGAAAAGGATCTAGGAGTCTTAGTAGACCAGACACTGAACATGATTCAGCAGTGTGACTCCGTGGCTAAAAAGGCAAACGGGATTTTGGGCTGTATTAAAAGAAATAAAGTGTTCAGATCGCATGAGTTAATGTTACCTCTTTAGACCACTCTGGTAAGACCTCCCTTGGAGTACTGTGCTCAGTTTTGGGCACCCCAGTTGAAGAGGGATGTAGACAAACTGGAATGTGTCCAGAGGAGGGCAACAAAGATGGTGAGGGGTTTGGAGACCATGAAGAAAGGTTGGGGGAGCTTGGTCTGTTTAGCCTAAAGAGGAGACGACTGAGAGGAGATCTGATAACCATCTTTAAGTATTTAAAAGGGTGCCATATAGAGGATGGAACAGAATTGTTCTCTCTTGCCCAGAGGGACAGACCAGAACGAATGGGATGAAATTAATTGTATACGGCACTGGTCAGACCACACCTGGAATACTGTGTGCAGTTCTGGAGGTCTCACTTCAAGAAGGACGTAGATAAAACTGAAAGGGTACAGAGGAGAGCGACGAGGATGATCTGGGGCCAAGGGACCAAGCCCTATGAAGATAGGTTGAGGGACTTGGGAATGTTCAGCCTGGAGTAAAGGAGGTAGAGAGGGGACATGATAGCCCTCTTTAAGTATTTGAAAGGTTGTCACTTGGACACACCTGCTTTACAGAGACTTCTGTCCATTGCTGCTAATCACGAGGCCAAGATAGAACCCAACTCCATTACATCTCTGCAGCACAGACACATGCAGATGAGGGCGCTTATGCCCCCCCCACACTTGGCAAGTAACGTGCCTCCCCCCAACTGCTGACCTGTAAATAGGCCAGCCCAACCCCTTAACTGGGGGCACCGAGGAAGCCCAAAGGTTGGCCCTCACAACCCAAACAAGACACGACCTCTCAGGGGCCCGGCGTTGCCCCCACATGGTGGCCCCTCCCCTCTCAGCGGAAGTCCACGTGCTGCAGGCCCCAGCAACCCTGCCCGTGGACCTGAGGACACCGTGATCCCCCTTCTCTTTCCTGGGACACGTCCCTGATCAGCCTGCAGTTACTCAGGCAGGGCTCATCTGTCCATCCCACCCCCCCTGCAGCTGGCCATGCCCACACTACAGGGGAGGCTCTGGCTTGCAGCTGCTCCCAACAGCTCCTGCCTCCACGAGGGGGGGGGGGACAATTGGAGCTATTTCTGAGCGCCAAAAATAAGCCAGGCAGGGATGGAGGAGAAGAACATCAGAGCCCCGGCAAGAGTAGAAACCAGCTACCGGAAGAAGAGGGAGTGCACGCACAGCTCCAAATGCCAGGCAGCCAGGAATAAGCAGCCTTCTCTGGCGGGAGGCAGACGGCCACCTCCCTCCCAACGGCGGCAGCCCACGGAGCCGCACCATCACCCAGCACCGACTGCCTTCGCGTGACACGGGGAATGTGCCGCACACGCCTCACTGAGGAAGACAGCTTTGGCATCCCAGGACGCGACAGCGAGGAGCCAAGGCACTGCCCTACCCTCCACCAAGAGCAGTTTCCTGGAACTGGGACAGGAAGGGGTTGACCACTTCCACGGACTGCAGGGGAGAGGTGGGCAGCATGGCATTCTTGCCGCCTGACCCAGAGAGCAGCAGGGCCCTAGCCAGCAGCTCTCCACCTAGCACAGAAAAGGCTCCGTCCCTCTCTAGTACAGCAGTCCACCACATAGTCCAAACGGAATAAAATGAAATTCAATAGGGACAAATGTAAAGTTCTGCATTTAGGTAGGGAAAACCAAATACACCAATATAAGATGGGGGAGTCTTGTCTTGGCAGTAGCATGTGCGAAAAGGATCTAGGAGTCTTAGTAGACCATACATGGAACACGAGTCAGCAGTGTGACAAACTGGAGCATGTCCAGAGGAGGGCAACAAAGATGGTGAGGGGTTTGGAGACTAAGACACATGAGGAAAGGTTGGGGGAGCTTAGTCTGTTTAGCCTGGAGAGGAGACGACTGAGAGGGGATCTGATCACTATCTTAAAGTATTTAAAAGGCTGCCATGTAGAGGATGGAGCAGAGTTGTTCTCTCTTGCCCCAGAGGGATGGACCAGGTCCAATGGGATGAAATTAAGTCAAAAGGAATTCCATCTAAACATCAGGAAGAAATTCCTGACAGAGAGTGGTTCCTCAATGGAACAGGCTTCCTCGGGAGGTGGTGGGTTCTCCATCTTTGGACATTTTTAAACAGAGGCTGGAGAGCCATGTGATGGAGAGGCTGATTCTGGGAAGGCTCAAGGGGGTGGCAGGTGAACAGTGGATGAGCGAGAGGATTCTAAGTGTCCTGCATAGTGCAGGGGGTTGGACTAGATGACCCAGGAGGTCCCTTCCACTCGATGATTCTATGATTCTGAGACATAGGGATTGAGTATTTCAGTCCTCTCTTCATCACCTGCCACTTCACTTTCTTGTCCCCACAATGGTCCTACCATGTTGTTACATCTGTACACCACTAGGGGAGCGGTACAAATAATTGGTTAAGGGGGGCGGGGTGTCCGGGATTCAGAATCCCAAGGGGCCAATCGGAAGGCACACAGCATGCGCCTTCCGACTGGCCCACTACCCCACTGCCTGGAGGTCGCTGCGGGCCCAGGGAGCCGGAAGGTAGGCAGCCGCCCAGGGGGAGGCTTCTGTGAGGGCCTTGCAGCAGGCCCGCCCCATCGGAGACGGCTCCAAGGCTCGCTGGGAAGCCAGAGAATCGCTGGGGAGGGGGGCAGCTGGGGAAGGCTACCTTGCAGCCCTCGGACACGACACACCGGGCCTGCTCCTAAACCCACAGGGAAGCAGCGGGGTCGGCGGGGAGGGGGGCGGGCGGCGGAGCCTTCCCTGCAGACCTCGGAACAGGCCCACCGCATCCAAGGCGCGCCGAGCCTGCTCGGACGCCCGCAAGGGAGTCGGTGGGGAGGGGGCTGCCGTGGAAGGCTCCCCTGCAGGCCTCGGAGCAGGCCCGCAGGGAGCCCAGGGAGTCGTCGGGGAGGGGGGGTGGCCAGGGGGTGCCCCGGCCCCTTCAAAGCCTGTCCTTAGGGATGGGCTTTAAAGCCTAGTTGAACATAATCAAAGAGCCCTTTTCTGCTGTGTTTAGCATTTCTCGCTAGCCTAAGCTCATTCAGAGCTCCAGCTTTTCTAACACTCTCCTACAAGCCTTGGTTGTTTATATTCATGCTTGGTTCCAAGGCCCTCCTTCCATTTCCTAAATGAGTCTTTTGAAAGGCTGCAGGAAACCCCTGCTGGAGCCGCCTTCACACAGAGGGCCTCAACAGAGGGCCCCAGGGCTGCCTTTGTGCACCAGCACGGCTGGGAGCCACACTAAAAAGGACCCCAAGTCCGTGACTGATTTATGGAGCCCCCCACCGGACTTGGTAACCTGAGGCAGCTGGCTGAAGCGAGGCAGCCCCACTGATACCTTCAAGGAGCTCGTAGTTTCAAGCTATCCCAAACCCTGGAGCCTCAGCAGCATCCTAAAAACCCCCCTGAGGACTCCCCATCGGACTTCATGGACAGACCACTGCAGCTGGGCCCTCTCTCCTGTGGGGTGCCAGAGAAACCTTTCTCTTTGCCTGGAGCAGGTGGTGGTCAGAAATTGGGCATGGCTGGGTCTCCCACCTGGAATGACTAGCCCCCCTCAAAGGCTCCAGGCAAAAGCCTTTCCCACAGGGTTGCACATGCCATGCACAGAGAGAGGCCCAGAGAAGCTGAGGAAGCCGGCAATTCTGGAGAGATGTTTCTGATTCATTGTGGGAACCCTCGTAAGCCGTACAGAAGAGCTGGCTTACAAATTCCCAATGAATATGCTGCCGAGGGGAGGGGGATCAGGCTGCAGGGGATGAGGGTCCAGCAGGACGGAAGAGGTCAGCCAGAGTTTCAGGGTTGTCAAGAGCCAGGGGTCCCTCGGCCAGAACCTCTGGCTTGCTAAGGGGCTAAGTGGCTTGAATCTAGCTGAAATTATTAAGCAGCTATCAGAGACCAGGGCGAAGCTCTCCCAGTTGCCTATTAAAGCGACTGCCATTCCACTTCCCAGTGGACCTGACCATCCCAGTTTCGGATCTGCCCCCCCCCCGGGCTTCTGCATTCCCAGGAAGATTGGGGGGAGGGAAGGATAGTCATAATTTGCTGCGTTCCCAGCTGGCGCTCCAGGTCCCTCCCAAGGGAGAAGCTCTGCTTCCAACGCCGGAGGAGCCCCCAGAGGCCTGCCTGTCGAGATCTATCCGCAAGCAAGAGATGCCTCAGCTCCAAAGGACGGCCAGAGGCAGAGGCTGGACCTAGCCCAGGTCTCCAAAGGGAGGTCAGCAGTTTATTGGCTCACGGGGGACTGGGGGGGATAAGTTTGGGGGCTGCACCCCTAGATGTCCTCTCTGCCCTCGCCTCGAGCGGGCCTCCTGGGATTCCAGGGAGCTCCAGAAGAGGGAAGTGAGACGACTAGAGCGAGTGTGGCGGAAAACTCCAATGAGGCGGCAAGAACATCTCCTTGCACGCTTAGGAGGGCGTACGAGATGGCCGTGAAAGCGGCAAAGGAGGACTTCTTTGTGGCGGAAATTGCATCTGCTAGCTCTCGCCTGGCCCAAGTTTTTAGGGTAGTTCTGTCTCTTACCGCCCTCGAGGAGGGGCGCCAAAATGTTAATAAACTGGATCTCGGCTGTGAGGCATTAGCGAGCTACTTTGTGGATAAAGTCTTGTCGCTCCGCCGTGACCTTCTTGCCACGGGTGATACAGAAAGGGAACTGGAGGCCTGTTGGCCGCCTTTGGAGGTGACATTTGGTGGCTACAGACAGCTCTCTTTATCCGAAGTGGGCAAGATGTTGGGACCAGGGAGGGCCGCCCATGTCACCTCAATCCCTGCCGCTCAAAGGGGGCGGGGCCAGGGGACAGAAGGCCAGCTTGGGGATATTTTCAACCTCTCCCTATCTGCTGGGGAGTTCCCTGAGCCGCTGAAGGGGGCAGTGGTTTACCCTCTCCTCAAGAAACCATCGCTGGACCTGCGGGACCCGGCCAGCTACCACCCAGTCTTGTATCCTGCGTTTCTGGGTAAGGTGGTTGAAAGGGCTGCCGCAGACCAGCTCCTGGAGTTCTCAGATGAAACTTCGGCACTCAATCCATACCAGTTGGGCTTCCGTCCAGGCCACAGGGGGGAGACTGTGTTGGTTGCCCTGATGGATGACCTCCACCGCCAGCTGGATCGGGGCAGGTTGGCCATTCTCTTAATGCTAGATCTGTTGACTTTTGATGTGGCCGACCACGTGCTATTGGCCCACTGCCTCACCAGGACAGGGATATGGGGTACAGCCCTTTATTGGCTGCGCTCCTTCCTGCAGAACCAGACCCAGAGGACTGCAGTGGTGAATGAGTTGTCGCAACCCTGTCAACTCCCTTGTGGGGTCCCTCAATGGGTGGTACAACATCTTCATGCACCCTCTGGCCCAGCTGGCACAGAAATTTGGGCTGGGCTGTCATCACTATGCCAATGACACCCAGCTCTCTCTCCACATGGATAGCCACCCGGACTCCCCCTCCCCCCCACCCCCAGGAACCATCTGCCAGATGACTGGAAGCCATAGCCAGGAGGCTCGAGCAGAGCCACCTGAAACTCAACCCCTCCAAGACGGAGGCCCTATAGCTGGGGAGGAAGAAGGCAGGGCAGGAAACAAAGTTGCCCATTCTGGCCGGGACTCAAGTTACCACCATGCCCCAGGTGAGAAATCTGGGGGTGACTTTGGATGCCTCATTAACCATGGAGGCACAGGTCACGAAGGTAGCCCGCCAAGTCTTTGACTCCCTGTGACAGGCAAGGCTACTGACGTCCTACCTGTCTTCAGTTCACCTAGCCATGGTGATCCATGCGACAGTCCCTTCCAGACTGGACTGCTGTAACTCGTGCAACGCAGGCCTGCCCTTGTCTCTGACACGGAAATTGCAGTTGGTGCAAAATGTAGCTGCTAGGGTCCTCACAGGAACACCATGGAGGGCCCGTGTCCCGACAGTGCTGAGGCGGCTTCCCTGGTTGCCGGTTGGAGCCTGGATCAGGTTCAAGGTTTCAGTTTTGACCTTTAAGGCCCTTCACGGTCTGGGACCCCCTTATCTGAAGGACTGCCTGTTGCCCTATGCCCCCCGCAGGGCTTTATACTCTGTGGTTACCAAATTGTTGGTTGTGCCCGGCCCCTAGGAAGTGTGCCTGGCCTCAACCAGGGCCAGCGCCTTTTCAGCTGAGGGCCCTGCAGGAACTTCCAGCATTCAGCAAGGACGATAAATGGAGCTGTTCCGCCAGGTCTATGGTTGAGGGTGGGGTATGGTAGCTCTCCTCTGGATAGGCTGCAATTTCTTCAACTGTGGTGCCCAAAACTGAACCCAGGACTCCAAGAGAGGCCGAGCCAGAGCAGAGTAAACCTCGTGTGATCTGGATACGATACTTCTTTTAATACAGCCCCAAATCCCATTTGCCTTTTTAGCCACTGAGTCACACTGCTGACTCACGTTCACCTAATGCCCCCAGATCTGTTTCACATATACTGCTGCCAGTCTTCATGCAGCACGGAAACACAGAAGACAGAGAGAGGCTCTTCCTCGCATGGGCAGGAGCCAGGGTACTGCACCCTGGGGGTGGGGAGCGAGACAATCCTGTTAGGCCGTGAAAGGGCCTTTTGCTGCCCAGAGTGGAGCCTGGAGCAGCCAACTAAGGCAGAGCACATTTCTCAATTTCCTGCTGAAAAGCAAGCAGAGACGTTCCCCAAAGGAGCCCCCCCCACCCCCCGTGTGGCTTTCCAAGCCCTGGGCTAGATTGCCGGGAAGCAGGCCATGCGAGGGAGGGAGGGAGGGAGGGAGCGGCAGCAGAGCTCTCCAACACCGCCTCCTCGTCAGGGCCCAGCCACCAAGCCCCGACCCTGAAACGCCCTTGCGGGGGGGAAACGCTTCTTGGCTGCTGCTGCTGCTGCTGCCCAGTTTCAGGCAGAGAGATCCTGCCTCATATCTTTAGGCTCCAATTCAAGAGAGCAGCCGAGTTGGTCTGAGGCAGCAGGACACATTTACAGACCAGCAAAGTCTCATGAAAGGTACGATAAAGATGCAAGGTATGATGCACGCACATAGAATAGAATCATGGAAGGGGCCATACAGGCCATCTAGTCCAACCTGCTGCTCAACGCAGGATCAGCCCAGAGCGTCCTAAAGCATCCAAGAAAAGTGTGCATCCAACCTTTGCTTGAAGATTGCCAGTGAGGGGGAGCTCACCACCTCCTTAGGCAGCCTATTCCACTGCTGAACTACTCTGACTGTGGAAATCTTTTTCCTGATATCTAGTCTATATCCTTGTACTTGAAGTTTAAACCCATTACTGTGTGTCCTCTCCTCTGCAGCCAACAGAAACAGCATCCTGCCCTCCTCCAAGTGACAACCTTTCAAATACTTAAAGAGGGCTATCATGTCCCCTCTCAACCTCCTTTTCTCCAGGCTGAACATTCCCAAGTCCCTCAGTCTATCTACATAGGGCTTGGTCCCTTGGCCCCAGATCATCTTCGTCGCTCTTCTCTGTACCCTTTCAATTTTATCTATGTCCTTCTTGAAGTGAGGCCTCCAGAACTGCACACAGTACTCCAAGTGTGGTCTGACCAGTGCCGTATACAATGGGACTATGACATCTTGTGATTTTGATATGATGCCTCTGTTGATACAGCCCAAAATGGCATTTGCCTTTTTTACCGCTGCATCACACTGCCTGCTCATGTTTACAATCCACAAGTACCCCAAGGTCTCGCTCACACACAGTGTTACCTAGAAGCGTATCCCCCATCCAGTAGGCATGCTTTTCATTTTTCTGACCCAGATGCAGAACTTTACACTTATCTTTATTAAATTGCATCTTGTTCTCATTTGCCCATTTTTCCATTGTGTTCAGATCTCATTGAACTCTGTCTCTATCTTCCGGAGTATTTGCCAGTCCTCCCAATTTGGTGTCATCTGCAAATTTGATGAGTAGTCCCACCACCCCCTCATCTAGATCATTAATATGTTAAAAAGTACCGGGCCGAGCACCGAGCCCTGAGGTACCCCGCTACTCACCTCTCTCCAGTCTGATGAAACACCATTGACAACAACTCTTTGAGTGCGGTTCTCTAACCAATTCACTATCCACCTGACTATCTGAAAATCCAGATTCCAGTCCTTCAATTTATCCAGCAGAACATCATGGGGAACCTTGTCAAAAGCTTTACTAAAATCCAAGTAAATGACATAAACCGAATTTCCACGATCCAGCAAACCTGTTACTTGGTCAAAAAAGGAAACCAGGTTGGTCTGGCAGGACCTGTTGGAGACAAATCCATGCTGACTTCCTTGAATCACCAAATTGTCCTCCAGATGTGTGCAGATCGCTCCCTTTTAATATCTGCTCCATTACCTTCCCCACAACAGAGGTCAGACTCACTGGTCTGTAGTTTCCTGGGTCATCCTTCCTCCCTTTTTTGAAGATCGGAATAACGGTTGCTCTCTTCCAGTCCTCCAGGACATCTCCAGTCCTTAAAGAGGTTCCGAAGATGATGGACAAGGGCTATCCAAGTTCTCCGGAAAGTTCTTTGAGCACTCTCGGGTGCATTTCATCCGGACCAGGGGATTTGAACTCATCCAGTGCAGCTAAATGCCTCTCGACAACTTCTCTATCCATGTTAACCTGCCACCCAGACACTATCCTTTGGCTACGGCCATCTCTAGATGTGCCTAAACACTTTGACCTGTGTGAAAAAAACAGATGTAAAATAGGCACTAAGCCTTTCTGCTTTCTCTGCATCTTTCGTTAGAGTTTGTCCATCCGCACCCAACAGTGGGCCTATTGCCTCCTTTACGTTTGCTCCTCACATAACTGAAAAATCTTTTCTTGTTACAATGGGCTTCCCTGGCCTATCTTAGCTCACTCTCAGCTTTGGCCTTTCTTATGATTGAGCTACAGTGCCTAGTAACCTGTAGGTACTCTTCTTTAGAGCTCTGTCCTTCCCTCCATTTCCTGAACATTTTCCTTTTCTTTCTTAGTTCCTCTTGAAGTTCTCTGTTCATCCAAATAGGCTTCTTAGAGCTCCTGCAGTGTTTTTGTCTTTCTGGGATAGTCATTGATTGAGCATGCAATAGCTGTTGTTTGAGTAGCGCCCACCCTTCACATGCTCCCTTCCCTTCCAGCACTCTCGTCCATGGTATGACACTCATCATGTCTCTGAGTTTATTAAAGTTTGCCCTACGAAAATCCAACATCCGCGTCTGGCTACAAGCTTCCTTGGCTCCCCATCTCAAAAGGAATTCTATGAGGACATGGTCACTTCCCCCTAAGGTCCCCACCTCCTTCACCTCATCCACCAACTCTTGCCTGTTGGTCAGTATTAAGTCCAGTATGGCTGAACCTCTTGTGGGTTCATCTACCATTTGATAAATGAATCATATCATGTCCCCTCTCAACCTCCTTTTCTCCAGGCTGAACATTCCCAAGTCCCTCAACCTATCTTCATAGGGCTTGGTCCCTTGGCCCCAGATCATCTTCGTCGCTCTCCTCTGTACCCTTTCAATTTTAACTACGTCCTTCTTGAAGTGAGGCCTCCAGAGGCCTTTCCTGCTGCTCGCTGCTCTCTGCCCTGCAGCTCCGGTTGCGGGCCTTCTGCAGGGGCCCCCTACAAGGGGACAAGATCAACCCCCCTCCAGAGGGGTGCCTTCTCTGTGGTGACTCCTGTCCTCTGGAGTGCCCAGCCCCAGGAGGTCAGCAAGGCGGCCATGCTCCTGTCATACGGAAGCTGCTCAGGAGGCCTTTCCGACACCACAGGTGTGAGGGCTGTGCTGAAACCGAATCACTCAGGAAGGCTCTTAGTGAAGGAAAAGAAATTGGGTATTTTTATCACCGTGCAGGGGATGCACCATCAGCGTCCTGCACATCTGGTCCTCATGTCATTACAGTTCAGCATTAGGTCAGTACACCTCCTGGTCAGTACATCTCTTCATTGTCCTTCGCCATGTGGACGAAATGCAGCTCATGGGTAAAAACATAGCCCTGCGTGGCTTGGCCACCTCGCATCATGCAGTTCTACCTTCTTCCTTCCTTTCTGTCTGGCCCTCCAGCCCTCCGCAGTCTCTGCCCCTTTGGGTGGGGCCTTCTAGCAAGGCATCAGATGAGGAATCCCCGACATATCCCAGTGCTCAGGTGTTGTGGGTTTGGGTTCCTGCCACCCTTCCCTTAGAACAGCCAGAGAGGGCCATTCCAGCCGTGGAAGTCTTGGGGAGAATTTTTGGGCAGAGGGCGTTTCTTCACCCCGTGCGTGTCCAAGGAGGTTCATGCTGCAGAGGAATGGGGCCCAGTTCCCATCAGGCTCCTCAATATGCCTCTCGGTCTTGCTCAGCGGACCCACCCTGGGAACCATGGCCTGATGGGAACCAAGTGGGCCGTGTGCCGAGCACTCCCCTCCCACGGTTTCTGCCCTGAGGACTGAGCGCTGTGCACGTGGTGCTGCTCTTGGCAGACGTAGGAGTGCCCCACCCCCCGGCTTCATACCTGGCCGTGATGTTGAAGTCCAGCAGGGGCACTCTGAGGACCCACCATGTTTGATTCATGGTACGATGAGGTGTGTAGCGTGGACACTTCCTCAGAGACAATGTCTTATTCCTCGGAGACATGTAATGGTGGATGGATATGAACTGGAATGTAATGGTGGATGTATTGTTGTTGTTAGGTGCGAAGTCGTGTCCGACCCATCGCGACCCCATGGACAATGATCCTCCAGGCCTTCCTGTCCTCTACCATTCCCCGGAGTCCATTTAAGTTTGCACCGACTGCTTCAGTGACTCCATCCAGCCACCTCATTCTCTGTCGTCCCCTTCTTCTTTTGCCCCCGATCGCTCCCAGCATTAGGCTCTTCTCCAGGGAGTCCTTCCTTCTCATGAGGTGGCCAAAGTATTTCATCTTCAGGATCTGGCCCTCTAAAGAGCAGTCAGGGCTGATCTCCTCTAGGACTGACCGGTTTGTTCGCCTTGCAGTCCAAGGGACTCGCAAGAGTCTTCTCCAGCACCAGAGTTCAAAAGCCTCAATTCTTTCTTTTTTTTTTTTTTTTTTGGTTTAAAGGTCAAATTTATTAGGAGATTAAGAGACGTATTATACATGGACTATAAATACAGCACAGCTGACTTTATTCACAGTCAGACGCAGAGACAGCCAATGCCAACCTATTTTGTGGACACCCTTGTTCTTTTGTTCCAAGAAAAGTTTGCGCCATAAGACTTGGATTTAGGTTTTGGAATCCTCCGCTCTTGAACATCATAGCTCCAGCCGTTTTTTCCAGCAAAGGCGACAGCATCTTCTTTTGTAGCAAAAGACAGGAAAAGATTGGACATCGGATCTGCCGAAGATGCCCAGCCCATCAATGGGTTTTCCCAGCGCTCCCTCGTGTCAAATTCCATCTTCCATTTTTTGGTGTTGTTTACACCTGCTTGCATGGCATTATGGGCTGGAACAAAAATGTGAGCTTTTCTGGTTTTAATATGCTCCTCCGGTACACCAGTTAAAGGTGTAATGTCCAATTTTTCATCAACTGTGATGAGTTGCGTGTCTTGGGCTTGGTCCTGTGCCAGCTGCCATGTGGAAGTGTTCAGTGACCTGGCCGGAGCTGGGGAGGCCCCGCGGGCGGCTGCTCCGGCCCCTGGCCCTGCCCCCGGCGCGAGGAGCCTGGCCCAAGCGGCGGCTGACATTGAGCGCTCCCGCAGCAGCCAAAAGCCTCAATTCTTTGACGCTCGGCCTTCCTTATGGTCCAACTTTCGCAGCCATACATTGCAACTGGGAAGACCATAGCCTTGACTAAACACACTTTTGTTGGCAGGGCGATGTCTCTGCTTTTTAGGATGCTGTCTAGATTTGCCATAGCTTTCCTCCCCAGGAGCAAGCGTCTTTTAATTTCTTTGCTGCAGTCCCCATCTGCAGTGATCTTGGAGCCCAGGAAAATAACATCTGTCACTAGGTGGATGTATATGAACTGTTAAAAAAAAAAAAAACAGAATAGATCGAAGAGGTGGAGGAGTGGAACTGTCTGTGAGGAAAGGGCTTACCTGTCAGGAAATTCTAGTGAAGGAGAGCATATCTACAGTGGTAAGCATCTGGGTGAAAATAAGCGAGGGGAAAACAAACAGTGTGGTGGTTGGTGTCTGCTACCGACCGCCTGACCAACGAGAGGATGTGGATGCTGCACTTTGTGAGCAGCTTGAGAAAATATCCAAGGACCTTGTCATCATGGGTGACTTCAATTTCCCAGATGTGTGCTGAGAAACAAACTCTGCAAAGCATCCTCAGTCATGCAACGTTCTGACCTGCCTGGCTGACAATTTCATTTATGAAATGATAGATGAACCCACAAGAGGTTCAGCCATACTGGACTTAATACTGAAAGGTTGTCACTTGGAGGAGGGCAGGATGCTGTTTCTGTTGGCTGCAGAGGAGAGGACACGCAGTAATGGGTTTAAACTTCAAGTACAACGATATAGGCTAGATATCAGGAAAAAATTTTTCACAGTCAGAGTAGTTCAGCAGTGGAATAGGCTGCCTAAGGAGGTGGTGAGCTCCCCCTCACTGGCAGTCTTCAAGCAAAGGTTGGATACACACTTTTCTTGGATGCTTTAGGATGCTTAGGGCTAATCCTGCATTGAGCAGGGGGTTGGACTAGATGGCCTGTACGGCCCCTTCCAACTCTGTGATTCTATGATTCTATGATTCTAAGATAGCCCTCTTTAAGTATTTGAAAGGTTTTCACTTGGAGGAGGGCAGGATGCTGTTCCCAATGGCTGCAGAGGAGAGGACACGCAGTAATGGGTTTAAACTTCAAGTACAACGATATAGGCTAGATATCAGGAAAAAAGTTGTCACAGTCAGAGTAGTTCAGCAGTGGAATAGGCTGCCTAAGGAGGTGGTGAACTCCCCCTCACTGGCAGTCTTCAAGCAAAGGTTGGATGCACACTTTTCTTGGGTGCTTTAGGATGCTTTGGGCTGATCCTGCATTGAGCAGGGGGTTGGACTAGATGGCCTCTATGGCCCCTTCCAACTCTTATGATTCTATGATCCTAAAGGAAGTCGGCGGGCAGGAATGTCAAAGGCCAGGCCGGGCTTGACGGTTACAATTTCAAGCTGTAGCTTTCAATTTCAAGCTGTAGCCCCCCTCTCCTGACAGCAGACAGCAATGTCAAGTAGCATGGGGAGTATTTACAGAGCAATATTAAAAAATCATTACAAATATTTATTAAACAAAGTGCACCAATAATATATTAAAAACAAAGCAAAAACAACACCCATCACCCTCCCCTTGGGGCTCTTCAAACCTTCCTTCCTCAGGAGAGGAGGAAACCGTCCAGCCCTTTGGCTGCTTTCCCCTCTCTCTCTCCTGCTGGGAGGTGCAACATGCCAGCCAGGGGTGAGAGGGCAAACTCCTTTGCTGGACCAAACTCCTGCCAACATCAGTTCAAAGCAGCAGTGAAGCTACCCTAAACCTCACGTGGCACATCAGCAGTGACATCTCTGGGGGGGAAACCATCACAGAACACCATCAACGTTGCAGAGAAAGAAACTTCCGTCAGAAAAAAGTGCCACTGCTAAAAAGGCCACACCACCACTCTTTTATGGCTCCCCCCCCCCACACCGCCAACAGCAGGGCCCCCCACAGAAGCACCCGTGCTCAGCTCCACCTGCAGGGGAGAAGGCAGCTCTTGTGGTCTTTAAAGGTTACAACCAGCTGGAAAGGAATCAGATCCACAAAGAGCTGGAGGACACCAGCAAGGGCCACCCAGTCCAGCTCCCAGCCCCACCACCACCTTCTCAGGGACTTAAAAATCCCCCACTCAGAACAGGTGCTTGCCCAATCTCCACCGAAAAACCTCCTCCACCCCCACCCCCCAAGGCAGCAGATGCCACCCACGAAGAGCCCCCATGGTCAGAAAATGTTTTCTAATCTTTAGGTGGAACTTCCTCTGCTGGCAAGCCTTGGAGAGAACCCCCAGTCGCTGGGAATCCCCAACCCTCCCGGCCCTAGCGGCCGCTTCCAAAGGCAGCCCGAGGGAGGACTCACATGCCGCCAATGGTGACCGTGGCACAGGTGCGCTCTGAGAAGGCAGGGGCGGAGTCTGTTGCGCTGCTGGCTGGGCGGATGTAGTCCACGGTGACATTCACCTGGAAGGAAAGGCACACGCTGGTTAAGCCCGGCAAGGGACAGCCCCAAAGGCAGGCAGCTGAGGACGCCAGTGACCCAGGAGCGCAGCACTGCTCCTTAGCGCTCCAGACTCAGAGCTTGAGGAAAGACAAGGCCGGCGAGCCCCCCGTCTCCCACTCCTCCCCCCACCCACAACCCCCCCCCCCCCAGAGAGCAGGAGAGAGAAGGCAGGCAAACAGCCCAGGCACACCCAACCAGCCACACATCCCTAAAGAGCTGCAGGGTGCCCAGGCACAGCACACAGGGCACCATTCAGAGTAAAACACCCTTCTCAAATGAAGCCGCCTCTCCTGGAATCCAACCCTCATTCTGTCAAGGTCAGGACCAGGGGTCCATGAGCAAGAGGTCTTTCCCCTCCCCTCCCCTCCCGGCCAGCCCTTCCAGCAGGAGATGCCGCTGGGGGTCTTCCCTGGGACCAAGCAAATTCCCTGAGCCTCACACACACACACACACACACACGTACGTGCAAGCCTGCCCAGCTCCTCCTTGCAGGGGAACAGAACCAGCCTCCGGCCCAGCAGGAGCTTCCACGCCGAAGGCCCCTTGCCCTCAGAAACCAGGCAGGGGGCAGGAAGAGGGCCCAGGGCACTGAGCCTGCGGACGTCACACCTGCCCCTCCGCACGCAACTTTGGCCCCCAGGTCAGGGAAGCAGCTCCATCCCCTGCAGGGGCCTACCGGGGCTGTGGCCGGCCTGAACAGCAGGAGCAGAGGAGGAAGCAGTCAGGAGTGCTGCCAAGCAGAGGTGCCTGGAGCCCCTGAGCCAAGCGTGCTGCCCTGTGCAGTCTAGGCCGATGGTCTGCAGGGTCCTTCACTCAGTGCCAAATCCAGCCTTCCCCAATCCCGCAGGTGAGCAGCAACCAGGCATGCAAAGCCACCCTCAACACTGGCCAACAGAACGTGCGCACAGGCCCATGCGGGATGAGCCCCTGGCACTTGCAGGCCTTCAGACGTCTGGCCGAGGGACGCTTTGCTCTTGTCTTTCAGGACTCCCACGCTGGACTGCTCATGTCCACGTCCCTCCTCGGATTCTCAGCTTTCCAAAAGCTGCTGCGGTTCATCCCATAACCTCAAGCCCTGGCACACTGAATCCTCCCTTCCTTTGGCGCCATTCCTCCCCTCTCCCCTCACCCCACTAGAGTCTGAGATGGTGCAAGCACTTCCCCGAGCTTGGAGGCCACGTGGATGGGCGAGGCAGGGGAAGTGGGTGGAGGCTCTGAAAGAGCACCTTTGGGGTGCCTCTGCCCAAGGCAAGGGTGCAGGGTCTCCAAAACACACCTCCCCCTGGCACCAGGAGAAGCTCGTGCCGTGCTTGCCCAACCACAGAAGCACACCCTCGGCCTTTGGGCTGGGACTCTGCCCATCACAGCTTCCCACCCCAAGGAGAAGGGAGCCAGATTGGACAGGCAGGCTTCAGCCTCCTCTACCTTCCCAGAGCACCTTCCAAGGGCCAGTGCTTTTACAAGCTTCGCTCTTAAATGAGCATGAAAATACAAAGGGCTGCCAGGAAAACTCCAGCTAGCAGATCGCTCATGCTCAAATCATGCTCCACACAAGAGAAAAGAGGATCCTATTACTGTTATGTGGATCGAGAACTGGTTGACAGATCACACCCAAAGGATCATTCATCATCTTCTTGGAGAGGAGTGACAAGTGGAGAGCCCCAGCGATCTGTCCCGTGTTGTTCAACATATTCATAAATGATTGGGATGAGGGATTAGAGGGGATACTTATAAAATTTGCAGGTGACACTAAACTGGGAGGGGTAGCAAACACAACGGAAGACAGCAACAGAATACAGGATGATCTTGACAGCCTGGAAAACTGGGGGGAAATGAATAAAATGAATTTCGATAGTGAAAGCACTGAACGGGAGCCAGCAGTGAGACTCACTGGCTAAAAAGGCAACCAGGATTTTGGGCGGCATTCAGAGAAGTAGGTGATGCTGCTGCTTTACTCCGCTCTGGTTCGGCCTCACTTGGAGTCCTGCATTGAGCTTTAGGCACCACAACTGAAGGAAGATGAGGATAAACTGGAGCATGACGAGAGGTGAGTGTTCATTCAGATGGGTTTGCACCAGTCTACAGCAAGGATCTGGAGACTTTCAGAACGGGCTTTTATTTCTTATTTATCTAAATTTTACTTGGCCTGGAGCTTCCGAGGGAGTCGGGCAGGGGTTTAGGGAAGCCTCGTGAAGGAGGCGTTTCCAAAGGGAAGAGGGCCACGGGGGGGGGGGGAGGAGGCCCAGGACCAGTTGCCAGCAGAGCTGTGAAGTCCCAGGAAACAAAGGTGAAATTCCAGGGTGGGGGGGGGGGGGAGACCTGGTTTTCTCTGAAATGTTTACAACCTTTCCTAATAGAAAAGCTGGGAACCTTTAGGGAGCAATGAAACCAATTCATATAAAATATTGTTTCTTTGAACAGAGTGAAATTTTTACTCACTCAAAATGTACAGCATGAAAGTCTAAGCAGCTTTTTAGGATTCTTTTTCCAACAGAAATTTCAAGGGGCACTTGGAAAGCTCCTGCAAAATACCAAGCAAGATGTTTCTTTCAAGAAGGATTTGCCTGTTCCAAGTGTGCAATTCTGGCTCCTGGAAAGGTCTATCTAGAACACACCCTGAAATTGGTGGACTGTCTTCAGACCAAGCTCATTCTCCCCAAGTATCTGGCATGATTTCCCCCCAGTTTTCTATGAGAAAAATAGGAACCCTTTGAGAAGGGCTGGAGAAATCCTCCCCCCCCCCCCCGGAAGAACTGGAACCTTCCCCCGGGGGCTGCCCCCCCCCCCGCAGCTTCCTCCCACTCCAGTCCTGGGCACATTTGCACATTTGCCTCCGTAGTCCTTAAACAGGCAAATTAATACCATTTTATAGGCAATCTAAATTATAAAATATTTATGTAATGTGGTTAAAGCAGAAGAATAAGCTAAGGTTTGACAGGAAAGTTATGACTGCATATCCAACAGCCCATCAGTTCCCGGCCCCCTCCCCAAAGAAGTGTTTTTGTCATCGTCATCGTCCCCCCCCCCCACTTCAAACTTTCTGAGACTCTTCTGTGCCTTGTCACCACCTGCCTTGCCAACACAACCCAGAGAACAGAACTGGCTGGACAGCGGGGGAGGTGGTCTTTCCAGCCCCCCCTCCCCCTCCTGAGGCACCAGTCCTGTAAGGCCTCCAAGGCAAGAAGCAGCAGTTGAGCTGTGAATCCTAGAATCCTAGAGTGGGAAGGGGCCATACAGGCCATCTAGTCCAACCCAGGATCAGCCCTAAGCACCCTAAAGCATCCAAGAAAAGTGTGTATCCAGCCTTTGCTTGAAGACTGCCAGTGAGGGGGAGCTCACCACCTCCTTAGGCAGCCTATTCCACTGCTGAACTACTCTGACTGTGAAAACCTTTTTCCTGATATCTAGCCTATATCGTTGTACTTGAAGTTTAAACCCATTACTGCGTGTCCTCTCCTCTGCAGCCAACGGAAACAGCATCCTGCCCTCCTCCAAGTGACAACCTTTCATCTGCACAACAATCCTGTGTTGTTGTTGTTGTTGTTAGGTACGAAGTCGTGTCAGACCCATTGCGACCCCATGGACAATGTTCCTCCAGGCCTTCCTGTCCTCTACCATTCCCCGGAGTCCATTTAAGTTTGCACCGACTGCTTCAGTGACTCCATCCAGCCACCTCATTCTCTGTCGTCCCCTTCTTCTTTTGCCCCCGATCGCTCCCAGCATTAGGCTCTTCTCCAGGGAGTCCTTCCTTCTCATGAGGTGGCCAAAGTATTTGAGCTTCATCTTCAGGATCTGGCCTTCTAAGGAGCAGGCAGGGCTGATCTCCTCTAGGACTGACCGGTTTGTTCGCCTTGCAGTCCAAGGGACTCGCAAGAGTCTTCTCCAGCACCAAAGCTCAAAAGCCTCAATTTTTTGACCCTCGGCCTTCCTTATGGTCCAACTTTCGCAGCCATACATTGCAACTGGGAAGACCATAGCCTTGACTAAACGCGCTTTTGTTGGCAGGGTGATGTCTCTGCTTTTTAGGATGCTGTCTAGATTTGCCATAGCTTTCTTCCCCAGGAGCAAGCGTCTTTTAATTTCTTTGCTGCAGTCTCCATCTGTAGTGATCTTGGAGCCCAGGAAAATAAAACCTGTCACTATCTCCATTTCTTCCCCATCTATTTGCAGGAATTGAGAGGGCCGGATGCCATGATCTTCGTTTTCTTGATGTTGAGTTTCAAGCCAACTTTTGCACTTTCCTCCTTCACCCGCATCAACAGGCTTTTTAGTTCCTCTTCACTTTCTGCCATTAGAGTGGTATCATCTGCATATCTGAAGTTGTTGACATTTCTCCCTGCAATCTTGATCCCAATTTGGGACTCCTCTAATCCCGCCATTCTCATGATGTGCTCCGCATACAAGTTAAATAGGCAAGGCGACAGTATACAGCCTTGCCGAACTCCTTTCTCAATTTTGAACCAATCAGTGATTCCATGTTCAGTTCTCACTGTTGCTTCTTGACCTGCATATAAGTTTCTCAAGAGACAAATAAGATGCTCTGGTATTCCCATCTCTTTAAGAACTGGCCACAATTTGTTGTGCTCCACACAATCAAAGGCTTTAGCATAGTCAATGAAGCAGAAGTAGATGTTCTTCTGGAACTCCCTAGCTTTCTCCATGATCCAGCATATGTTGGCAATTTGATCTCTAGTTCCTCTGCCTCTTCGAAATCCTGCCTGTACTTCTGGAAGTTCTCGGTCCACATATTGCTGTAGCCTAGCTTGTAAAATTTGGAGCATAACTTTGCTAGCATGAGAAATGAGTGCAATGGTGCGGTAGTTTTTGAATAGATTTTGAATAGATTTTGAATACCCTGTGTGGTAGGCCTCAAATCTGCAGAGTTGCTTGCTTGCATCTTCCCTCCAGCAGCGGGGCTGGCCACAGCAGTATTTGAAGTGAGAAGGGGCTTTTCTGTGGCCTCCCTGTCAGCCGGTGGTTAGGCAGAAGGGGAAAGCTTTCCCCCTCCAAAGGGAAGCACCCGCATACCCAAAATCTCCCCTGCATTGCTCTTGGAAACACCTCCTCCCCTCAGTCTGGGGCTGTCAGTGGCTGCTTCACAGCAGGCCTGAAGGGAGGGAGGGGGATGAAAACACACTCACCAGCCACCTGCCAGCTCTGCGAGGCGGCGAGAGGGCTTCCTGGCTTAAGGGGGAAAGGAGGCCACCACCCCCCACCCCATCCCACTTACTGTGTCCCTGACAGCAACCAGGGGCAAACTTGCTGTGCCGCCTTCCTATTGGTCCAAAGTCCAGGGGGACGGAGCCAGTCCAAAAGTGGGCACCACCCACTCTCCACCTAGGCCTTAGCTTTTTATATTACACAGTGAAGCTGTTCCAGATGTGGTTGATATTCCATGGCATGCCCCTGGCAGGAAGAGGTGGGATCTCCCACACACTTAGCCTTTGGCCCCTTCTGTTCCTTTTGACAGCTACTCGGGACCCTCTTGCCAAAACTATCCCTGGATCCTTGAGATGCTGTGAGCGGAGCGTCCCCTTCCCTTCCCTTCCCTCCCACAGCCTGAACACCCTTTGGATGCAGGCGATCCACAGCTGCCCTCCCCCTCGCCCCCTCCCCCCCCAAGGCTTTGCCCCTGCCAAGGGCCATGCTGAAGGCTGCCCATGTTTCCATGCCAGTCTTGGAGGCAGA
Organism: Paroedura picta; assembly: GCF_049243985.1. NCBI lineage: Eukaryota > Metazoa > Chordata > Lepidosauria > Squamata > Gekkonidae > Paroedura > Paroedura picta. The sequence goes on from NC_135373.1 coordinate 129,057,435, forward strand.
GAAGAATCAGGGGTGAACTGAGAGGGCTCCGGGGACAGCAGGGAGAAATCTGAGTACTGCACTGCCATTATGAAGTCACCCTGCTTGGCCTTCTGTCAGATAGTTTGCAGACTGTCCGTCACAAACAGAAAACTGCCTGTCAGCAGAAGCAAAAGCCATGTGCATGCATGCGCAGGGAGACGTGACATTTGGACGTGGCAATTCTAAGGGGGCGGCACCAGATGTTCCCCATGCAGCCCTCCCAATGGCAAATTAACACAGAGCTACCTGTCTAAATCGTCGTCCCTTTGCAAACAGAATTGTGGGGGGGGGGGGGGGGAAAGCAAGGAGGCAATTGGCAACCAGCGAGGAGCCCCTGGATAAAGATGGTTTCAGCCATCCTGCTAAGCTTGGAGTAGAGGGGCAACAATTCCTGCCCCAGAAGCAGGCCATGACATTGAGTTGGGAAGACAGGCAATAGCTAAACAATTCTGCCGAAGTACAGAGAAAGGCGGGGCGCCACAATCCAGGAGCACTCTGTGCCCCCTGGGCAAGGCAGGCGACTCTCCCTCTCTCAGCACATGACCTCACCCACTGCAAACATGCACAGGAGAGGGGCTGCCGCAGCTTGAACAGGAAGCACAAGGATGCAAGCCTCGGCCCAGGCTGCTGCCCAAAGGGCTCTGCCGACGCAGCTCCAACACTCAGCCAAGCAAGAAGGGCCGCTTATGCAGCGGCCCTTCCGAGGTCTCCCCCTGAGGCGGGGGTGGTAGTGAACTGGGAGCCTGTGCCGTCCCCTGGTTGCCACCTTTGGTCCCTGACCCTTCCCCCTGCCCTGTGTTTCCTTGCCTGGTTACTGCCAACAGCAAGACCCTCTTCTTTAACCCACTCCTGGTAAAGTACAACGGGTTGCATCTATCCTTATTTATTGCTCCTCAGATGCTGTCCCTGCACTGTGGGGTCCCATTTCTCAGAAAAGACACCTCCCTTGAGGACCCTCCCTGAGCACACAGCCAGCTTCGTCCCAGCAGCCCTTCTGCCGATGTCGCTGTATGGTCGCTACTGTAGAGTCCAGCCTGCACCGCCCTCCTTAAGACGTGTAGGATAAACGGCTCATCCTTTTTACACGAAATGCAGCTGGAGGTTCTGCTGGAGCCACAGTTGATTTTGCCCTCTAGGTGATCAGGAGCCTCCTGTGGCCGCTCACAGCAGCCCTTCCCAGTCCCCTGTGGATGGTGGGAAGCCCCACCTTTGGTGGGGGCAGGAAGCATCAGACACTGCAGAGACCCAGGCAGCCAACACGAAGGAAGCGCCGATTCTGCCCGCCTCCCCCCTGGAAGAGGATGACAGGGCCCCTCCTCCCCTTTCAAAACAGAGAAGGATGAGGGGGCCAATGCCCTGCGATCCCATCTGCTCATGGGAAGATGGTGGACAGAGGGGCTGCAGGACAATGCCAGGTTTCCCTGCTGGACACACCTGCCTGCCCATCTGGCTTCAAGCCAGGACACAGGGCAGAGCTGGTGGCCTAAGCTGGGGAGTCTGAAAGGGACTTCAGGTCCCGTCATGTCGGAATGATGCAGGGAACTAAGAATGGCAAAAGTCCGTCCCTCCCCTGGCCTGTGCGGCAAGGACGCCTGCCCTCGGCCAGCCGGCCCTTGGGCTCCCAGGACAGGGCCTGCTCTCATACATACCACCGCAGGCAGAGCCCCGCAGCCGCCCTGGCGGAGACCGAGGAGGGCTCTGCGGACATCTGAGCTGCTCCCTGGGCCGGGAGGCACTCCCTGGAGGCAGGAGCAAACCGGCAGCCCAGATCAATGGCGACAGCGTGGCAAGGACAAGCCGCCACAGCTCCACTTGTCCTCTCCAATCCGGAGGCAGCTCAAGCCTCCAGGGGCCGCTTGATGGTTCACGTAAAGGACTTTTTCATCGCTTAACTCACTCAAATTAATCGGAAGTGAAAAATGCAATGCTGACAAAGGAAATATTTAGAAAGCAACGGCCGAGACATCAAAGGCAGTGGAGAGCCAGGGGAAGAGGGCCAAGCTGCTTCACAGGAACCCGGGCCAAATACGCTCGTTCACAGCCCCCCTCCAACCAACCCCACCCCCAGGGCCCAGCCAATCCCCCCCCCACGCCCAGGCATTGCAGGCTACCTGCCTCTGGCTCTGCTCCCTGGGAGTGGGGCCAAAGGAGCCAGGGCTCAGGCACAGGTCCGGTCGCAGAAGGAGAGGAAGAGGCCTGTTAGGGGACCCCAACCGTCCTGCCTGGGACCGCACGCCCACCTGCTGGCAAGTGCCCAGCGCCACGAGGGCAGGAGGGCACCGTCCATCTACAGAAGAAGCACCAAAGCGAAGTCACTGCTGTGGCCTTCCTGCCAGGAAGAGCCACCCCCACCCCCACCCCACCCCCCTCGTGTGCCCACCTCCCCTGAAAGGGAAAACAGGGTCCTGATGCCGGTCCCTGAGCAGCCAAGGCTGCATCTCCTACACACTAAAAGAACATTTCAATTCTGACCTAGAAAAGAGTAATCATGGGACTTAACAAAGATTATGCAAATAGGACAATGTGTATATTTTAATTCACTTCTGCAAGAGAAGCAAGTTAGGCACAGGAGCTCTCTTGGTCCCGAGATGCCTCCAGAAGGGACTGCAGGCACACTTCATGCGCCCCTGCACCCTGGGCGCGTGAGAAGGCCCAGACTGCGGAGAGCAGAGGCCCCAGGGGAGGCCCCAAGCGGCACCCTCCCCCACCCCCAGCAGCATTGGATGCAGCTCTTTCAGGGCAGCAGAGCCATCCTTTGCAGGGAGCCAAGCCCACCAGACCTCCCCCCATCCACTCAGCTTTGCTCAAGGCCTTGTGGGATGGAAGGAAGCCAGCAGGCAAGTGTGTGTTGGAAGCTCTGTTCCCTCCCACCCCAACCCTGTGCCCAGCTTCCCTTGCAGCGGACTCACAGCACCCAGGACCCCCCACCCCTGACATTAGCAGACCAAGAGCCAGCCCCATAAACCATCTGCAGATCCACCCGGGCCAGGAGGCAAGCTCCCAGGGGCTAAGCAAGAGACGGCAGGCCCCGGAGGCGCCCCCAGCCCTCCCAAGCAGGCCAGAGTAAGCCAGCTCTGCTTCTGCCACAGACCAAGCGGCAGGGAAGGTGGCCGAAGAAGGCTCCGGGCAACGCCCTGAGTGGAGCTGCTTACCAATTGGCTCAGTCCCCAATGGAGGGTTCCCTTTCCCTCTCCTCCGCTCCCTGCCCACTGCAGGGCTTTCAGGCTCATGGGCAGCCCGCCCAGTCACAGCAGCAGCCACAGCTCCCAGGCTGAGCAACACAGGTACACACGCACACACACACACACACACAATGCTGCTGGGCAGCGTGTCCAGCCATCCATCTCTCAGTTTTGGTTGTCTCTTCCAGGCTCTCTTTCACTCCACCCTCTAGATAAAAAAGGAGAGTTGGCTCTTAGATGCCGCTTTCCTCTACCCGAACGAATCTCAAAGGGGCTTCCAATCCCCTTCCCCTCCTCCCCCCCCCAACAGACACCCTGTGAAGAAGGGGAGGCTGAGAGAGCCCTGAGATTACTGAAGAAGAAGAAGAGTAGGTCCTTATATGCTGCTTTCCTCTACCCGAAGGAGGCTCTAAGCGGCTTACAGTCACCTTCCCTTTCCTCTTCCCACAACAGACACCCTGTGAGGAAGGGGAGGCTGAGAGAGCCCTGAGATTACTGAAGAAGAAGAAGAGTTGGCTCTTAGATGCCGCTTTCCTCTAGCCGAACGAATCTCAAAGGGGCTTCCAATCCCCTTCCCCTCCTCCCCCCCCCAACAGACACCCTGTGAAGAAGGGGAGGCTGAGAGAGCCCTGAGATTACTGAAGAAGAAGAAGAGTTGGCTCTTAGATGCCGCTTTCCTCTAGCCGAACGAATCTCAAAGGGGCTTCCAATCCCCTTCCCCTCCTCCCCCCCCCAACAGACACCCTGTGAAGAAGGGGAGGCTGAGAGAGCCCTGAGATTACTGAAGAAGAAGAGTCGGTTCTTATATGCCGCTTTTCTCTACCCGAAGGAGGCTCAAAGGGGCTTACAGTCGCCTTCCCTTTCCTCTCCCCACAACAGACACCCTGTGAAGAAGGGGAGGCTGAGAGAGCCCTGAGATTACTGAAGAAGAAGAAGAGTCGGTTCTTATATGCCACTTTTCCCTACCCGAAGGACTCTCCAAGCGGCTTACAGTCGCCTTCCCTTTCCTGTTTGGTGTAGTGGTTAGGAGTGGTTAGGAGTGTGGACTTCTAATATGGCATGCCAGGTTCGATTCTGCGCTCCCCTGCATGCATCCAGCTGGGTGACCTTGGGCTCGCCACGGCACTGATAAAACTGTTCTGACCGGGCAGTGATATCAGCGCTCTCTCAGCCTCACCCACCGCACAGGGTGTCTGTTGTGGGGAGAGGAATGGGAAGGCGACTGTAAGCCGCTTTGAGCCTCCTTCGGGTAGGGAAAAGTGGCATATAAGAACCAACTCTTCTTCTTCTTCTTCTCTCCCCACAACAGACACCCTGTGGGGTGGATGAGGCTGAGAGAGCCCTGATATCACTGCTTGGTCAGAACCGCTTTATCAGAGCCTTGGGGAGCTGGCTGCATGTGGGGGAGTGCAGAATCGAACCCGGCGTGCCAGATTAGAAGTCCGCACTTCAAACCACAACACCAAGCTGGCTCCCAGCAATACTGGTGACTGAGCCTGCCCAGGGCACTCTGCCTGCCAAGAAGATGCTCCGCCATGGAGTCGCAACTCTCCATGCTCGCTCGGTTTAAGATGTCCCACAGCCCCCCCCCCCATTGCCCCTAAATGGTGCTGAGCAGCATCCAGAGATTCGATGGCTGGATCGTGGAGGGGCCACAGTTCACCGAAGGAGCCCCTGCTTGGCCTGTGGAAGGCCCCAGGGCTCCATGGCCTAGGGGGCAATAAACAGAGACTTTTGCCTGGGGCACTTAAGAGTCAAGCCCTGTGGGTCTGCTGCAGCAGAAGGCAGCCTCAGGTGTGCTCTGCAGCTGTCACAGAAGAGACACTTGTCAACTGCAGGGGGGAGCGCTGAGAGAAAAGCAGGCAAAGGGACCACACGTAACCAACAGGCCGCTTGACCTGGTGCAGACCGCATTCCCCCACCTACCCGGAGCCCATGCTGTGCACCCTCCACAGGAGAGCCGCTTACCTTCTTCCCAATGAGCTTCTTGCGCAGGAACTCACGGGCCTCAAACATGTAGGGGATGTCGTAGAGGGGGCGGAGCTTCCGGTTCTTGTCCTGGAGGAGGGAAAGCCAAGAGGGTCAGTTGGCAGGACACGCACCACGTGGGGCTGGGCCAAGACAAGGAACTGTAGGAAGGACACTTGGTCATCAGAGCACGTCACAACAGAATTGCCCATGACAAGTCCATGGGAGCAAGCTGAGAAGGAGGAGGCTGAAGACACGGGGACTGCTTTAGCAAAGGGGTCTTCCCTGTACTTGACACCAGAAGAGGGGGTATGTTCTTAGGAGCGGGGCAGAAGGACTGCCTCTTTTGGTCTTGGTGTTGGGGGAGGGGAGAGAGAGGCTCACTACCTGTGCAAGTGCCCCTCCCCCTCTCCAAATGGCCTCCTGTTCTCCAAGAAGACAGCAGCCCCCCCCCCTCCCGCCAAGGAGCTGGGCTCCAGCCTTCAAGCCCACGTGGCCCCTCTCTTTGTTTCTGCATGCCTCCCCAGGGAAATGGCCACAGGCAACTGAGAGGAGCACTGGATGTCCTGCGGTAGACAAAACCGCTTTCTTGGCTCCCAGCGCAGCAGGAACAAAGAGCAGGCAGCAGCTCCGCATCCCAAACCAGCCCACAGGCAAGTCTGCCGAGTTCGTGGATTGTACAAACATTCAGGCCCCTCGGAAATGATCATGTTCAACTGGAAACCCTTCGGACTGGCAATATCCCAAGACAGCCCAAGGGCCAAGGCAGGGCGTCAAGGTTATGCTCTTGTGGATTGCAGAAGACTCAGGCAACCTCCAGAGCACCAAGGGCAGCCGCAGCCCTTACCGAGAGGACAGAACCCCGGAGCCCAGAGGAAGCCTGCTGCAGGGCCAGGTCGCGCCTCACCAGCTGCCCAGGATTCCCGAGGGGCCCAGCAGACAGGGCAGACCCATGTGATGTGAGTGTCCTGCATAGGGCAGACCACCTGTGGGCCGTAGACTAATTGGAGGTGGGCCGCGAAGGACGCCAACTCCCCCCCCCCCGGCCCTTTACAACACACTTCGGGTGTCCTTGTCTCCCATCACTCCCAGATGGGACTATCTCGTTGCACAGAAACAAGCTCAGGGTTCCCATTGATTTGTCATTGTCATGAGTTGAAATTTCTATGAAAATAAAATGTTCCTTATGTTCAGAGAGCGTTAGGACAGTGGCTGAGAGTAGAGGAGTAAACTACCCCCCCACACACACACACACACCGGGCCTCAGTAAAATTGTCAAGCGTTGAGTGGTCCCCGGTGATAAAAAGGTTGGGGACCACTGGACTAGATGACCCACTAGATGAAGGGACCTCCCTTCCAACTCTATTATTCTATCCTTCTATGATTCAGCGCTCACCTGGCAGCCACATGGCCCCAGAGAGCTGCTCATCTCTCCTGCTTTGATGATGATCAGGCAAAAAGATCCCACTTCCTGTGGTCAGCAGGAGATGCTACCTGGATTCCCCTCAGTCCTGCTGGGAGCAAGACGTCCCACCCCCTCCTTAGTGCCCTAGGGGATTCTGGGAATAAGAAGTCTCCCCCCTCCCCCTCCTGATTCCTGCTTCCAGGCCAAGGAAGGGAGCAAATTATTCATGTTGCTCCGTCCCTTCTCTTCAAAGCTGGGGGGGGGGGGTGTCAGTGAAATAGCAAGGAGTGGGGGGGGGGCGACACACAGGAGCAGAAAGACTCCGAGGGGTTAATGTGCCCCGTGTGCTTCACTGCTTGGGCAGTGGGCCTGGGTGCACAGCCCTCCCAGATACACCCCCAGGATGGCCGCTGCAGAGAGCCCACCCCCACCCCCACCCAGGAACGGCCTTTCTCTTGCAGCCCAAGTAAACCAGGGAAGCTGGGGGGAAAGGGAAGGGGCCAAGTCTCCCCGCCTCAGTGGACTCAAGTGCACGGCCAGGTTGGCCACACAACAAGCTTTGAGTCCAGTCAGGCACCGTTGATTCAAGGCGTGAGAACTGACTGGAAAACGGTGCCTGCACTCAGAAGCTCCCACCTGGAGTCAAGCTTTGTTGGGCTCTACTTTGGTTGTCCTCCTCTGCTGAGGCCCCTTTCAAACCCTGCCCAGAAGCGGCTAGAGGAGCAACGGGGCCGGGGGGGGGGGGCAGAGGGGAGGGTCTGTCTCCAGGAGGGGAGGGGAGGGCAGGCGGTAAAGAGGCTCCAGGCGGTCCCTCCCTGTCCTCCATCCATTCCCAGGAGCGGAGAAGTTGGGCCTCGTCCCTTCATTCCTTCTGGCCCACCTCGGGGGAAAAGCTGCCCCTCGCGTCCTGCTCCAGCAGCCCCAGCACCAAGGGCCATCCTCTTCCCTCTACCTTGCCCAGTTCAGCAGCAGAAGGAGACCAGGGAGCCCAACGGTGGACACAAACACTTGCGCTCTTTCGCTGCTGCCAGAGGAATTTATAGACGGATGTCACGGCCCTCGTCAAACACCACCATAAATACCCCGCCTGGCTGAGTTATGCTGTAGTGAGGCAGGAAGATTTCCCCTCAGACGCGCTGAGCTTTGGCTTTCCGGCAGCAGAGTCCCACGGCTTAAATTACAGCGGCACATATTTTATCCACCAAATTCAGGAGATGCTGCTGGCTGTGCTTAAAAACCGGCTGAATCCCCCCTTCCCAGGAAGTTTTAACCCTGTGGAGTGGAGGCGGTTACCTTCTCCTCCCAGAGCCCCAGCCAGCCCCAGGAGGAGGTGGGGGTCAGCCCAGCCGAGGATCAGGCCCGCCACTAACTGCCCTTGCCCTCCCTCCCTCCCTCCCTCCCACGTGAGGCCGCAGAGGCGCCACGCCTGGCTTCCTCACCGGCTTCCCAGCGCAGAGCAGAGCAGAGCAGAGCAGAGCAGGGGGCCAGCCAGGGATTCAGCCAGCTCCTATACTTCCTATCCAGCGTACACGTCTCCTTTTCAATCCCTTTTGGAAATGTAGAGTTCTCCAATTATCCAGAACTGGAGTCTCAAAGTGCCTTCCAATCACCTCCCCTTCCTCTCCCCACAACAGACACCGTGTGAGGGAGGGGAAGCTGGGGGAGCCCTGAGATTACTGAAGAAGAAGAGTTGGTTCTTAGATGCCGCTTTTCCCTATCCGAAGGAAGCTCAATGCGGCTTCCATTCGCCTCCCCTTTCCTCTTCCCACAACAGACACCCTGTGAGGGAGGTGAGGCTGAGAGAGCCCTGAGATTACTGGTCAGTCAGAACAGCTTCCTCAGTGCTGTGTTGAGTCCAAGATCACCAAGCCGACTGCATGTGGGGGATCGGGGAGTCAAATCCAGCTTGCCAGATTATAAATCCGCACTCCTAGCCACTACACTAAGCTGAAGAAGAAGAACCACAAGCATGGCTGGCAGGGAGCGGGAGAGGTGAGAGGTGTCCAAGAAGACGCCCTTGCAACTCCCCACCCCACCCTGCTCCTTTCCATTTTCTGGCTCAGAATGAGCACAGATTTCTTTTGAGCTTCACAGTTACATTCAAATCCCTGAATCTGGCCTTGCAAATGAGCCAAGGCATCCCCCCTGTGGCATCCTCAAGCCAAACTTCCGCAGCTCTAGAAAGCTCTCTCTGCAAGAAGCCCAGTGGCAACAGCTCGAGCAGGCCCAGCTAGGCACAGGCAGAGTGGCGCCAGGCACACCTGATGGCATTAAACCCCTGGTTTAGTGCATGCAGCCATCTCCGACCGACCAGTGCCCCCCCCCCCCGGCTTCCCCCTCCGCAGTTCTGTCAGAAGCGCTGCCACATGCCTGAAAGGCCCTGCAAAGAGAAGGGTCAAGGGGTGGGAAAGCAGCCGTCTTTCCGGATGCCCATAAAAAGCACAGCGTTTGTAGTCCCAGAACAAGGCAAAACTCAATGATCTGTGCCAGGAGACAGATAATAGAAACGTTTAAGTGTCCAATACATATTGCCCTTAAACACTTCCTTGCCAGCCGCCATTAAATACCATTTTGCTGGCCAGCAAAAATGATATTTCATATCGGGGGGGGGGGGGGGAGAACCACACAAGGCCGCAATCTGGGAAGCTGCTCAAATATTGGGAGGTACGTGTTGAAGTTTAGTAAATAAACATTAACCATCAATCTAGCCGCAAGGAGGCTTCCTCCAGCCTGCCACGACCGGATTAGGAGCGGCTGCATGGCTGTTCTGGAAACGGCTTTCAGACGCTGACAGCCCGAACGGGCAGGACGACTCTTTGCCCGTCCTTCAGGAGGGGCTCACTCACTCCCAAGAGGCCAGCCCTCTCTGCTAGGGGGCCAGTCTCAGTCCCTGGCCACGAGGGGGCAGAACCGCCCAAGGGCCCCGATTGCATCCCCAGACTCCCGGCTGTGCTGCCCCAGCCCTCAGCCACTAATGGGCAATTCTGTCAAGTATTTCCTTGGGAATCCAAATATACGACATGTTGGATTTCTCCCGCAGCCTGTCTCCACAGAGCCTTCCCAATATTTAGTGATTCTCGAGAGCTTCTCCTCTGCCAGCCCCACCCCCAAGGGCTCCTGCCAGATTCTCCACTTAACTCGACATTGGCCAGTGCCCGCCACCAGCAAATCCTCTTGGCATGCCACACCTGCCAGCTTCCTTCTCCAAATGGCCAGTTTCCTCCACACTCGCCTGCCAGGGGCCCCCACACTGCCCGGCCTCTTGATACCCGGACGAGGGAGGGAGGGAGGGAGGGAGGCTGCCAATGTGGTAAGAAGGAATGGTGACAGCGTGGCAATCAGATGGGGGGGGGGAGTGGATCTTGGGGCTTTCTGGAGCTATCTGCCTCCATGCACAACAAATCCTGGCTCAGAAAACACAGAGGGGAGAGAGATTTTACAGGTTTCTCAGAGAAGAACACAAATGCATTGTACACAACGCTAGAAAGCCTAGAGAACCGCACCCGCAGAGTGGCTGTCAGGGGTGTTTCATCAGAGTGGAGGGATCGGTACCAGGCCCAGTACTTTTCAAAATTCTTGCCAGTGATCGGGGTGAGGGGCTTGGGGGACTCCCCATTAAATCTGGGGAAGACAGCTAATTGGAGGGAGTAGTGAACACCCCAGAACACAGAGACAGAGTTCAACGAGATCTGAACACGCTGGAAAATGGAGCAATTGAGAACAAGATGCAGTTCTATAAGGAGAGGTGTAGAGTTCTAAATCTGGGGCACAAAAACACCAGCAGTGGAATAGGTTGCCTAAGGAGGTGGTGAGCTCCCCCTCACTGGCAGTCTTCAAGCAAAGGTTGGATACATACTTTTCTTGGATGCTTTAGGATGCTTAGGGCTGATCCTGCGTTGAGCAGGGGGTGGGACTAGATGGCCTCTATGGCCCCTTCCAACTCTATGATTCTGTGAAAATGAGAAGCACACATACTGGATGGGAGAGACACTTCTGGGTAGCAGTGTGTGTAAACCTGATCTTGGGGTACTTGGGGACTGTAGCTAAATAAGAGCAGACAGTGCGATAAAATCATAGAGTCTGAAGGGACCTCCTGGATCATCTAGTCCAACCCCCTGCACTATGCAGGACACTCAAAACCCGATTGCACATCCACTGTCACCTGCCACCCCCTTGAGCCTTCACAGAATCAGCCTCTCCGTCGGATGGCTATCCAGCCTCTGTTTAAAAATGTCCAAAGATGGAGAACCCACCACCTCCCGAGGAAGCCTGTTCCACTGAGAAACCGCTCTGACTGTCAGGAACTTCTTCCGGAGGTTTAGATGGAATTTCTTTTGACTCAATTTCATCCCATTCATTCTAGTCAGTCCCTCTGGGGCAAGAGAGAACAATTGTGCTCCATCCTCTACATGGCAGCCTTTTAAATACTTGAAGATGGTTCTCAGATCCCCTCTCAGTCGTCTCCTCTCCAGGCTAAACAGACCAAGCTCCCCCAACTTTTCTTCATACATCTTGGCCTCCAAACCCTTCACCATCTTTGTTGCCCTCCTCTGGACATGTTCCAGTTTGTCTACAACCACCTTCAACTGTGGTGTCCAAAACTCTCCTCCTAAGCCAGAGGAGCTGGCTTGCCCCAGAGATGGGCCAGAACGAATGGGATGAAATTAATGCAAAACGAATTCCGTCCTGCACAGTGCAGGGGGTTGGACTAGATGACCCAGGAGGTCCCTTTCCAACTGTGTTATTCTGTTATTCTACCTGGGGTCAGTGAAGCTGCCTGGCATCCACAGGCACCTTTCTTACCCGGGGACTCCTGGATGCCACATTCTGAGCTCCCATCTCAGAGCCAGCTTGGTGTAGTGGCTAGGAGTGCGGACTTCTAATCTGGCGAGCTGGGCTTGATTCCACGTTCCCCCACTTGCAACCAGCTGGGTGGTCTTGGGCTTGTGAGTGTCCTGCATTGTCCAAGGGGGGTGGACTAGATGAGCGGTCCCCAACCTTTTGCAGTTGAGGACCGCCTCTGGGGGTGGGGGAGAGCCAGTGGCCCGGGCGCTGCTCATGCGCGTTTACACCAGCAGGGGCGCAAATGGCGGCCGCACCTGCCTCTTCCGCCCCCCTCTTGCAGCGAGGAGCTCGCCAGGCTGCAAACGAAGTGGCCGCTTTGGCCGCCGCTTCACTCGCGGCCTGGGAAGCTTCTCACTGCGGGGGTGGGGAGAGGCACGGACCAGGGGTTGACGACCCAGGAGGTCACTTCCAACTCTGTGATTCTATGAGTCTATGAAAGCGCATGGGCCAGATACATCTGTGGCACAGGCACGGCAGTCTGCTTTCTGACCAGGTCACAAGGGAATGCCCAGCCCCGGATGGACCCCGTGAATGGGGGGCAGGAAGGCCCAAGCTGCTTGTCACCTGCTGTCAAGCCCCACTGCCCTACCCTTCTCCGGGAAGGGGAGATGGCTGCAGAGCCATATAAGTATTCGAGAGCAAGTAGCAGCCCCCTGTGCTCGTGGAGCCGGCAGCACCGTCTGCCAGATGACCCAGTGAGGCCTCTTGCGGCGTAGATGGAGCACGTGGCCTTCCCTAGGTGTGTTTGGGGGCTCTGAGAGGCTCTCCGGATTATCTGCTCAAGCCTCCCTCCCAGGCAGAGTTTAAAGGGGGGGTAGGGGGGGAGCGTGGCCTTGTCTCACACAAGCCAGCTCTGACCTCCCAGAGGTGTTGGAAAGGAATTGCCCACATAGAATCCTAGAGCTGGAAGGCACCTCCAGGGTCATCTAGTCCAACCCCCTGCACAATGCAGGAAGGGGTGTCTGCAGCACAAGCAGCAACCCTTGCATGCAGGCTCACAGGTGCCAAATAAGCCACAGGCCATTGGCAAGTTGACCCAGTCCCCACCAGACATTTGGTGGGGCCCTGGCAAACCTCTACGGAGAGCAGGGCCTTCTTAGCGGTTGCCCCAGTCCTGGCAAACACTCTCATGGAGCCCCTTCCTCCTGAGACAGAGTCAGACACCTCAGGTCTGCTAGGTTATGGGTTCCTGACTGGGGAAAGGAATCCGACCTTCTGATGTGCTCCTCGGCTCTCCCCCGGACCACAGCAAACAGGACCGCTGGGAGGTGGGCTGGACCCCAAGTAGTCCAGAGACAGCGGAAATGACAGACGCATGCACTGGTCGACAACAAGGGGGCCCCTGAGGCAGGAAAGGGGCAAAGGAGCCTTGCCCCAGTGGAACACTCTGCACCCAGAGCCAGCCGCTCCAGCCCTGCCTCACCATAGCCCCTCCTCTCTCTCTCTCTCTGGCTGAAGACAGTGGAGGCCAGGCTGGGCAGCAGCCAGGACCCCAACTCCTCCCAAGGGCAAGGACAGGGAGCAGGACCCTCTCCCCCCCCACACACACACACACCCAGCCAGCCACGAGGCTGCTCTGCTCTTTGCTCACCAGCAGGCATCACCAGAGCAGGGCAGGAGCAGAAACCCTGACCTCCCTGCACCCAAATCTCCCTCAGCCGCCCCACTTACAGGGAGGTCTGCAACACTTGAAGCGACTTCAGGTTCTCTTCCCCCCCCCTCACCGCACCACCAGCATCGCTTTGGCGGCAGCAGCCACAAATTAATGAAGCCGTTTCCCTTGTCAACTCGCATCAAGGGTCCCTCCCTCCCTCCCTCCCTCCCTCCGTGTGAGAGGATCGCCCGAGGCCTGGCAACCTAGGGGGTCCCACGGCCACAGCCCCGGCCTCCTCCCCGCTGGAAGGGGGCAGCCACCAGCCTCCTCCTTGGGGCCTGGGGGGAGCTGCCCACAGTGCCCAGCTCCAGGGGCGCAATGGGGCTGGCACAGGCCGGGCAGAGAATCGTGGAAGCAAGCAGTGGGGTGGGGCGATGGCAACATCCCCTCCCCTTGCAAGATGCCCAGCAAGAGGTCCTCCTTGCCTGGAGAAGACCACCCATCCCAGGAGACGCGAGGGGCCACACGGTGAGGCAGCAATCCAGCTGGGGAGCCTTCCCCCGAGACTCCGCTTCCGCTAATGGGGTGGCAGGAAGGCACGCAGCAGAGAGGGCGATGAGCTGGGACGGAAGGGACTGAGTCTGCGAGAGGCATCCCTGTGGAGAGCAAGGCACAGCTGCTGGATTTCTGGAGAGAGCCGGGACCGGCACTCCAGGGGCTGAGAGCCCCCCCCCCTCCTGTCTCTATTACCCCCAAAATGAAGCTGAAGGCCTTACCCTACCTCTCTCCCTCTACCTTGCAAAGAGCCCCAGAGCTCCCCAAGACCAAACACACCCCTCCCCTCGCAGCCCCTCCCCGTCGGGAAATTGATTTCTCCCCTTGCCTGCTGCTACGGACGCCACTTTGTGCTCCAAAACGATTGAGAAGGGACCCATTTCAGGCAGGCCGGCAGGCAATAAAAGCTCCTGGAAGAGAATTCAATTTATCGGATGCTGGCACAAGCCCAGCTGGGAGCCTCTTCCCCCTTAGCTGCAAAGAGGCTCTGCCGAAATGCCAGAGCTGCTGATGAGCAAGGCATTTTCAGAACTGCTGCTGCTGCTGCTGATGCTCCTGGGGCTAAGGAAAATCAGGGGGGGGGGGACAAAACCTGACCGAGGGAGGGGAACTTCCCCTAGCAGCCAGTTCAATCATGACCCCAGTGAGAAAGGAGCCCAAGGACAAGAGGCCTGGGCAGCTGCCCCACACACCCCCCCCCCCCCCCGCACAGGCCCATGACCTTATCGGATCTGCTCAGAAGCGCTGGATAGGGCGGCACAAGCAGTGGACCCACAAGACTCCCAGGGAAGGACTCTGCCGTCTATTCCACACACACCCTTCCCTTGATGAGCAGACCTCAGGATATCCAGCCGGGATACGACCGTCACATGGATCACCCGAGCCGGGGAACACCCGTTACGGGGAAGGATACAGCAACAGCAGTCTACCTTGGCATAGAAAGGAACATGCCAGCTGGGCTACCCTGGTGACCGGGGCCTCCCCTGAAAGGCAGGCCTCCAAATTCCTGGCCCATCTCCAACTGCACTCAGTCCAGGTGGGGCAAAGGCTCTGTTTGAGCCAGTCCATCACTGCTTCGGGGGAGGGGGGTCAGGGCGTCTGTCTGGAGATAGACCCAAGTATCGTCAGAGTCCTGATGGCAGCCCAGCAGGCCCAGAGAGGCCAAACGGCATCTATAGGGGAGAATATTGCTGAACCCCACAAGGGAGTGGGTAGCACCGTGACTGATATTCTTGTTCACAAGTTGGTAAAATGCAGTATGGACCCGCAAGGCGTTCAGCCATACTGGACATAATACTGACCAACAGGCAAGAGTTGGTGGATGAGGTGAAGGAGGTGGGGACCCCAGGGGGAAGTGACCATGTCCTCATAGAATTCCTTTTGAGATGGGGAGCCAAGGAAGCTTGTAGCCAGACACGGATGTTGGATTTTCGTAGGGCAAACTATAATAAACTCAGAGACATGATGAGTGTCATACCATGGACGAGAATGCTGGAAGGGAAGGGAGCATGTGAAGGGTGGGCGCTACTCAAACAAGAGCTATTGCATGCTCAATCAATGACTATCCCAGAAAGACGAAAACACTGCAGGAGCTCTAAGAAGCCTATTTGGATGAACAGAGAACTTCAAGAGGAACTAAGAAAGAAAAGGGAAATGTTCAGGAAATGGAGGGAAGGAAAGAGCTCTAAAGAAGAGTACCTACAGGTTACTAGGCACTGTAGATCAATCATCAGAAAGGCCAAAGCTGAGAGTGAGCTACGATTGGCCAGGGAAGCCCACTGTAACAAGGAAAGATTTTTCAGTTATGTAAGGCAGAGGTAGTCAACCTGTGGTCCTCCAGATGTTCGTGGACTACAATTCCCATTAGCCCCTGCCAGCGTTTGCTGGCAGGGGTTCATGGGAATTGTAGTCCAGGAACATCTGAAGGACCACAGGTTGACTATCCCTGATGTGAGGAGCAAATGTAAAGTAAAGGAGGCAATAGGCCCACTTTTGGGTGCAGATGGACAAACTCTGACGGAGGATGCAGAGAAAGCAGAAAGCCTTAGTGCCTATTTTACATCTGTTTTTTCCCACAGGTCAAAGTGTTTAGGCACATATAGAGATGGCCGTAGCCAAAGAATAGTGTCTGGGTGGCAGGTTAACATGGATAGAGAGGTTGTCGAGAGGAATTTAGCTGCACTGGATGAGTTCAAATCCTCTGGGCCGGATGAAATGCACCCGAGAGTGCTCAAAGAACTTTCCAGAGAACTTGCACAGCCCTTGTCCATCATCTTCGGAACCTCTTTAAGGACTGGAGATGTCCCGGAGGACTGGAAGAGAGCAAACGTTATTCCGATCTTCAAAAAAGGGAGGAAGGATGACCCAGGAAACTACAGACCAGTGAGTCTGACCTCTGTTGTGGGGAAGATAATGGAGCAGATATTAAAGGGAGCAATCTGCAAACATCTGGAGGACAATTTGGTGATCCAAGGAAGTCAGCATGGATTTGTCTCCAACAGGTCCTGCCAGACCAACCTGGTTTCCTTTTTTGACCAAGTAACAGGTTTGCTGGATCGTGGAAATTCAGTTGATGTCACTTGCTTGGATTTTAGTAAAGCTTTTGACAAGGTTCCCCATGATGTTCTGATGGATAAATTGAAGGAGTGCAATCTGGATTTTCAGATAGTTAGGTGGATAGGGAATTGGTTAGAGAACCGCACTCAAAGAGTTGTTGTCAATGGTGTTTCATCAGACTGGAGGGAGGTGAGTAACGGGGTACCTCAGGGCTCGGGGCTCGGCCCGGTACTTTTTAACATATTTATTAATGATCTAGATGAGGGGATGGACTACTCATCAAGTTTGCAGATGACACCACATTGGGAGGACTGGCAAATACTCCGGAAGATAGAGACAGAGTTCAACGAGATCTGAACACAATGGGAAAATAGGCAAAGGAAAACAACATGCAATTTAATAGAGATAAGTGTAAAGTTCTGCATCTGGGTCAGAAAAATGAAAAGCATACCTTCTGGATGGGGGATACACTTCTAGGTAACACTGTGTGTGAATGAGATCCTGGGGTACTTGTGGATTGTAAACTAAACATGAGCAGGCAGTGTGATGCAGCGGTAAAAAAGGCAAATGCCATTTTGGGCTGTATCAACAGCGGCATCACATCAAAATCACAAGATGTCATAGTCCCATTGTATACGGCACTGGTCAGACCACACCTGGAGTACTGTGTGCAGTTCTGGAGGCCTCACTTCAAGAAGGACATAGATAAAATTGAAAGGGTACAGAGGAGAGCGACGAAGATGATCTGGGGCCAAGAGACCAAGCCCTATGAAGATAGGTTGAGGGACTTGGGAATGTTCAGCCTGGAGAAAAGGAGGTTGAGATAGCCCTCTTTAAGTGTTTGAATGTTAGCCCTCTTTAAGTGTTTGAAAGGTTGTCACGGAGGAGGGCAGGATGCTGTTTCTGTTGGCTGCAGAGGAGAGGACACGCAGTAATGGGTTTAAACTACAAGTACAACGATATAGGCTAGATATCAGGAAAAAGTTTTTCACAGAGTAGTTCAGCAGTGGAATAGGCTGCCTAAGGAGGTGGTGAGCTCCCCCTCACTGGCAGTCTTCAAGCAAAGGCTGGATACACACTTTTCTTGGATGCTTTAGGATGGTTAGGGCTAATCCTGCGTTGAGCAGGGGGTTGGACTAGATGGCCTGTAGGCCCCTTCCAACTCTAGGATTCTAGGATTCTGTGAGTGCAGCCAGCAGGATGGGAACTGCTAGCCAAAGGCAGAGCAAGGCACAGATCAGAGAGGGTCAACTGGTGTGTTCCCCAAAATCCTCTATCAGGCCAGATGCCACAAAATAAAAAGAGAAGGGGGAGCAGGTTGACTTTTCAGTCACCAGAACGTTAAAATTTCTGGCAGGTAAAGGCACAGGCAGCTGGTGTCCACCAGGTGCCTTAAAAACAAAGGGGCAACAGACCAATTAAGGATATCAGGAACATGGGAGGGGGGGCGCCCTGACCTACTTCAAGGCAAAGGCTAGAAGGCCATTTGCCCCTTACGCCATCTGAACGTGGCAGCCTGTGGCCTTCCTGGGGCAGACCCTGTGCTCCTCAGACACCCTGCCAGCAGGATTTCCCCTCCTTCTCCCTTCTGCGGCATCTCTCCTTGCATCCATACAGGGCTGGGGGGGGGGGGTGCTCTGGAGCTGCAGACACCGCATGCAAAGTGGCAACTGCAGCCTGGAACCCAGATGCGTCCCGGCCTTGAATATGCTTATCCAACAGCATGAGCTGCAGGTCTCTAACCCTATAACCCTTCCTTATGGAGTTTCCATGTGCCAAGCCCTCCATGGTGCTGAGCCCCCTGAGTGGAAGGACCGCCTCTCCACCCTCACCCCACCCCACACACACACACACACCCCATGTCCTTCCACGACCACCCTGCCAACAGGCAAAACTGACCAGTGCCCTGATTCTTCCCCCCGTCCTGCCCTGCTCCCTTTCCGTACTCCAGAGGGCTCTTCCGCACTGGACAGAAAGGCCTCACACACACACAGCTGCTTGGGACTGTGGCCAGTAGGGCCCGTGGCAGGAAGGATGCTACTTACGTCACTCCTGTACGTGTGGCTCCGTGGGTCCTGCTCTCGGGCTTCCCGCCTCCCAAGGTGGCTCTCCCCAGGGGCCTCGCTTGGTTGACGGTCCTCACTCGCCTGGAGCCCCAGTGAGAAAAGCGGGCAGCAGCGAATCCACGCGTCAGGGGCTGGGCTCTGCTGGGCTCCTGCCTGCCGTGGGCCCGATGGAAGCCCCAACCGCAATGGGCAGATTCCCTGAACTGTGCAGCCACCCGGCAGCCACAAGGCTCCTCAGGGCACCCGGGCCGAGGTCTCCCCCACACGTCGGCGGGGCGGAAGCCACAGAAATCGCTTCTGCTTTATCATTCAAACCAACCATCTCTTTGGTAGGACTGTCAGCCGCTGGTCAGAGGAGCTCTCCCTCCTTGGCCAGGCAGCTTCCAGGTTCATGTGGGGGTGGGGGTGGGGGTGGGGATGGGGAGGGAGCGGGACAGCGCAGCTACGCAGCCAGAGCTGGTTTTGCTCCCTACCCATGGCTGCCCACACCGGGAATGCCTCAGAGGCCAGCCCCTCCCAGGCTGCTTCTGCCCTCTCCTGCACCATCACTGCTCCTGCTCCCAGCACTCAAGAAGGCCACAGCTTCCCACAGTGAGCCAATTTCTTTTGGGGGGGTCCCCTCCCCCTCCCCAGGGCCATTCCAACCCAGATCCACACATTTTTCACGTAGACAGGAAACACCCACCCTGTCCCCCCAAGAACCAGGGGGGGGGACCAGCAAGTCAACTGATGAGCCAAGCCCCAGCCAGGAGCTCTGCCTCTGCCCTGCCCCTGGCAGCCCAAAGCCTCTGCTGCCCCGTCCACATGGCCAGCCAGCAGATCCCCCTGGAGGGAGGAGGCCTGGGTGCTCAGCCCAGCACACAGCACACAGCACACAGGCCAGGAAAGCGGCTGGGATGGCACTTCAATGCTGATGTGGCTGCCAACCCCACTCCCAAGCCCCTCAGCACCCCAGCACTCTGGTGCCCACAGAGCGTGCTTTATGAGCACTTAGCATTTCACAGGGCGATGGGCAGCCAAGAGAGCCACGCCGGGCAGAGTCGGCTTGCAAGCAGCTCTCTTACACTCTAAACGGAACAACATCTTGTGATCCTTGTAACCATTTAGTCAAGACGAGCTGCTGATCGTTTCACAGCTCCGTCTCTCATTCATCTTTTATTGCTCTGCCACTTCCTTGATCTCTCTCTGTGCCACGGCAGCTCTGAATCCAGCACAGGCAGCCTCGCAGCCACACCTGACCCCAGGCACCAAGCCCCTTGCCGACGACGTCCCACTCAGACTCACAGGGCCCCCGCGGAGAAGCAGCTGAAGCCCAAGGGAGGGCTCAGCAGCAAGGAGAAAGAGCTCTGGCCCTGGGCTGCCAGGAGCAGAGGAGGGACAGGCAGCGATTGGGATATCCAAGCCTCAGGGGCCAGCAAGTGCATGAAGGACAGCTCCTGCTCCCACACAGCTCTCCCTAAGAACCGCAGACTGCGCAGCTAAGGTATCTCGCTCTGAGACCTGCTCCAATGTGGAAGGCCCCAGTGAGCTCCAGCCATTCCAAAAGAAAGGCTGCCCCTACCCTGAGCTACTGCCAGCAGGCCCTCAATGCTCCAAGGCAGCAGACGAACGCTGGGAAAGGGGGGCAAGAGACTTTTGCACAAAACAAGCCTTCAGCACCCTTCCCAAGAGGGTGTCCCAAAGGGGAGGCAAGGCAGTCCACCCAGCATCTCCCATCTCCTCCAGGATCCAGCCATTGCTGCCCCTCAGGTCAACCCAGCAGGCACCAGACACGGATTTGGGAGTGACCTTAGATGCCTCACTAACTCTGACCCCAGGCTCAGGTCAGAAAGGTAGCCGGCCAGGCATTCTTCTACCTTCACCAGGCTCGGCTACTAGCGTCCTACCTGTCTCCTGACCACCTGGCCACAGTGATCCATGCGACAGTCACCTCCAGAATAGATTTCTGTAACTCACTCTACACGGGCCTACTCTTGCGCCTGATCCGGAAATTACAGTATGATCTGTCAACCAGTTATCTGCCTGACAGAATTAGGATCCGTACCGCAAGAGCCTCTTGTGGCGCAGAGTGGCAAGGCAGCCGCCTGAAAGCTTTGCCCATGAGGTTGGGAGTTCAATCCCAGCAGCCGGCTCAAGGTTGACTCAGCCTTCCATCCTTCCGAGGTCGGTAAAATGAGTACCCAGCTTGCTGGGGGGTAAACGGTAATGACTGGGGAAGGCACTGGCAAACCACCCCGTATTGAGTCTGCCATGAAAACGCTAGAGGGCGTCACCCCAAGGGTCAGACATGACTCGGTGCTTGCACAGGGGATACCTTTACCTTTACCGCATTTTACCAACTTGTCCACAAGAATATCATGTGGAATCTTATCAAAAGCTTTACTGAAATCCAGATAAACTATGTCCACAGCATTCCCCTGATCCAGCAAGAAAAAAATAACTTTCTCAAAAGATAGTCACTTTCTGGAAACCCATACTGACTCTTAGAAATCACAGCTCTCTGTTCCAGTTGCACAAGTACTGACTGTTTCATGATTTGGTCCAAACTTTTGCCAGCTACTTGATGTCACGCTGATGGGTCAGTAGCTACTTGGATTCTCTTTTTTTCCCTTTCTTGAAGATGGGGACAACATTTGCCCACCTCCAATCATCTGGCACCTCACCTGTTCTCCAAGAAGTGTCAAAAAAACTGGACACAGGTTCAGAGATGACATTTTATAGTACCCTTGGATGCAGTTCATCTGGCCCAGAAGACTTTATTTCCTTTAAAGAAACTAGGTGTTTGTGGATTGTCCCAACAGTGATCCTGGGCCACCATTCCCGTCCCTCCTGTTTTGTTACGTTTTTGCCACATTGATCACTATTTCCCTCACAAGAGAAGACTGAGAAATAGGAGTTAAGCAGTTCAGCCCTCTCTTCATCATCTGTTATAATTTCACTTTCTTGTCCTCGCAGTGGTCCTACCATGTCCCTACTCTTTTTCTTATTTGAAATATAATTAAAGAAGCCTTTTTTGCAATGTTTAGCACTTCTTGTTAGCCTAAGTTCATATTGAGCTTTAGCTTTTCTCACCCTGTCCCTACAATTACTGGTTATTTGTTTATATTCCTCCTTGGTCATAAATCCTTCCTTCCATTTCCTAAATGACTCTTTTATTCCACCAAGCCAAACCCTGCAGCTCATCCCACTGAGGGTGGCTGGAAGGAGTGCCTCACATTACTCCAGGGAAGAAGCAAAGAGAACAGACTCAGGGCCACTCAGGGCTGCTTCACGGCGCCAACAGTGCAGTAATTCCCGGCTAATACGCTAAGGGATGTTTAGGGTTTTAAACCTTTTACATCCTAATGCAAGCAGGATTAAGCACAATCCGTAATGCCACATCATTTTCCCAGGAAGCCCAGCTGCCACTATTGCTCAGTTGGGAGGTGACACCCAGCCCCGCCCACCTGGCACCTGGCCTCTAGGCATTCCGGCACCCACTGCGGACATGTCCGAGCCCTGTCTCTGGGCTCAGCGTTCTGGCATCACAGCCCCCTCAGCCCCCAGGCCTTTCCTCTAAGGCCAGAGACCCCAGCAGTGCTGACCCCCCCCCCAGCAGCATCTGGCCATTCCCGCCCTCCCGCTCCAAGCAGCAAAAGCTGCTCTTCCCAACTAGCCATGGAAGACATCACTGGCTCTTGCTGCTGGGCGAGGGGGGGCTGGGTTTTCACTGGAGGGGATCTTGCCTCCTCTGCCCTCCAACTGCATTGGGTCATCGTCCTTCTAACCAAGCTTCAAACGGGGCTGGGCAGAGTAGGAGGATTCGGCCCTATGGTGCATGTTTTACTGGAAACACATTTCCACCCCCAACTAGATTGCTGCATTGGGCAGCTTATAAAAAGCGGGGCACGGGGGGTGGGGAGAGAGAGAGCTGAAATACAATCGACGCTGCATTTTTATCACCAGGAGCGCCACTTAAAAATGGCCACAGACGCAGCAATTCCCTTCCCCAGTAGATTCCTCCACCCGCTAAAGGAGGCAGGGACGGACCTTGGCTGGAAGAGCCAGCTTTGGCAAAGAGGGAGAACGGGAACCTGAGAGACCTTCCTTGCTTGGCAGTGGTGATCAAGGGGACAGCAACAGAGCGGCAGCCGTACCTGGAGACATCTGCCCTTGACCCACTTCCAACTGGCTCCTAGCCCAGACTTCTACGGGAGGCAATTTCTAGCACATCAAGAAGGGGGAAGCCGTCTGTTTCTGGTCCTATCGGACAGCTCCGGTCTTGCTGGTCCAAGGGGACAAAGACATCAGAGAAGCTGCATGGCCAGCTGCATGGTCCCCACCTGTGAAGCAGCACACAACCCGCTCTCCGAGTTCTTCCAAAACATACCATCCCAGGGGCTAGACAACATGCTTGCACAGTCCAGCTTTATGGTCTGACTATGTTGGGTCGCAACCCTAGCGCCGTTTCTGATGAAATCACCTTCATGGCTTATCCAGCCCGCTTATTTCTTAGAATCATAGAATCATAGAGTTGGAAGGGGACATATAGGCCATCTAGTCCCACCCCCTGCTCCACGCAGGCTCAGCACTAAGCATCCTAAAGCATCCAAGAAAAGTGTGTATCCAACCTTTGCTTGAAGACTGCCAGTGAGGGGGAGCTCACCACTTCCTTAGGCAGCCTATTCCACTGCTGAACTAGAATCACAGAATCATAGATTTGGAAGGGGCCATATAGGCCATCTAGTCCAACCCCCTGCTCAACGCAGGATCAGCCCAAAGCATCCTAAAGCATCCAAGAAAAGTGTGAATCCAACCTTTGCTTGAAGACTGCCAGTGAGGGGGAGCTCCCCACCTCCTTAGGCAGCCTATTCCGCTGCTGAACTACTCTGACTGTGAAAATGTTTTTCCTGATATCTAGCCTATATCGTTGTACTTGAAGTTTAAACCCATTACTGCGTGTCCTCTCTTGGGTTTACATGATTTGCTTGTGGGACAATGTCCTTTTTAGACCCACATATGATGGAAGGGGCAGGGAGCTAACACACAACTCTGCCTTCTTTAACATTATGCATGTGCCCTAACCTTTTTTCTCTTGTTCTTGTGCTGGTCATTGTACTTTGGTTCTCAAAACTGTCCCACCCTAGTCCCTTAGAACAGGAAAGCACAGGAACAAGGGGCCCCTTTCCACCTCAGGTATACAGCTTTACCTCAGAGGTTAGGTCACTGGCTCCTTGGTGAATAACAATAAGGCATCAAGTATCATGAAACGGATGGATGTTCTCAAATAAGGAAAGCTGCAATAGATTATTATGAGCCAGACTTTGTTCCAGAGAGAGGTGTGCTTTTTTCTGCTGGGAAACCTTCAGCCTGGTCCATTTCATTCACTTATTACAAACCACGTGAACACGCAGAGAGACCTTGAAGCCTGGGGCTGGAAGTGAAGCTCTGCAGAGGACGTCTTTGGAGGCACCCACCGGCACGCAGCCCTCCCGCCCTGCCTCCCCAGTC
The DNA here is from genome assembly GCF_049243985.1 of Paroedura picta. NCBI lineage: Eukaryota > Metazoa > Chordata > Lepidosauria > Squamata > Gekkonidae > Paroedura > Paroedura picta. The sequence continues at coordinate 129,081,117 of NC_135373.1, forward strand.
TGCCTTGGCCCTCAGTGGGAGCAGCCAGCTCTACTCAGCCTACATTCAGCCTGCCAGAGAGAGAGGAGAAGGCTTTCCTGAGGCAGGTCTAGTCCACAGCCTAGGATCAAGTAATCCTTGGTTAATGGAAAATATGTACTTCGGTTGTGAGTTTTTCCTCTGAAGCAGTTCCTGCTCACTGTCAGAAGCAAGCCCCTCCAGCCAGACTGTTGCCCTCAGTTCTCAACCCAGGCCCAGGCTCTATCCCTGCAACCCTCCTCTTGGCTTTCCTGCCGGGAGGTCTGGAGCAACAGGATAGGGAGGAAATGGCTCTGGCCAAGGGGACATTCCTCTCAGGAAATTCGCCCTACCATAGGCTCAAGATGGCTGATAACCAGCAAGCCAACAGCAGCCAAAATTACAGTTAAAACAAACCCGTCTCGGTTATCGATAACCTCAAACAGGAATTCCCCCTCCCCCAGGACACTTACTGCAAGAGAAAGGTAAAAAAAAAAAAAACAGCCCAGGGTTGAGCTGCAATGAGAGCCAGGCCCAGCCAGGCAGGGCAGAAAGCTGGGAAGACCAGAAGAGACGAATATATCCCAAGAGAAAAGCCCCAAAAACGTTCAGCTTTATTTGGGCCCTGCGATATCGGTAGCTGAGCAGATTCTCTGATCTGTAATTGGCTTAAATAATATCCCCAAAACACTAGTAAGGTATTTTTGAGGCCTCCAGAAATGCACGCAGGGCGCCAATACAATACAAGATACAGCACAGGGACTCTGCCCTCTTCTGATTTGGATGCAATGCCTCTGCTGAGACAGCCCCAGACTGCATTCGCCTTCTTTACCTCCGCATCACATAGTCTGCTGATATTCAACGTGCAGTCCACACGTACCCCAAGGTCTCGTTCACACCCACTGCTACCCAGAAGTGCCTCTCCCATCCAGTGGGCATGTTCCCCATTTTTGTGCCCCAGATGTAGAACCTCTCCTTATTGAATTGCATCTGGTTCTCACTTGCCCACTTTCCCAGTGTGTTCAGATCTCGTTGAACTCTGTCTCTGACCGGCCTGCGGCTGTGACAAGGCCTGTTTGTGCCTAGCGAGACATCACCCAAAAACATGCCGGACTGGACAACCTTTGTGTCGTTTATTTAGCTATGGCAAAACAAAGAGCAAACGCAGCTGGGCTGATGCCCAAAGAACAAGAAGTTCACATAGGGTTGTTATAATGCCTCCATTTCGGTCTGGAATATAACCTGGCCCAATGACACGGTACCCCAACCCCAGGGCCAGCCCACAAGGCCTCAGTTCTCCCCGGGAAACTAGGCTGTATGTCCAGGCCTCCGGGCCAAGAATGAGCTCTCAAGCTGACCTTATGCGAAGCCTGCTCCTTCACCCTCCCCTCCCTCTCAAATTCTCGGAGGTATCCTGCAGGTGCTGCCAAGGAGGCCTATTCCCACAGGACCCTTTCAAACTATCTCGTATCAGGCTTTCTCAGCCATTGGTTTCTCATAGGAATGTTTCAGGGGCTTCTCAATGGTAAAAGTTGAGAAAGGCTTCAACACTCAACAATATACACCGTATAGATCAGCCTATCTGAACTCCATTCCAGAGGAGCTGCTGTGCAGGGCCTGCTCTCTCCTCTCAATGGGGGCTGAGGGTCCGCATCACGCATGCAGGAGCATTTCTCTGCTTCACGGCATAACAAAATGACTATGGGAGATATGACATTCATAGCCAATTCCCAATATAAACAATCCATAACCCAAGAATAGTTTCAGAACCCCGTTGGTGCTACCCCATCGTATCTCCAGAGGTGTTTGCTACTCCTCCCAGCGTGGTGCCACACCTCGCCATCTGCTAAGGCACCACATCAAAAATCACACCAATCAAACACTGCGAAATCTGGCACCCATCCAAACAGGCACCTAAGTTTCCAAACTCTGCCTCTCCCCCCTGTGGACACCCCCCTACTTCTAGCCTGCAAGACAGACAAGTCTGCATTCACCAAGCATTCTCCCACCACAGTGAGTGGCTTCCCACACGCCAGGCTTGGGCCTGAAGAGGAAGTGAGCATCCTCTCTCTGAACAACAGCGTTATGGCCCAGCGGCTTCTAAATGGGATCGGTTGCTCTGAGCTACAAGGAAAAGCAGGGGCCAAGGGCTACTAATGGACTCAGTGACACAAGGTTCTGCATTTCTTTTGAGACCAAAGGCCTCCAATCCCCAACCAGCAACCCTCACACCGAAGGGAAGGCAGAAGGCAGAGCAACCAAGAAGAAAGGCTGAACCAACAATGGCCACATTCACCAAACCCTGCAGCTGAAGCCTTACCTGCATGCCTTCACCTTCTAGCCTCGGTGGACGGATGCTGGAGAGGTGAACCGTTTTGTAGTCGCCGGAGTTGAGTTTCACCACAATGGCGTCTGCGTTAAGCACCTGCATCACCTGAGAAGACAGAGGAAGAGGAGCCCAAGATGAAGGCCTGCCTCCAGTGCCTGAGGCCACTGACCCACGAGCCATAGGCCAGGACATAGCCCCTCCCCCACCCTTGGCCAACAGGAACCACTTGGGGCACCAGCCTCATTGTCCCCCTCCCCTGTGAATGCAGTGGAAGCAACACGCTGTCTTTTCACAGCAGCTGAGTTTCTGAGCAGGCCACACTCCCTCTTACACCTACCCACAGCAAAAGGCCTGTCCACCTGAGCCTCTGCCCTTTTCTGACCAAGGAAGACATCAGCTAGTCCAACCTCCTGCACTGTACAGGGGGAGGGGTAGCAATATATGTTAAGAATCTATATACTTGTGAAGAAATACGAGTACCCGAGCATGAAAGTTCAGTTGAGTGTATTTGGGTAAATACTAAAGGAGTAAGAAATGAGCGTGGTATTATTGTGGGGGTCTGCTATAGACCACCAAGCCAGTCAGAGGACTTGAATGAGATACTCCTAGACCATATTACACAATTTTCAAAAAAGGGGGAAACAGTGGTCATGGGTGACTTCAATTACCCAGATATCTGTTGGAAGACCAACTCTGCTAAAAATGCAAACTCCGTTAAATTCTTAACTTGTCTTGCCGACAGCTTCATTTCCCAGAAAGAAGAGAGGGGAACCAGTGGCTCTGCTATTTTAGATTTGATTCTCATCAGTGGGGAAGAACTGGTAGATGAGGTGGAAGTAGTGGGCACAGTGACCATGTGCTTTTGGAATTTTCAATTGTGGGAAAGAGAAAACCTTTAGTAGTCATATGTATAGAATGGACTTCAGGAAAGCTGATTTTCACTGACTTAAAGGTATGTTGGGAAGACTCCCGTGGTCAGAAAGACTTCAAGAGATGGGAGACCAAGAGGGCTGGGAGTTTCTTCAAAGTGAAATACTGCAAGCTCAATCACAAACAATTCCCTTGAGAAGAAAAGATAGGGAGCCTAAGGAAGCCAAGGTGGCTCCATAAGCAGTTGTCAAATGATTTGAGGAATAAAAAATAGACATTTAGGAAATGGAAGGAAGGCCTTATTACCAAGGATGAGTATTAACAAATAACCAATAACTGTAGGGCGAGTGTTAGAAAAGCTAAAGCTCAATATGAGAGCCAGCTTGGTGTAGTAGTTAGGGAGTGCGGGCTTCTAATCTGGCGAGACGAGTTTGAATCTGCGCTCCCCCCACATGCAACCAGCTGGGCAACCTTGGGCTCACCACGGCACTGAGAATATCAGGTCTCTCTCAGCCTCACCCACCTCACAGGCTGTCTGTTATGGGGAGAGGAAAGGGAAGGCAATTGTAAGCCACTTTGAGACTCCTTCAGGTAGAGAAAAGCGGCATGGCATATAAGAACCAACTCTTCTTCTAACAAGAAGTACTAAACATAGCAAAAAAAGGGTTCTTTGCTTATATTCAAGAGTTGGGACATGGTAGGACCACTGCAAGGACAAAAAAAGTGAAATTGTGATGAAGAGAGGGCTGAACAGCTTAACTCCTATTTCTCCTCAGGCTTCTCTTGTGAGGGAAATAGAGCTCAATGTGGCAAAAACATACCATAACAGGGAGGATCAGAATGCTGGCCTAGGATCACTGTGGGAGCAGTCCATAAACACCTAGTGTCTTTTAATGAAACTAAGTCTTCTGAGCCAGATGAATTGCATCCAAGGGTAGTAAAAGAACTTGTAGTCATCTCTGAGCCTCTGTCCATTATTTTTGACACTTCTTGGAGAACAGGTGGGGTGCCAGATGATTGGAGGTGGGCAAATGTTGTCCCCAATTTCAAGAAAGGGTAAAAGGAGGATCCAGGTAACTATGGACCTGTCAGCCTGACATCTGTACTGGCAGAATTTTGGAACAAATCATGAAACAGTTGGCCCTTGAGCCGCTGAAATGCAGTATAGTTCCGTCAGGCGCATCAATAACTGGTTGACAGATCGTACCCAAAGGGTGCTTGTTAATGGTTCAGCATCCCCTTGGAGAAGAGTGACAGGTGGAATGCCCCAGGGGTCTGTCCTGGGGCCTGTGTCATTCAACATATTTATAAATTAGCAAGAAAGACCATTGCAACCAGGAATGCAATAGGTGCTAGGACCCATGGGACACAAGCAGGCACAGATCTCTCTGTTGCAGCAGAAGCCATAGGAGTTAATTAGGGCTCCTTATCAAGGCTCCTTTGCAGTTTGGGGCAGTCTATGTCTGTGTCTCTCTGCCACAGCAGGAGCCATAGAAGGTAATCAGGGCTTGTTTGTGGTTTAGCGGGGCTCTCTGTGTCTCTCTCTCAGGCATCTGAGAGCAAAACGGCTAGCATAGAATCATAGAGTTGGAAAGTACCTCCTGGGTCATCTAGTCCAACCCCCTGCTCTATGCAGGACACTCACATCCCACTCGCTCATCTACTGTAACCTGCCTTTGCCTTCACAGAATCAGCCTCTCCATCAGATGGCTATCTAGCCGCTGTTTAAAAATGTCCAAAGATGGAGAACCCACCACCTCCCAAGTAAGCCTGTTCCACTGAGAACCCGCTCTGTCAGGAACATCTTCCAGATGTTGAGCTGGAATTTCTTTTGAATTAATTTCATCCCATTTGTTCTCATCTGTCCCTCTAGAGCAAGAGAGAACTCTGCTCCATCCTCCATATGGCACCCTTTTAAATACTTGAAGACGGTTATCAGATCCCCTCTGAGTCGTCTCCAGGGAAGGAGGGCAGGGGACCTATTCCAACTTGGACACCCCGGACTCGTTCCACCCCCCAGACGTTTTCACAAATATTAAGAGGAACAATGGATGATTAGGATGAGGGATTAGAGGAGGTACTTATTAAATTTGCAGACAATAATAAACAGGGGTAGCAAACACAACAGAAGGCAGAATCAGGATACGGGATGACCTTGATAGGCTCGAGAAGTGGGCTAAATTGAATAAAATGAAGTTCAATAGGGACAAATGTAAAGTTCTGCATTCAGGTAAGAAAAACCATAGACACCAATTTAGGTGCAATAAAGCCAAGCAGAAAGAAGAGACCTTTTATCCTATTTTCCTTATTCTGTATAAAGACATTTTGGCCTCCGCCCTACCCTTCCACCCACCCCCAACTGGGCAACCCCCTCCCCCCTCCCGAGGTCAACATTTGGAAGGCTCCTGCTATAATTCACACCAAGTCTGGACTCCTCCCCAATCTCTGCCCTAGAGTTGGAAGGGGCCTTACAGGCCATCTAGTCCCACCCCCTGCTCAACGCAGGATCAGCCCTAAGCATCCTAAAGTCCCCCCTCCCTGGTACGGTTTTCCATCCGTATCCCTCCAATTAAATGGGCTGCAACACAGACCAAGACGCCACTTAATAAATGTTCTTCGGGGGGGGGGGGGTGGAGGAGCAGATTTCTGTCCTCTGCTGTTCTCTGCATCCCCTCATGCCTGGAGTCCCCACTGAGCTGTCCCTTGGCCCCTTTTGCTTGAGACAGTCTTTTGCAGAATCCTAGAGTGGGAAGGGGCCATGCAGACCATCCAGTCCAACCCCCTGCTCCAGGTAGTATCTGGAAGAAAGCTCAGAATCCGTGACCCGGCTGAAGGAGGCCCTGGAAAAGCTCAGAAGGCTCCCAAGCACACAGGGAGAGGACTGCCTCTTCTGGGTCTGGCCCCGAAGCAAGAAGTATTACATGCTCTGGAGCACCTACGGGGACGGGGATTCCCCACCCGCCTCTCCATGGCCTGCCAACAACAGCAGCAGCTGCCACTATCAAGCACTCGGCTTGGGCCCGGTGCCCTTTCCCGCTTGCCCAGCAGCTTGCACCCGCCCTAACCAGCTCTGCTGTAAGCGGAGCCGGAGTGCCCACCAAGCCCTTCCCTTGCCCTCCTCAGAGGCAGAGGGCCTCTGGAACACAGCACAAAGACCGATGCCTACTGACTGAGGCCCCTCCCTCCCTCCCTCCCTCCCTCCCACGGGCGGCTTTCAGAGAGCTCCACTGGCCCGCCAAGGCACTCTGACTTTTCTCCCGATTATCCTTGTCACGGGCCATTCACCGTGAAGCAGAGAGGGACCCAGAATTGATGTTGGGAAATGAGGCCACCCAAGGGCTTTGCAAGGCATCTTCTTCAGCTGCTGGCCTTCCCTCCCTGCTGCGGGAGTCAAGGCACGGAGCCTCTGAGCAAGCGAGAGCCCTGCACGTCCGCAAATGCAGCCGCTGAACGTGCTGCTCCACAGCAAACACCCCCCCATGGACTCCCCCAGCAAGAGTCGGCCCAGCCGGTGGAGGGAGGCCATCACGGCCAGGGCCCAGGGGCAGGGGGGAGAGGGTGGTATCTCTGGGAAACAAAAACTCCTGCAGGGAAGGCTGGGGGCACCAGAGATGGGCTCGCGGTCACAGCTTCCTGAGCCCAAGACCGCCAGGCTCTCCTGCCCCAGCCCAGCCACTGCCATCAGCCCAAATCAGACTTTCTCAACCAGGGTTTCATGATGGCCCTGGACGGGTCGGAGTTAATTTTTATATATAAATATATAAAGTGTGTTAAGCGTTATTGTAATCAGAGTCCAGTAGCACCTTTAAGACCAACAAGTATTTATTCAGGGCATGAGCTTTCGAGTGCAAGCACTCTTTGTTGAGTGCTTGCACTCGAAACCTCTCACCCTGAATAAATCTTTGTTGGTCTTAAATGTGCTACTGGACTCTGAATTTATTGTGCTACTTCAGACCAACACTGGATACACATTTGAACCTAAGCATTATTGGGTCATGTGACCATATATGGTCAACCGGCCCACCCTCTCCCAAAATCCTCCACAATGGGCCTGGAGGGCGGGAGGAGGAGGTGCCCCAGGTGGGTGGGTCTGTACACAGCTCTGCTTCCCAACCCATATTCTGCAGGATCGCGCCACTTCTAGGGTTTCTTGAAGAACGTTTCAGGGATTTCTCAACGGTCGAAAGGTTGAGAGGACAAGCACCATAAGGCTGATGCAGAGAAGCCAGGCCCCCTGGCTCTGCCCCTCTTCACCAAACCAGAAGCTCACCTGAATCAATGGCAAAAAAACTCCCAAACATCCAAGGTTTCTAGAAAGCAGAGGGAAAGTCAGGGTTCAGCCCCCTCCGAAATCTTGGGGAAATTTCCTGAGCATTTAAAATGAACTCTCACAGGGAGGGGCTGTTGGGATGCCCAGATGAGCAGCACAAGAGCTCCATCTAGTGGCCACTTCTAAACTCCCCTTTGGGCAATCCTGGCCAGTCCGGAGTCGCAAACCAGGGAGCGCTCTATGGACCTAGCTGCCCTCTGCAGAAAACGCAGCCTTTGCTGTGTGCCCGACAGTGTGTCAGATGAAGCGGAAGCCCAGATTCTCTCTCTGCAGGGAAGCATCAGACACAAGGCCGGGCAAAGCAAAGGCAAAGGACCACAGCAGCACCAATGGAGGGCGTTTCCAGGTCAGTCAAACCGGATGCGGCAGGGAAGGTGCGCTGAGCTCCAACAAATATCGGGGGACGTGCCACTGGCCAGTCGCCAGCCCTTGCCCGCCTACACTCAGCAGCAGCTCAGCCACAGCTTGGTTCTCAGGTGGAAGTTCAGGGGCCGGCCTCCACAGCCCCGCACAGGGAATCCCTGGCCAAGCTCTCAAAAGGACGCCCCCTCCCCCGCAAGTCTGCTCCACGAGCCACAACAGACAAAGGGGGCTGCAGGTCTCCCCCAAGCCTTGGCAGAGCTTTCATGCCACACAAGTCTGCAGATCCAGCCTCTGCAGCGGAGGTCCTGGCTCTCCAAGGGGCAACAGCGGCCAGCGTAGCAGATGACCCACCTTGGCTACAAACTGCTTGTCTTTCTGGTCCAAGTTGGCTGTGGGAGCCATGTAGTCCCTCCAGATTCTCAGCTTTCGTTCTTTGGCAAACCTGGCATCAGATTGGCACACAGAAGGAGAGGGGGCTTAATAGGGGGGGGCATACATCTCCGAGGCTCTCCCCCACCCACCAGCTGTCCTGCCAGGAGCTCTTTTCAGCTGCCTCCCCTGGTGTGCACAGACTTACAACACCTACCTACAAAATCAGTGCATGTGAGTCCTGAAACCCTCTTGGCCTGGGGGTGAGACTCCATTTCTTTGTTATTGTTGTTGTTGTTATGTGCGAAGTCGTGTCCGACCCATCGCGACCCCATGGACAATGATCCTCCAGGCCTTCCTGTCCTCTACCATTCCCCGGAGTCCATTTAAGTTTGCACCTACTGCTTCAGTGACTCCATCCATCCACCTCATTCTCTGTCGTCCCCTTCTTCTTTTGCCCTCGATCTCTCCCAGCATTAGGCTCTTCTCCAGGGAGTCCTTCCTTCTCATGAGGTGGCCAAAATATTTGAGTTTCATCTTCAGGATCTGGCCTTCTAAAGAGCAGTCAGGGCTGATCTCCTCTAGGACTGACTGGTTTGTTCGCCTTGCAGTCCAAGGGACTCGCAAGAGTCTTCTCCAGCACCAGAGTTCAAAAGCCTCAATTCTTTGACGCTCGGCCTTCCTTATGGTCCAACTTTCGCAGCCATACATTGCAACTGGGAAGACCATAGCCTTGGCTAAACGCACTTTTGTTGGCAGGGTGATGTCTCTGCTTTTTAGGATGCTGTCTAGATTTGCCATAGCTTTCCTCCCCAGGAGCAAGCGTCTTTTAATTTCTTTGCTGCAGTCCCCATCTGCAGTGATCTTGGAGCCCAGGAAAATAAAATCTGTCACTATCTCCATTTCTTCCATTTCTTAGGCTTACAAAAACCCCTCAACTGAAGTCATTCTTCACGTGCTGCTAATGAGGACACCCAGGTCTGTCCACTGCAGGCTTCCCCCCCCCACCCAACCAGGGCCCAACAGCTGAAGCACTCAGGAGAGGGTGGCCGGCCGGCCAGTCAGGAGGTACCTTTCTGCCGCACGCAGCTTCTCAGCTCCTCGGGTGTAGACAGCAATGGACCAATCAACACAGCGCGCAAAGCCTTCCTTCAACAGCAGCTCTGTGATGTTCCCATTCTGAAGCCAGGGGAACAAGTTACCACCAACGTCCACCACTCCCGAGCCCCATTCCAGCCCCACAAACCCCTCCTCTAAGGGCCCAGGCAATTATTCTAGGAAGGTATCACTCACCCAGGAGCCACGGGGAAAACATGGGATGGGATGGGAAGTTGGAAGGTCCCCTACAGGCCATCTAGTCCCACCCCATGCTCAATGCAAGATGAGCCCAAAGCATCTGTCCAGTCTCTCCTTGAAGCCCCCCAGTGAGGGGGAGCTCCCCACCTCCTGAGGCAGCCCATCCCACTGCTGAACTGCTCTTGACTTTGAAAAGGTTTCCTGATACCCAACCAATACGGTTCTCAACATAGTTTACTCTCATTACTGCGGGCCCTCTCCTCTGCTGCCCTCCTCCAAGTGACAGCCTTTCAAATACTTAAAGCCAGCCCCGCCTGTCCTCTTTCAGCCTCCTCTTCCCCAGGCTGAACGTTCCCAAGTCCCTCCGCCTTCCCTCCTAGGGCTTGGTCCCCAGGGCCCAGATCCTCCTCCTCCTCCTCCTCCTCCTCCGCCCTCCTCCATGTTGTCCACCTCCTTCTTGAAGTGTGGCCTCCAGAACTGCACCCAGGACTCTAGTGGGGTCTGACCAATGCAGTTTCGCCGAGACTCCCTCAAAAAAGACTGTAGGTTGAGCCCTGCCAAAGCCCCCCCCCCCCCCGAAGGCAACATCTGCTGCTGCTCCAGATGTCTGTCCCCAGCCCTTCAACAGAGCAACCTGGCTGCAGGAGAACTCCCAGAACTCTCTGGAGGGGGGGGGGGGTGCCAGCTGCCTCCAGCTGCCCTCCCTCTGCAGACCATTCGCCTAGCAAGAGCCAGGCCACGACTCCTTTGCAGTCAGCCCAGCCCTCCGGAACGGCCTCCCCCCAGAGTGGGTACCGGGAGGCCATCCCTCCGATCAGTAGAGAAGGCAGGCAAATTGCCTTGTGTGTGTGCCCCCCTCCCCCCCCACTTCACACTCTTTCCCTGGACACGGACACGTAACCCCCCTCCTTCACACCTCAACTTCTGAGGATGGCTTTGCCCTCACCCACCGCCAACATGCCCCGCAGCAATCCCTCCCTGGCCCTCCAAAGGGAAGGACTTGGGACAGTCAGGGAGGACTCCTGCTCAGACTTCGGAGGGGCCTCTGCAGCCCCCCGGCTACTTACCGGGTGCAGGACAGTGCCCAGGAGGTTCTGGTTGTGGCAGCTCTCCAGGACAATCTGTACGTCTCTCTGCAGTAGACGGGACTCTGTGAAGAACTTGGCTTCGGCTGCAAACGGCTCTGGGGTCTCTGTGCCATCTGCTTCCCGCTTGAATGTGGGGCACTAGCAGAAGATCAGCAAGGTCAGGGCAGGGACCCCTCGGGGCCACAGGCTACGGCTGAGGGGGGACTTCACCAGTTGCTTCTCCTATTCCCCACACACACACACCCCTTATGGCTTTAAACTACTCTAGAGCAAATGCAGCACAGCCTAGGCTCACGTTCCATTAACACAACACAGCAGGGAGACTTAATGCCAGTCAGCCAGAAGACAGCGGAGGACTCTGGGCTGCATCACCCTGCAGAGGTGCCAGAGAGGTCCACTGCTTGGAAGCAGCCATGTGGGCCAGCCCCAGACACCACTAAAAGACCCCACCCTGCCCCATGTCCGAGGAGCTGGCCTCCAGCCTCGAATCCAGAGCCCAGACAAAGGGCAGACTGGGCCACCAGCCCCCCGCCCCTGGTGGCAAGCCACCCATTCCAGCCAGAGGCAGCCAAGGGGCAGGGGGGAGAAGCGTTCGCACCCACCCAAGGGCAGCCCAGGACCCTCACCTTAATGCCAGAGAGCATGACCGTGACCAGGTAGTAGTCAGGGAGGAGCAGGGCTCGCACCACGCTGCCGTCCCGGACGTGTTCAATGATGGCTGCAGAGCAGAAGGAAGGAGCTCAGTGCCCCGCTCCCACGGGGCTTCTCAGCGGACCCCCGATCTACCTGAGCCCTCACCCCTCGCCCTCGCAGGCCGCTCACCATTGACAGGCTTCTGGTGCATGGAGTCGACCAAGTGGCGGGGGTTCTCCATGGTGTACTTCAGGTCACGGACAGTGTGTGAGCCGGTGCCCTCGCTCCACATGCCCTTCTTGGCAGTCCGGGCCTGGCCTTCCAGCTCAGCCAACCTGCTCTGCTCAGGGCTGGAGAAAGGCTTCCATCAGAGGGCCATCCCAGCACACTCCCCACCACCACCACCGGGGCTTTGGCCAGGGCCTGAATCCCAGGAGACAGAGGGATGGGCTGCCAGGCTCCCTCTCAGCCACTGGAACGACTTCCCGTAAAACAGAAGCAGAGGATGCACCAGCCGGAGGGGGGGGGGCTCTGAAGACGGCCAGTGAGCCCCCGCAGACAGGCGAGTCCCAGGAGGACACACGGGGCATGGCAGGGCACGTCCAGGGCCTCGTAGCCAACTTACACAGGAACTGGCAGCCTCCCACAGACCAGCCCTTGGCCATAGCTGTGCTGCTGCACTCCGAAATGGCTGCAGCGGTGGGGGCCTGGGAGCCAGCGGAGCCACGGATGCTGTCTGGAGAAGCCAGAGCCAGCCACCTACACCGGCAGCCAAGCAGTGCTGGGGCCCCGCCTCAATTGCCAAGGGCTGCACCACAACGTGCTCCCATGGAAGACCTTGCCAGCCACCCAGCCAGCCAGCCAGCCAGCCAGCCAGCCCCTCCTGGGCAGAGCAGCAGCTGACTAGCAGGCAAGGGCAGGACTTGGTCGGGAGGCTTCAGCAGGCAAGTCGGCTGTCGACCAGAGCAGACAAGTGACTTGAGGGAGACCACGTGGCAGGAAGCCCAGACCCAGGACCAGCTCCCCAATCCTGGCTGGCTGGCAGCCAGTGGCCTCCTCACCGGCTCTCTTCCAAAGCCTCTCTGCTACCAACATCCTCCTCCTCCACCAGCAGACGGCTGGCTGAGCAGCCCCAAGAGGACTCCGACCGAACAGCTGCTCACATGCAGAGCACCAGGATGGCTCTCCTGCTGGACACGACGCCTGCCGCAGTGACCAATCTGCCTCAGGCCAGCCCCCCATCTACGCTGCCTCGAGTCCTGAGATCCCCACCACCACCACCCCCCGCCGAAAGTGAGGGAAGCCTGCTCAGCCCAAGCTGTGAGCGGGAGGGGAGCCAGGAAGGCAGCCCGGCTAGGTGCCAACTCCTCCCTCACCCAGACCTCTCAAGGTCTCTCAAGGGGATGTCCAGAGGACCCCAAAGCCGTCTCCTGGGAAGGCCCCATGGGAGACGATGAGCCCCAGTCCCGAGCCCTCCCAGCCCCCTTTCCCAGAAGGCAGGAGAGGGCCCCTGCAGCAGGATCCTTCCTGGGCTGGCGAGCAACCTACTTGTTGGCACGGATCCCTTCCCGGCGACTCGCCAACCCCTCCGCCACCAGCGACTCAGCAATGTTCTCCCCCATGGTGTCTGGCAAGACAAGAAAGCAGCGTTCACCGGAGGGTCACTAGGCCTGCCCACAGGCAGGAGCAGCCCCCTTCCCCGACTCTGGCACAGCCCTCAGGCATGCCCCCAGGCCCCGGACACAGCCCCACCACAGGGCAGCCAGATGCATCTGAGCTCATCCGCTCCAGCTCTTCCTTGCAAACAAGGAGGGCTCTGGGATACCAGGCTGCGTTCCCTTTGGGCTCTGGGGGGCTCGGAAGGTCTTCTACTGCCAAGGCCTCCCCCGCTTCCACTTCACCCCTCAAGGGTCCCCCCCCCTCCTGTGCTGGCCACAGTGTGTGAGGTGGCCAGCCAGTATGCATGCCCACTCCTCCTTCCCACCTTGTGCAGCACATGCCATGGGTATCTACCACCATGTACACACGAGGTCACCCACCCCCAAATCCACCCGTTGTTCCCCTCACAGCCCATGAGGACATGCCTCTGTCCAGGGTAACCCAGAGCCTGTCTCGCCCCTCCCCCTACCCACAGGGTCTCCCCCGGGCACCTGTCTGCCTACCCCGGGTCCTCCCTCTCCTCCTTGCCTGAAGTGCCCCTTCCACACAGGCCACTCAAATCCCTCCCGAGGCCCACGGCCACTCCTCGCTGGCCTTCCCCCAGGGTCAAGCCAGGCCAGCCTCCAGCCTCTCTGCAGTGGGAAAGAGCCAGGTGGCCTTGCCTCTCAGGCTCCAGCCCAAGAGCTCAAGAGGTTTCCAGCCAAGAGGTGGCCTCCCTACCCCCCCAACCCCCCCCCCACAATTATACAACCACTTCCTATCACCTTTTAGGAGATGGAGGATGAAGGCTTTAATTGGGATGGGATTCGGTTTGCTTAGTGTGCTGTGAATTGTCATTTTAATTCGGGGGGGAGGGGCCTGTCATGTGTCCCTATGTTCTTAGAAGACAAAGGCAAACAACATGTCCAAAGCCCCAGCCCCATAACTCCCACGGGCACTCCTGCGAGCAAACAGGGTCGCAAGCCGGGGCCCTGCAGGCCTCCGAGGGGCCCTGCTGCATCTGTGCAGGCCCCTTCCTTGGCGCTATGCTTCCTAATTCCTGCACTCCACTAAGTGGAGGCCTTGTTGTCAAGTGTTGAGTGGTCCCCGGTGATAAAAAGTTGTCAAAAAATTGTCAAGTGTTGAGTGGTCCCCGGTGATAAAAAGGTTGGGGACCACTGATGTAAAGGAAAAAGGATCAGAACAAGACTGAACTCTGCCTAAAAGCTCAACAGAGACTCTGGCGAGGAGTCAAAAACAAAGGAAGAAGACAGCCCTGCTAGGAAAAGCAAAAGGCAGCTGGAGAAAAGGAAGACCCAGCAGGACAGGAAGTCCCCAGGGCCCTCCACCCACAAGGCAGGGAACGAGGCCACTGACTCAATGGGCGCCAAGCATCATAAGTCCAGAAATGGGATTCCAGCATTCCTAATCTCTACACCAGCAGGGGCTTTCCTCCAACATAAGGTAAAGGTATCCCCTGTGCAAGCACTGGGTCATGTCTGACCCTTGGGATGACGCCCTCTGGCGTTTTCATCGCAGACTGAATACGGGGTGGTTTGCCAGTGCCTTCCCCAGTCATTACTGTTTATCCCCAGCAGCAAGCTGGGTCCTCATTTTACCGACCTCGGAAGGATGGAAGGCTGAGTCAACCTTGAGCCGGCTGCTGGGATCAAACTCTCAGCCTCATGGGCAGAGCTTTCAGACTGCATGTCTGCTGCCTTACCACTGTGCGCCACAAGAGGCTCCCCCAACATATCTAACCTAAAATTGGAGACCACTGAATAAAGCTCCTATGAAGTGGTTCTCATGAAATAAGCATTTCTGTCAGATGACTATCTAGCCTCTGCTTAAAAACCTCCATAGGAGAACTCACCGCCTTAATGGGAGAGGAGGCAACGAGGGACCCCTTTCCTCCTTATGCCCCCTGCAGAGCGCTTTGCTCTGTGGGTGCAAATTTACTGGAGATCCCCTGCCCAAGAGAGGTTTGCCTGGCCACGACCAAGGCCAGGGCCTTTTCCGCCTTGGCCCCAACCTGGTGAAAGGAGCTCCTGGGTGAGCTGTGGGCCCTGATGGAGCTTGTTCAGTTCTGCAGGACCTCAAAGATGGAGCTTGGGGGCGGGGCTCCTAAAATCTGGGCTCCCCCGCCCTGACCAAGTAAGATCTGGTTACTCCCTATTAACACCCCCACATACACACACACACACAGGATGTTTTATTGCATTCTGGGAGTGAGGATGGGATGTGGTTTTTAGTCCATAGCCAATTTTTATTGTTCTGTTCTTTTGAGGTTTTTACGGGGGCTTTATTGGGAGGTTGTATTTATTTTGACGTGCCATGAGCCGGCTATGGAAGGGGCAGGAAATAAATTAATGACACAGTCCGCAGAAGTGACACAAAGGGCCTCTCTGGCACTGGCACAGGATTGACCCTGTGCATCTCTCCCCCCTTGCATCAGACAAGGCTGCTGACCCTGGGCTGGGGGGGGGGGAGGAACTTCCTGACATCAGGAAACTTCACCTTGGAGGGCTTCCAGCACAGAAGACACTCATTGGGGGGGGGGGTGGCGCTCACCTGCCCAGGATGGCTGAAATCACAGCACAACCAGCTGGGCAGAAAGTCCCCACCAGCCAGCCGTCGGGAGGGGAAGAGAAGAAGCCAGTCAGCCACTTTGGGCTCCCACTGGGGAGGGAGGGAGGCAAGCCAGAGCGATCCCAATAGATCGATGGAAAGCTGCCAGGGCTCAGCTGCTCACCAGTTCTGTGGCTCCAAACAGCACAAAAGGCACAACGGAACTCACCTGCCCCCCACCTCAAGGCACATGTTACACACCACTCACAGCAGAGCAGGCCGGACATGGGGCCCCACAACCAGCCTGACCCACCCTTGCTCCCCCTGACCCAGGAGGCTGTCTGCTCAGATACTCTCACCTTTCCCCAGGTACACCATTCCATACTCCCGGCCTTGCCCGGTCTTGTACTCCACTGTGAAGCAAACCTCCTTTCCAATGAGCTTTTTCCGCAGGAATTCTCGGGCTGGGAACCCCCAGGGCTGTGAGGAGAAAGTAATCAGCTACAAGTAACCTGTGGGCAGAATCCCTGCCAGGCTTCCCCAGACAAGGCCCTGCCCCAGAAGAAACCCCCCCCCATGTGCTACCTCCCCCTACTGGGACAGCAGGAGGAATTTTCCTCTGGCGCTTCGAGGGTCAGCTGCTCCCCTCCCCTTCCCTGCACCACTGGGCAGCCACTGCTACTGACGAGCTGGATTGAAACATCACCAAGAGTGACCCATCACAGCCCAGGGTGACTATTCCCCAGCCATGAGCCTTCACCGTCAGCCCCATCCCAATCAGTTCTTCAGAGGAGCCAGACGTGGGAACAGGCAGGGGGGGCCCAGCCCAGCCCGATGGGTCCCTGTTCTCATCAAGGAAGGCATACTAGGCAGGGGGGCAGGGGGAGACAAGTAGTACAGAGCACCACAGGATCAGCATGGCCCAGCAGCCAGAAGCAGCAGTGTGCCCAGAGAATGGGCAGCAGCAACATAGCAGAGAACACTGGTCTTGCCGCAAAGCCAGCTCAAGGCAAGGAGACCTGGGTACTGCTGAGGCCAGAGGGCCCCCAGCACGATAGCTCTGGCTGCAAAGCCCTCCTCCAGACTTCATCCCACACGCTGGGTCCCTTTCGTCCCAGGAGCCCCTCACAAGATGGCAGGCAGCAGACCTACCGGGCACCCAGCCAGAGCGGCACCCAGAAGTCGCCGTCCTGGGCCCATACACTCAAAGGCTTACCTCGTCAGGGGTATCCTTGGCCTCTGGCTGCCCCGCAGCTGCCCGCCGGGCAAGGGTCCCGGCTCGGATGTTGCTGAGGTTGATCTGTCTCTCGGGAGGTGGGCCTCCTCGAGGTTGGCCTCGAACTATGATGGCACAGCCAGAGAGGACCTGGGAGTGAGGCAGGGTCAGAGGTCAGCAGGCCATAACATGAAGCACCACAGCTGTTCTGCTACACTAGACTGTACCACATCTGTTCCCCAAAACAGCCAAATGCCTCCAAGGAAGCCCACAAAAGGGGCAGGACCTCTTGGCTGGTATGACGGACCATCTCACATCCCTCCCACAGAGGCAAGGCTTGCTCTCCCTTTTGCTTTCTCTTCATTGAAGGAGCCCCCCAATTAATGTATTTTCTTCTCTGCCAAAAAACTCAGGCTGAAGACTATATTTTGGCTGTTGGCTCAGCTAAGGAACCTGTGGGAAGGATCAGGTGCCTGCATGAAATTAACAGGAATTCAAGGTGTGTTGAAAGTCAAGTGACAAAATGTTTTTTATTTATCATACTGGGGAAAGGTCAGGAGGAATCAGGGGTTGATTTCTGAGGTATCTCAATATAGACAACTCAGAGGTAAAATCTGTACATGCACAAACTTTAGTTGTTTATCTGCTCTGAACGATGCCCAACGTCAGGCAAGCAGGCAGCAGTTGTTCAGAGAGAAACCAAGCAGCGAGCTGGCTCGGTGCTGGAGGGAGCGTGACAAAGCTTTGCTGATCCAAACTCAAACACACCGGGGCCCCGAGGGAAGTGGGGCCTCCCAGCACTCAAGCACAACGCCAGGAGCCACACGCCCCGGTGCCAACTTTGCCCACGCAGGGTCACTTCATTTGGCAACATTTACCCCCCACATTTCCCAGGGGTCACCAAGGCATCTGGCAAATTAAAGCATTCAAGCATATGTAATGAAACTACTTTTTAAAGAGTTATTAACACCAAAGACAAATGCCTCATGACAACATTTAAAGCCCACATGAAAGCAACAATTCAAAGAGTGGGCAAGAAGGAAGGATTGCCAAGTAAACAGAGACGTCTACTCCTGCTGGGGGAAGGGGACAGGGCCTGGGTGCCCCCCAAGAGAGGCCTCCCTCCAGGTCGCCAGCTGCTGCGAGGGGCCACTGGGAGGAAGGCTGCAGAGGTGGGCATCTTCCTAAGGGGCTCGGTGCTGCCTCCACCCCAGAGGGGCTTTGAAGGGCCACACCAGGCCTGGCTGCCCGGAGACCAGCCGGGAGCCAGGTTAAACGGGCCGAGACATTCCCGGGGACCGGCAGGCAGCCCATGGAAACAGACCCCCCACCCCCAACACACACGCACCCACACAGATGTCTTGCAGAGGTTACAGGGGAGGGGCAAGGCAAAGGGCAGAACCAGGTAAATGGCGGCGGGAGGGGGGGTCCAGGGTTGGGGGCAGCCGGAGGAGGCAGGGGGGGGGGGGGGCTTCTCAACCCACAAGGGACCCAGGCGGGAGGCTGGGCCTGGCCAAGCCCCTCTTCAAGGGCCCCGAAGGGCACTCAGGAGCCACGCGCGGGAGGGGAGGCCGGGAGGAGGCGGCCGGGGGCCCGGAGCCCAGGGGACCCGCAGAGGGTCGGGGCCAGGCGGCAGGCGAGGGCCGGGAACGGGCCCCCCCCCCAGACCGGGGCTCTCCGCGGACGGAGCGGGGCTGGCAGCCGGGCGGAGGAAGCCGGGGGACGCGGCGCTCTGCACATGCCCCGAGGAGCGACCGGCTCACCATCTTGACGATGCCGCGCTGCAGGGCCGGGGGGGCGGCGGCGGCGGGAGAGGCGGCGGCGGCGGAGGACGAGGAGGCGGCCATGACGAGCAGCAGGCGGCGGAAGAGAACCGGCGTCGGACGGCCGAGGAGGGGGCGGCGGCGGCGGCGGGAAGTGGCGAGGAAAAGGGGCGGGGCGGCCGCGCGGGCATTTATTCCTGCACCGTTATGCGCACGCGCAGCACTCACGGCGGGCCCGCCCCCAGGCGGGGCGCGACCAATCGGCGGTCGGCTCTGGCCACTCCGCCCCTCCGCGGCCAATCGCGGCGCCCAGCGGCCGCAGTGGAGGGAATAGACCGCATTCAAACCGCGACGTCGTGGCGGCGGAGGCGGGACTTCCGGGGTACGTTGGCAATAGGACACGTAGGCAAAGAGCTGCACGCGCGGCAGCCCCACGTGGGCGTCGAGCAGGAAGTGCCGGGGAGGGCGGCATTCTCGCGGGCCCGGACGCATGCGCGCCGCGGGAGAGGGAATCCCGGGGAAACCCCGGCCACCACATGGGCCACAGGAGGGCGGGGCGGGGCGGAGGCAGCGGGAGGGGGCGCGCCGCGCCCCCCCCCCCGCACGGGCCATTGGGGTCCCCCAAGCCTCGCACGGGCCCTGCAGACCCCCCCCTCCCGCAGACCCCCTGCCCCGCGGGGCTGCCCCAGGCGGGAGGGGCTGGAGCTGGACCCCCGGCCACGGGAGGGACGCTGACGCCAGCGGGAGCCCCGAGGGGAAGCCGCGAGCCCCCGGGCCAGCCATCCGCGGCGGCCGAGCGAGCGCCTGGGCGGAACACTCCGCTTGCCCGCCTGCCCTGCCGGTCACCGTCCCGCCCAGGGCACGCGTCTGCCCGGTCCTCCGGGTCGGGGCCTGCGAGGACCGTGCCCCCCTCTCCGGGCACGCGCCCTTCGCCCGAAGCGCTGGCTGGCTGGCTCTCGGGACGGCAGCCCTTTGGGGCCGCTGGGAGGGGCGACTCAGTGCCGAGCCAGAAGGGGGGAGCTGGCGGAGAGCCGGGGGGAAGCCCCCCCCCCGAGCCCCCCGCACCCATCCCTCTGTCCCAGGGCTCGCTGGGAGTCTGCGGTGGGGAGAGGCGACAGGATCTCTGGGCAGAGACGGGCAAGGGCAGAGACGCAGCGCCCCACTCGGGGCCCTGACTCGGGGGTCGCGCTTCCGCTTTCCCGCAGAGCCGCCGCCCGAGCTGGCCGCGGAGGCCTCTTCGAGCGGTGCGGACGAGCCCCTCGGAGCAGCGCGGGGTTTGCCGAGCCCTCCGGCTTGGCCCACGCGTCCCCTTGGCAGTTCTGGAGATGTCCCGCGAGCGGAGGGCGCCCTAGGGGGGGCGCGGGCTGTCCTGCGGACGGGACCGTCGGGGGGGGGGGGGGACAAGGGTCCTGTCCTGCAGCTCCCCTACGCGAGCCGGCGCCACGAGGGGGGCGGGAGTGCAGGAGCAGAGCTTTCCGCCCTTTCTCGCCCGTGCGCTCTGCCAGGCCGCAGCCGAGCCAGACCCCGACCGTGGGCGCTCGCCCACCGCCCGGTCCCCCGGACGGACGGAGAGAGGGCATGGAAAGGCGCGGCTGCTCTGCCGAGCGGGACTCTGCACTGCGCGAGCCGCGCCTGCAGAAGCGGAGGAGAAGGCGCTGCTCGAGCCAGAAGGAGCCGTCCGGCGCCGTGCGCTCTGGACAGAGTGCCCGGCAGGCTTGGGTTCCCTCGGCCCTGGCAGCGGCGTGGGAGACTGTCTGGCCCCCGCCCCTGCCTTTTCGAGACCTGCCCGCGTGCTGGAGAGGGGGCCCCCCTCACTCTGACCGCGGGACTGTCCCGCCCGGGGCGGGAGCCGCTTGTCGGGTCGCCGGGGACCTCGGCCTTCCTTCAGCATCCTTGCGCACGGCCTCTCGCTTCCCAGAGTTGGCCCTCCGGTTCCCCTGCGCAGCAGGCAGCGCCGAGGAGGCCAGACTCGAGTCCCCTGCGATCCCCACTCCCTGCGGGCTGCCCCCGCCCCTCTGTGGGCTCCGGGGCCACGGGAGAGCCTCGGTGCCTGGCTGGCGCGGAGAGGCCGGCCGGCTGGGGATGGCAGAGCAGGAGGGCGCCCTGGTTAATGGATAATTGAGACCAGATGGTCGCCTCCCCCGCAGCCGGCGGGGTGGAGAGCCGGAGCGTCGGGGGTGCGGGCAGGGGCGCCGGAGGGTCAAGTGCTGAGCGCCCAGGCCGGGGAAGAAGCGCCCGGCCCCAATATTTGCTCGTCAAATACTCTCCGGGCAGATTTGCGGCGCCTGGCAAGCAGGGGGCCATCTGGGCGGCCTCGAGAGGCGGAGGCGGGCCGCCCCCCCCCCCCCCACACACACACACGCAGGAGCCTCTTCTGTTTGCTCGAGGCAGCCTGGCCAAGACACCCACCCTGGACGGACCTGGCCTTGCTTGCTCCGGCAGGCGTCCCCCCGTTGCCCAGCCACCCGGCAGGAGGTTCTCCGGCGCTTCCCGGCCCTCCTGCTTTGAGGGCCACGCACCCGTCCAGGGCAGCGGCAGAAGGAGGGGCGCCCCTTCCAGGTTGGACTCTCCGGGAAGGATCGGCGGGGAGATGCGGCGCAGGTTTGGAGGCGGTCGGGAAGCGCTGGACCCCGGAAGGGGAGCCCCGCCAAGGAGGGCTTCGTGCCCTGACGCCTGTTCTAGCCCGGGGCGCGCTGGCGGGCCGCGTTTAGACGCCGTTCTCTGCGCCCCCCGCCGGCGCCGGAGTCGGAGCGAATCGAAGGGGAAAGGCGTCGGGCCGCGCCGGCATCGGTCGCTGTCCAGCCTAGCCAGTGCTGAAACTCGGTTGCCCGGCCGGCCGATACCTGTAGCCTCTGCTGTCGGGGTGGGGGCGGGCGGTGGGCCAAGAGAGTCAGGCACGGGCTCCCAGTCTGCCCCGGCCCCGATCCCTGCGAGGCTACGGGCACAAAACTGCAGCTCCTCACCCAAGAAGGGGGGAGGGCATTGGTCCAGTCTCCAGGCACTAAGCTCCCCCCCCCCCCATCTAGCATGCCGTCACCACTGCCTTCCCCTGCCGTTTCGTTAGGGTCACTGAAGGGCGGGCCATGTCAGGAGCTAGGGGGCGAGTGACCAGCTAGGTGACCAGGTAAGTCAGGATGCCATAGCACTTCTCCACTGCTCTGCCATCTCAGACCCAGGCCTCTGGGCACCAGTCTTGCTGGCAAGGCCTCCTTCGCCACTTCCCGTCTCCCTTTGCCACAGGATGCCTGATCAGAGCACCAGAGAGGCAGAATCAAGGTCATTCCACAACAACCTGCAGGTTCCCCCCTAAGAGCCTTTCTCTCCTTCAACAGATTCCCTGGAGCCCACAAGCTGCTGCCCAGGTTGATCCTTTGAGTAATGCAGCCCCAAGGTAAGGAGGCTCAGGGTTTTTCCCCTCCCCTCCTTCCCTTTAGCCACCCAGGTGCAGGGGGATCCTTTGGACCTCTGAGCGGGACCTTTCCGAGGAGCAAGAGGTAGATCTGGTGGGGGAAGTCATGATAAACCCTCCAGAGCAGGGAGGGGCTGTTCAACTGGTAATGAAACCCAAATGGTCTCAAATTGTGGGTTACCCACCTATTGTTCCAAAACATCCCAATCTGGTCAATCCCTGGCCTTCTCCATTTCTGCGTTGTTCTATAACGGGAACAGTCTCCTCTTCCTGTCCTCCCTCTCCCACTCTTTGCCCATTCACCTTCTCCTGCACCATCAGTTCATAGAACCATAGAGTTGGAAGGTACCTCCAGAGTCATCTAGTCCAACCTCCTGCGTATTACAGGAACTCACAACTGTGATCCCACCACCATCCAAGATCTCCAGAATCCAGGCTGGCCTGGAAGGAATTTTTCAGGAAATTAATTTCAGGAGGGGGAATTTTTCTGTATCCCAGAATGCCAAGTATGTTGTTCCCAGTTTAAGATTCCTGTTTGAGTAATTTCCCATGGCCAGGTTCTGAAATCCCAGAGAGCTCAGGTCCTCGTGCAGCCATGCTGTATGGACAGAGGATACTAAAAGGAGGGCAACAAAGATGGTGAAGGGTTTGGAGACCAAGATGTATGAGGAAAGATTGGGGGACCTTGGTCTGTTTAGCCTAGAAAGGAGGTGACTGAGAGGAGATCTAATAACCATTTTCAAGTATTTAAAAGGGTGCCATATAGAGCAGTCGTCCCCAACCTTTTTATCACTGGGGACCGGTCAACGCTTGACAATCTTACTGAGGACTGAGGGGGTAGTCTTTTGCCGAGGGACATCGCTGCCGCCTGAGTCCCTGATCTGCTTGGTTTCCCGCCGGTGCCCCTGACTTCCCGCCACCCGCTGGGGAGCACTGCCAGCAGCAGTTGCGTAGTGCCACGCTGAAGGGGAGCCCCAGCCATGGAGGCCGCTGGAGAGCACCAAAGGTGAGCAGGCGTCAGAGTGGCAGGGCAGCCCCTGAGGCAGCAGCTGGGGAGGAGGACGAGGAGGAGCCGTGGCTGATCAGTACCGACTGATCTACGGACCGGGACCGTTCCCCGGACTGGGGGTTGGGGACCACTGATATAGAGGATGGAGCAGAATTGTTCTCCCTTGCCCCAGAAGGACGGACCAGAACCAATGGGATGAAATTAACTCAAAAGAAATGCCATCTAAGTTCCTGACAGTTAGAGCGGTTTCTCAGGCTTCCTCGGGAGGTGGTGGGTTCTCCATCTTTGGAGATTTTTAAGCAGAGGCTGGAGAGCCATCTGATGGAGAGGATGATTCTGGGAAGGTTCAAGGGGGTGGCAGGTGGCAGTGGATGAGCGAGAGGGATGTGGGTGTCCTTCATAGTGCACAAGGTTGGACTAGATGACCTATGAGGTCCCTTCCAATTCTATGATTCTATTACCCAGGTTCGAATCCCTCTCTTGCAGCAGAAGCTCACTGGGTGATTTGGGGCCAGCCACATACTTTTAGCCTAACTGACCCCGCTGGGTTGTTGTGCAGACCAGAAGAGGAGAGGATGACATTTGCATTGGTCCCCCTGTGGAGAAAGGAGGGGGTGGGTGGAAATGAAGGGCTTCAGGGATAATGAGTCTAGACGAAGGTGGGCCGGTGAGTGGCTGTGGAGGAGGCAGGCACAGGGGAGAAGACAGGGGGGCGTCCAGGGGGAGGGAAAGGTGGAGGAGTGCGGGGGGGGGGACACGGGGGAAAGTTCCCTGGCCTGGGCCAGTTGTCCTATGAAGAGGACTCGGGTGGGGGTGGGGGGGAGGCAGATAAAGACAGGTTGGCTGTTGGGTGGGAAGGAGATAGGGTTGCCAACTTCAGGTGACGGAACTACAATGCCATAGACTCCCTCCTCCCAAACAGCCATTTCCTCCAGGGGAACGAGTGTTGCCAACCTCTAGGTGAGGACTGGAGCTCTCCAAGTGACTGAGATCAGTTCCCCTGGAGAAAAGGCGTGCCTGGCAGGGTGGAGTCTCTGGCATTCTCTGGCAGGGGACAAAGCCTGGGGGTAGATGGTCTGACCACCCCCCTCCTGAGTTTACATCCCCTCTGTCTTCTAGCTTCCCCCTTGGGATGACCTTCTTGTCCCAATGGAAGACTTGCATCCTTGCAGTGTGTGGGGGGAGGGTGTACCTTCTCTGTACCTTCCTGCAGGGTCTGTGGGGGGGGGGAGAGAGGTTAGTCCTGCTTCAGTGTAACCAAGAGCCCCCTCCTCCCTGCCCCCCTAGTGGGGGTCCTCCTCATGAACACAGCTGAGATAGTGAGGTGAATTCTTGCGTGAGGGAGAGCATTTCTCCTTTATACAAAACGGATATGACCTAAGAATCTGTGTGCTTTGCTTTCCACATGAAACCAGCAGTAGAAATCCTTCAGAGATTTCAGCTGGGAGTCAAGGAGTCAGAGGGTGACTCTGAGCTGAGCCACTTGCCCTTGTGCTGCAGAGGACTCTAGAAAGGCTGCTCGAGCCTGGCATGCTGTGCACCACCCACCATGTCGGGCTCTTTGCAGGGACCCCCGGGGTGAACCAGTTGGGTGGGCTGTTTGTGAACGGCTGCCCTCTCCCCATGGGCACGCGGAAGAGCATTGTTGAGCTGGCCACCTGTGGACTTCGGGCCTCGGACATCTCTCGCCACCTCAAGGTAACCCTCCCATGGAAGAAGGGAAATGGGGACCTATCCCATCTCCCATGAGCGGGGTGATGGACTGGAGTGTGTGTGTGTGTGTGTTTGGGGGGGGGGGGAGAATGTCAGGCCTGGGTCAGGACCATGGTTGGAGAACGACCGGAGGGAAGACCTGGTGGGGGACTGAGGCCGAGTGGGCCAAGGAGATCCATCTTCTCCGAGCCCTGTCCAGACACACACGCGCACACACACACACTGTCTTCTCGCTCCCCCCCCCCCCCCTCCAGGTGTCCAGTGGCTGCGTCAGCAAGATTCTGAGTCGCTACTACCAGAGTGGAGCCATCTGGCCCAAGGCTGTGGGGGGCAGCCGGCCACGCCTGTCCACCCCACAAGTGGTGGCTCGGATCTCCCAGCTGAAGAAAGAGCAGCCGTCCATCTTTGCCTGGGAGATCAGGAGGAAGCTACGTGCCGAGGGACTCTGCACTTCCAGCAGGATGCCCAGTGTAAGTGGTTACCTGCTTGCATGAAGGGCTCCTGGGGGCTGGGGGGGGGCACTGCTCAGAGCATCTGCTTTGCAGGCTGCAGCTCAGAGGCTGGCTCCCCAGCCCCTCCAGCTGATAGGAGCAGGAGGTGGGCCTCAAGGGTGCCGCTGCCTTGGCACAGTTACCTAGCCTGGCTTTGCCTGTGTTTGGTCCCAGTAACACCCCAAGGAAGACTGTATGGGAGAAATTCAAAAAGAAATAAAAAAAAACACAAGACAGGAAAATAGGCACAGGCAACAAAACTGACAGGGATCCCCCCCCCCCCAGCACCGTGGGTGCTTAGAAGAGTTGGAAGGCACCTCCAGGGCCATCTAGTCCAACCCTCTGCACAATGCAGAAACTCACAACTACCTGCCCATCCACAGAGACCCCAATTTCATTCATCATGAATGGGATTACAAAGAAACAAAATATTAATAACAAACAGTTGGTTTATATTTCTGAGAGGAGCTAACCCTGAGCGCTGTTTCTTGTTATCCCGTCTCTGGGCTTTTTCCAGCTACTGTGATGGTCCTAGGTCATTTCAACTAGGTGGTATCCCGACTGCGTAGATGCTGGGTCAGTCCAGTGGCAAAATGGGAGGTGGGTGGCTGCAAAACCTGGGCCCTGGGAGGGGAGCGTCCTTCCTCTCACTCCACTCAAAGCTGCCTTCCTTCTGGGTGAGGGCTGGGACTCCCCGGCTAGTTCTCCTGAGGCCAGCTTCAGCCAAGGAAGCTCAAAAGGACCAAGGGCACTGAAAGGCCTTGGTCGCTGTCCTGCAATCCTCAGCAGGTTTCCTGGGAAAGAAGCGGGCTCGCTAAGTGCAGACTAATGCTTAGGCCTGACACTGACTTAATTAAATCAACAGAGCTGCCAATCCGATCTTGCCTCCCCAGGTGTCCTCGGTCCACCGCATCCTGAGGAGCCTGCCAAGGGACACAGCTTGCACAGGCCAGCCTGCAGTCCCAGGTAAGCCCCTGCTCTCAGGGAAGGCTCTGGCCTGGGGCCGGGCTGCCCCTCGGCCTTCTGCAGCAAGCAGCGTTGTATTCAGGGCCATGACCACCATCTGGGTCTCAGGCCTTGGGCTTATCCCCTGGGGCTCACTCCACAAGCCAAAGGCGGTTCTTCCAGGTTCAGGGCAGAACCAATGCCGGAGGACGCAGGGAAACTAAGTCGATGAATGGGTTGAACCAAATTTTCCCATGTTGCAAGGAACAAAGAATTCCATTAACAGAAAAGAAAAATGTTATCTTGAAGGGATATAGTTAGTAGAAGCATACAGTGGAGCAGCAAAAGTCTACAGCACAGAGAATATGAAATAGGTAGGATCACAAGAATCTTTGTTTGTTTATTTAAACGTACCTTTGTTAGGTAAAAATGACTCTTTGCTAAGGAGCCCTGGCTTTGCCGCCAATTGCCTGTTTGATCTGGCCGACCTCTTTCTTCAGAGCATGCCCCTAGGCGTGCCTCCTGCAAAACCCTACAGAAGCTACAGCATGCCCCTGGGTGGTCCTCTTGCATCTCTGCCCATCAAGAAAGGCTGATGTTTGACAACACACACACACATCACCTTCCAGAGGTGATATTAAAGGGGTCCTTTATTGGGAATGTGTGGGTTACTTTAAAGTTTCATGTTGTTTTCTACTGTTTGTAATCTTGCTGCCTGCCTGCCTGCCTCCCTGGGGTCCCCATTGTTTTGGGGAAAGAACAGCTTAGAAGTGCTTTCCCCTTCCTTTCTGCAGGTCCCCCCTTGCTGGGGATGGGGCCTTCTTTCTCAGAGACTCCAGAGCCCCCACCTCTCCTTCCGGAGGCAGGAGCCCAGGGGCCAAGGAGCAGGAGCAAGCGGGCCCTTTCCAGGCAGCAAAGGGAAGCCCTGGAAGAGGGTGAGGAACAGCCTGCAGGTTGGGCAGGGCTGGGGCTGCCATGGGCCCAGGACAGGGCAGGCGACCAGAGGGGGGGGGGACATCTGGCAGGCTGCAGCTCAGCCCTCCTTGGGGTCAGGGGCCAAGGGAGGGAGGCAGCCTGCTTTTGCCCTGGCTGGGTTGACTTGGACACAGAGCTTGCCCTCAGTTCCCTGCCACCAAAGAGACACATTGTTTGTGAGAAGGGGAGTGTGCATTCAAAATAGAACAGGTAGCTCCAGCTGCCCCTTCTCAGAAAGACTTGCAGGGGGCTTGCAGCTTGCCAACTGCACAAAGCTCTATGACTCTAGCAGGACAAGTGCTTCTCCATCTCCCTTCCAGAATTCCAGAGAGGGCAGTACCCAGAGACAGCAACGTGGGAGAAGCTCTCGGCTGTGACTCAGCTCCCCAGCACCACCATTCGCGTGAGTGTAACTCTCCCCCACACAAAGAGTGATATGGTTCTCCTGGAGCTCAGGATCCCATGGCCATGGGGAGAGAAAAAGAAGAAGAAGAAGAGTTGGTTCTTATATGCCGCTTTTCCCTACCCGAAGGAGGCTCAAAGCGGCTTACAGTCGCCTTCCCATTCCTCTCCCCACAACAGACTCCCTGTGGGGTGGGTAAGGCTGAGAGAGCCCTCATATTCCTGCTCAGTCAGAACAGTTTTATCAGTGTCGTGGCGAGCCCAAGGTCACCCAGCTGGTTGCATGTGGGGGAGCGCAGAATCGAACCTGGCATGCCAGATTAGAAGTCCGCACTCCTAACCACTACACCAAACTGCCAGCCCTTCGATTGGCCTCCTTGTCTCCCCCTTCTTTGGCGGCAGTCTTGACCTGGATGGCCCAGCCTAGTCCCAACTTAAAGGCAAAGGGGTGGCAGGTTACAGTAGATGAGCGATTAGGATGTAAGTATCCTGCATAGTGCAGGGGGTTGGACTAGATGACCCATGGGGTACCTTCCATCTCTATGATTCTGTGATTCTATGGTTTCCATTTTGATTTTGGGTGCTTCAGATTTTCCCTCTGCAATGTCTATGATTGATCCACGGTGACCCTACCTTTTCCATGTGATATCCAGGAGTGGACATAACTCACGACATTTGAAAAACTGTTCCAAAGGCCCCAGTATTTCAAGTGTAGATCCCTGCATTTTGGCGGATTAACTTCCTTCCCTTCTTGGCTCCTCCAACGCTGATGTAGTGAAGCAGTCGCTGATTGGTCAGGGTATCAATTCCAAGACTGCAGGAAAACTGGTTCCCAGTTGCCATTCCCTCACAAGACTCATTTTTGCCCTCAATTTTTAAGGGACTGTGCTCCAAGCCCACACTTCTACATGCCGAGATTAGCCTTTTGGATTGTCTCTCCCCCCCATCCACCCCCTCACTCATTCAGGAAAAGAAAAATAAACAAGCAGCTTCATGCTCCATCCCCACCCCACCCCCTCCATGCTTGTTTTGCTTTGTAGGCCAAGGGACCAAGCCTTATGAACCTTGGCCCAGCACCTTGGCCCAGCACCACAGCACGAGCACACACTCCTTGCTCTAAACACACTGCCACAAACTTTGCGGGTGGCAAGCTCATGCACACCACAAGACTTCCCATTTTCCTCAAGAAAATCAGTGAGTATATTAGAAGTATGCAGAAAGGAGAAAACTCCATAACAATATCCGTAATAATATCCCAAGAATACTAAGCATCTGTTTACAATGAAGGCATAGACACAATTTGCTGTGCTGGGAAGAAGAGCAGAGGAAAAGGGTCAACAGCTAGGAGGGCAGGGGTGGCAGCAGAGCCCCGAGGGTCAGTCTATTGCACATCTCAGCTAGCTGGCGCTCTGACACCCCTCTTCTTCCAGCTGTTTACCCTTTTCCTCTATTTTACCCCCGTCCCCCCACATTTGCACCCTATGAGCCACCCTCCAGATGAGCTGCCCCTTGATCTCTCTTGGCTCCTGCCTGGCCCACCTGAGAGAGACTTTGCTCTGTGCCGTCTGTCTGGGGCTGGAAAAAGGCTGGTTCCTGGCCTTTCTCCCTGCCCGCCACTGGAGCAAGCCCTTGCCTGCCTATGCTGGGCCCTCTGAGCATTTGCAGAAGCCTGGCTAGAGCAGGCCAGCTACACTGGAGCAAGCATGGTGTTCAGGGAACAGGCTTGGGGAAGGGTTGAGCGGCTCATCTGCCACAAGCTCATCTGTGCCCTACGCTCCATCCGAGCCGAGCAGTTGGGGGCCAAATGTGGCGTGGCGGCCTCCCCCGTCCCTGACTGCCAGCCTCCCCCATCTTCTTCCCAACTAGGTCTGGTTCTCAAATCGGAGAGCGAGATGGCGTCGGGAGACTCCGGAGGCTCTGCCTGCTGCCTGCACAGGTTCTGCTGTGTCCTGGACAGCCCCAGGTAGCCAGGACTTGCCCCAGCTGGAGTCCCCCTGTCCTGCGCTTCCCCCATTGCACTGCCACCCTGTCTGCATTTGGGGGATCTTGTCCTCTTGCCAGGGGTCCCCGTGACATGACCCTGCCTGGGATCTGAGATAGCTCCTTCCCAACATGCAACTGGGGCCCAGGCTGCTGTCAACATGCTCCCCTCACCCAGTTTGCCTGAGCGTGGTGCCTCCTTGTTGCCTGTGAGCCCCCTGCAGAGGGCCTGTGTTTCTCTCTTCCTCCACCCCAGGCACCTCATGGGCACGGGGGCTCTCCTCTTTTGCACCAGCTGACCTGGGCTGGGCTCCAATTCCATTGGACAACACAAG
The DNA here is from genome assembly GCF_049243985.1 of Paroedura picta. Classification (NCBI taxonomy): domain Eukaryota; kingdom Metazoa; phylum Chordata; class Lepidosauria; order Squamata; family Gekkonidae; genus Paroedura; species Paroedura picta. The sequence goes on from NC_135373.1 coordinate 129,110,836, forward strand.
TGTTGCTTCCTTCTCTGACCAGGTAGGTAGAAGCTGCAAACACACATGCACCCCGTGGTTGGCAGAGGCCAGGCCAGGCCCTGTGGAGTGCAGACATGCCCCTCTCTGCCAGGCGTGCCAAGGGAAAGGCCATCCTCCGCCTGCGTACCCACCCACCCTTGGACTGGGCTTCCAAAGATCCTGGCCAGGCTCCTTGGCAAGGCCTTGAGCAGCCAGCACAGGTGCCCACACTATGCTGCCCCTACCCCCAAGCCCCTCATTCCCTGCTCCCCTGTGGCCAGGCTCAGCCTCGATGGGGGTGGCAAGGCAGTGGCTCAGTGGCCAGCCCCTGCTGGGCAGCAGCTGTGCCATGTGAAAGGCCCCTGTCTGCTGGAGCGCCACTGCACAGCCTGAGCCTCCAATCCTGACCCTGCTGCAGCATCCATCAGGTGCTCATGGCCCACGGGCAGGGCCACCTTGGCCCGGGCTGGACCTGCTGAAGGGAGGGAGACGGGGAAGTGCCTCTCCGGCCCCTCCCTGCCTGACAGCCTTGGGAGCCCTGGGCCACAGACACAGGCAGGTGCCAAGCGGAGAGATTCCCTGTGCATGTCAGGTGCAGGAGCCTCTCATAATGAGGTGAACCACCTCGGGCTGGCTGGCTGGCTGGCTGGCTGGCTGGCTGGCTGGCTGGCTGGCTGGCTGGCTGGCTGGCTGGCTGGCTGGCTGGCTGGCTGGCTGGCTGACACGGCATTCTTGAGGAGGAGAGGACCTGGTCCTAGAGCAGCAGCAAGGGTCAAGACCCACCTGGCTCAGAAGTGTAGTGCGGACAGGCCCTTGACGGCTCTTCTCCATCCCCCACAGTGGCCACCGCTGCCAGCACCTCCCCCTTGCTCCCTGAAGTGCCGTCTTCTGCCCTTTCATCCTCTGCCGCTCAGTCCCATGCCTGGCCCGGAGGTCTGGCCCTCCCACACCCTCCATCACCACCCAGGGATGCTACATTGTCTGCAACCAGCCATCTCCCCGCCTGGTGCCTGCAACATGCACTTCCATGGTAAGAGAGGCCTGACGAGAAGGGAGGGGGGATGGAGGTGGTGGGGGCAGGGAGAGATGCTTGCCAAGAATGGGAGGGGGGTAGTGGAGTCAGCTCTTCCCCAAGGCATGAGCTCTACTTGATCTCTGCCTCCACAACTGCAGGGCTGGCTACTGGAGGATCCTCACCTCCCGCTCTCGCCCAGGAGCCCCCCCCCCATCATGGGCACCTCGCTCTAGGCCATCAGGTGCGCGGGAGCTCCTGCCTTCTGCTTGTGGAACTCTGCCCAGGCTCCTGTCGCAGGCCCAAGCCCAGATTCCACTCTTCCAGGGGCTGCCCTCGCATAAGAAGGCTGCCTGGCCAGAGGGCTAGCAGGACCCTGTGAGGCCCAAAGGACCTTGGTAGGAATGCCTCCAAAGTCTAGGCCAGCCCCTCTGTGTGGGTCCTGGTCCAGGCCATTTCCCCAGAGGGTCTTCATGGGGCCCTCAGGTGGATTTCCTCACCAGGTCTGACAGCATAGTTTTCTTTGTTGGTTGTCACTAACCACCACCACAACCAGCGTGGCATGCATAAAGCCCCCAGCTTGGTGTCATGATTAAGTCTCCTCCGCATGCAGTGCCAGCTGGGTGACCCTGGGCCAGCCACAGTTCTGTCGGGGCTCTCTCAACCCCACCTACCTCACAAGGAAGGTGATTGTATGCCACTTTGAGGCTCCTTCGGTTAGGGAAACGTGGGGTAAAAGAACCCCTCCTCCTCTTATCCCTCCCATGACAGGGCAGCCCAGCTGACTGAGGCCTCTAGGCACCAGTGGCCATCCAGGTCTCCAGCCCCTTCCCTGCCATTCTCCTGGGCAGGGGAGAGATGAGTGCGTCTGCCTCCAGATGAAATCAGCCAGTGTACTCCTCCAGGATGAACCTCTCTCCCCCTTCTGGTCCTGACCTCTGTCCCTTCATTGCAAAAAGGATCAGTGAGAGGAAGCACAACTCCTGTGTAGGGGTACTTGCTTCCCCCCCTCATGGCCCAATCGTGCCAAACTTGTGGCCAATTGCTACGTCTGCTCAGCGTTATGACTCAGTGGGGAAGAATAGTTGGCACCTGAACAATTGATTTTGGTAGAAGGACTGAATTTTATTCAAATTGGGTGAGATAGTTTTACCACCTGGTTTCTACTTTTTATTATAATTTCTACAAACCAGGGAGAATGCAAAATAAGTTCAGGGGAGAACTCTGGGACACCAGGACATGTTCCTGGAAGATTTGTTCTCCAGGGTTGGGGGGAAGCTTTGCCCCTCCTCTGGTTCTTCTTTCTTGGCCTATTGGCTTGATTCCTGGTTCCCAGTGATCATGAACAATTCTTTATATGGGAAGTACGGTCTGTTTGGGCCGCTGGCTACCCTCTGTGGGCTCCACGGACAGGCTGCCAGGATTGGGAATGCAGGGTCCAGCTCCTTTGCAATCCAGGGGGCTTTGGGGAATGACCAGGAACCCCCAGCTCAGCTTACTAAAGTGATCTTGTGAAGGGGGCATTTTGGAGAAGTGGTCTTTCTCTCTTTCTGGACACTTTCCATTTACCACAGTGGGTGGAGCAGTCCTGTGGGGCAAGGGATTGACTGGTTTGCTGCATGTTCGGAGGCAAGTTTTCTCTGTTCTTTCTCTTCAGCACAAGAACCCTAAGTGCATCCTGGAGCTGTAACCTCTAATGCTGCGTTTGCTTCCGGGATTTCTCTACTCCCTGCCTTCCAACCGGGAGAGCTTTCCACTTCCTGGACTTCTGCACAATTCTTCTCTGCTTTTCATGCCAGCAAAGAGCTCAAAGGAACTCCATGCTTGCAATAAAGTTTCTGATAAGGTTCCACAGTATATTCTTGTTGACAAGTTGGTAAAATGCAAGATGGATCCTATTACCATTAGGTGGATCAATAACTGGTTGACAGATCACCCCCAAAGGGTGCTTGTAAATGGTTCAGCATCCTCTTGGAGAAGAGTGACAAGTGGAGCACCTCAGGGATTTGCCCTGGTCCCAGAATTGTTCAACACATTCATAAATAATTTTGATGAAGGAATAGAGGGGATACTTATTAAATGTGCAGGTGATACTCAACTGGAAGAGGTAGCAAACATACTAAGAATCAGAATACATGATGGTCTTGACAGGCTAGAAAACTGGGATAAAATGAATTTCAATAACGATAAATGCAAAGTACTGTATTTAAGTAGGAAAAATCAAATTCATCACTATAGGATGGGGGAGACCTGTCTTGGCGGAAAGGATCTAGGGTGTCTTAGTAGATCATACAATGATCATGATTCAGCAGCTTGCATACCCAAGAAATTGCTGATCAACACTGTGGGGATGGGAGGTGAATTTCCTTCAGGCCAGGCTGGATTCTGGAGATTTTTGATGGGGGTATCCACTGTAGCATGAAATTGGGGTCACTGTGGATGGGCAGGTATTTGTAAGTTCCTGCATTGTGTGGGGAGTTGAACTAGATGATCCTGGAAGTCCCTTCCAATTCTTTCATTCTATGATTCTGTGTGACTCAATGGCTAAAAAGGCAAATAGGATTTAGGGCTGCACCAAGAGCAGTATAGTGTCCAGATCACGTGAAGTGATGATTCCGCTTTACTCTGCTCTGGTAAGACCTCATTTGGGCACAACTGAAGGAGGAAGTAAAAAACCTGCTGTGTGGCCAGAGGAACCAACACTTATGAGGAAGGGTTGAAGAAGCTTCATCTTTTTAGCCAGGACAGAAGGCGACTAAGAGTCACGTCCCATGTATTTGAAGGACTGTCATACACAGGATCCAGCGGAGTTGTTTTATGTTGCCCCAGAGCATCCAACCAGAACCAATGGGATGAAATTACTTCAAAAGAAGTTCCTGACATTCAGAGCAGTTCCTCAGTGGAACAGGCTTCCTTGGGAAGTGGAGGGTTCTCCTTCCTTTGAAGCAGAGGCTAGATAGACACCTCACAGAAATGCCGACGGAGTGAATCTAGGCAGATTCTAAGTGGGTGGGCAGAAGGGATTGTGTCCATGCTTGGGTCTTGTGGCCCTTCCTTGCCTGCCCAGGAAAATGCGGATCACCAGTTTGGGGTCAGGAGGTGAATTTCCTCCAGTACAGATGGGCCATGGATTATCTTTTTTTTGGGGGGGGGGTCATCTGGGTATGGAATTAGGGTTATTGTGGGTTGCCAAGCAACTGTGAATCTCCAGAGTTCTGTAGGAGTTGTACTAGAGGACCCTGGAGGCGTCTTCCAACTGTGCTGCACTTGGCCTGTTGAGACCTGGAGCAGCCTGACAGGAGAGGAAAGGAAGTCTGGGGTAAACTTTGTTATGAGGGTGAAATGTGGAAGGCATGGCAGGGAAAAACTTTCACATGGAGGATCAGACCAGTGAAGGTCCATCTAGTCCATCATCCTGACTCACAGAGGCCAACCAGTTCCTCTGGACAGCAAACAACAGGGCAGAGAGGCCTTCATAAGAACATCATAAGAGCCCTGCAGGGTCAGATCAGTGAGGGTCTACCTAGTCCAGCATCCTGTCTCACACAGGGACCAACCAGTCCATCTAGGTCCGCCTCTCATCCCACACAGTGGCCAACCACTTCCTCTGGAAGGCCAACAGGCAGAGAGGGCGAGGCCTTCATAAGAGCGTCAGAAGAGCCCTGCTAGGTTAGGCATGTGGGGGTCCACCTAGTCTCACACAGGGACCAACCAGTGCCTCTGGTGGGCCAACAAGAACGCAGAGAGTGCTAGGTTTTCAGAAGAACCTCAGAACCTAGCAGTAGTATGTGCAAAAGGGATCTAGGAGTCTTAGAAGACTGTACATTGAACATGAGTCAGTGTGATTCAGTGGCTAAAAAGGCAAATGAGATTTTGGGCTGTATCAAATGGAGTATTGTGTCCAGATCTTGGGAGGTGATGGTACCATTTACTCTGCCCTGGTTCGGCCTCACTTGGACTACTGTGTTAAGTTTTGGGCACCCCAGTTGAAGAGGGATCTAGACAAACTGGAGTGTATCCAGAGGAGAGCAACAAAGATGGTTTGGAGACCAAGACGTATGAGGAAAGGTTGGGGGAGCTTGGTCTGTTTAGCCTGGAGAGGGGATCTGAGAACCATCTTAAAGTATTTAAAAGGAGGATGGAGCAGAGTTGTTCTCTCTTGCCCGAGAGACAGACCAGAATCAATGGGATGAAATTAATGCAAAGAAATTCCTTCTAAACATCCAGAAGAAGTTCCCAACAGTTAGAGCGGTTTCTCAGTGGAACAGGCTTCCTCAGGAAGTTGTGGGTTCTCCATCTTTGGAGATTTTAAAACAGAGGCTGGATAGCCATCTGACAGAGGTTGATTCTGTGAAGATTCAAGGGGGTGGCAGGTGACAGTGGATGAGTGATAGGGATGTGAGTGTCCTGCATAGTGCAGGGGGTTGGACTAGATGACCCAGGAGGTCCCTTCCAACTCTATGATTCTATGAGAAGAGGCCTGCTGGATCAAACCAGTGAGGGTCCACCTAGTCCTGCCTCCCATCTCACACAGGGAGCAACTTGTTCCTCTGGAGGGTCAACAGCAGGGCACTGACAGTTCTGCAGAGCTTGTAAGACAGAGCTATTCCACAAAGCCTATGGTTGAGACCTAAAGACATTTCATCTGCTGCCCTCCCTGTCAAAAACCACCAACAACTCAAATGACCATCTCTATGGTTAGTTCTAATTCTTGATTTAATGCCTATTTAATCTTAAATCCCTCTTTTTTACTAGTTTTATATGTTTTTACCTCTATTGTGATTTGCCCTGAGTCTCACAAGGAAGGGAAGAAATAAATGTAATTATAAAATAAATATAGAGGATGAGACATTCTCCTGCCTCTGGGGTTCAGGTTAGTGCCTCTGGATGTGGAGGTTCCCCATAACCACCATGGCTAGTAGCCCTTTGTAGACTTCTCCTTCATGAATCCAGATCACGGGAGATGATGGTACCGCTTTACTCTGCTCTGGTTTGGCCTCACTTGGAGTCCTGTGTTCAGTTTTGGGCACCCCAGTTGAAGAGGGATGTGGACAAACTGGAACGTGTCCAAAGGAGGGCAACAAAGATGGGGAGGGGTTTGGAGACCAAGGCATAGGAGGAAAGGTTGGGGGAGCTTGGTCTGTTTAGCCTGGAGGTGGGATCTGATAACCATCTTCAAGTATTTAAAAGGCTGCCATATAGAGGATGGAGCAGAGTTGTTCTCTCTTGCCCCAGAGGGAAAGACCAGATCTAATGGGATGAAATTAATTCAAAAGAAATTCTGTCTAAACATCCAGAAGTTCCTGACAGAGCAGTTTCTCAGTGGAACAGGCTTCCTCAGGAGGTGGTGGGTTCTCCATCTTTGGAGATTTTTAAACTGAGGCTGGATAGCCATCTGACAGAGAGGCTGATTCTGTGAAGATTCAAGGGGGTGGCAGCTTAGTGAATAGGGGTTGTGAGTGTCCTGCATAATGCAGGGGGTTGGACTATTTGACACAGAAGGTTCTTGTTGTTGTTAGGTGCGAAGTCATGTCCGACCCATCGCGACCCCATGGACAATGATCCTCCAGGCCTTCCTGTCCTCTACCATTCCCCGGAGTCCATTTAAGTTTGCACCTACTGCTTCAGAGACTCCATCCAGCCACCTCATTCTCTGTCGTCCCCTTCTTCTTTTGCCCTCGATCGCTCCCAGCATTAGGCTCTTCTCCAGGGAGTCCTTCCTTCTCATGAGGTGGCCAAAGTATTTCAGTTTCATCTTCAGGATCTGGCCTTCTAAGGAGCAGGCAGGGCTGATCTCCTCTAGGACTGACCGGTTTGTTCGCCTTGCAGTCCAAGGGACTCGCAAGAGTCTTCTCCAGCACCAGAGTTCAAAAGCCTCAATTCTTTGACCCTCGGCCTTCCTTATGGTCCAACTTTCGCAGCCAGAAGGTACATTGGAACTATTATTATTATTATTACATTTATATCCCGCCTCCCCCCGGAGGCTCAATGACTCTATGAATCTCTCAACTTCCCCTTTGAAAGCTATTTCCTCCTGTGGCCATCACCGCATCCTCTGGCAGCCAATTCCACATTTTAATCATTATCTGTGTATTTCCTTTTGTCCATCCAGAAACCGATGCCCACAGACTTTATTGGCTGCCCCCATGTTTTGGGGAGAGGGAAAAGCACCTGGCCTCCTCACCTAAGCTGAAGGTGGGGGAAGTGATGGCTTCCAGCCTCATTCCCTTCCTCAGCTTAGAACTCCCAGAGGGTCTCACTGGTCACTTCCTGGCTGTCGGCCATAAGGGTGCCTTCCCGGTCCCCCCGCAGATAGTACCCATTGGGGGCCAGGATAGCCAGAATATTGTTCCCGCGGATCTCAAGGCAGAAATTCAAGGCAACCTTCCCTCCAGTCTTGAAGGTCTTCTCTGCAGTCAGAGACCAAAAGCTCTTGCTGTGGGCTGCAAAAAGAAATGAGGAGTAAGAGGACACGAGGAAGAAGGCATGGCTAGCCTCTGGTCAGTATCCGGACCAAGTGAGCGGAGGTGACCGGAGACGACCTCCCAAGGACACATCTGCTGCTGGAGCAGGAAGAAGGCAGAGCAGGTATCCCAACCCACAACCCTGAGGCCAGAGCAGAGACCCCTGCAGGGCAGCAGGCTGCTTCTGGGGGACTTAAATCACCACACAGTGACCCAGCCAGCCCTGGCACAGGATGCCAGCTGCACTCAGGGCCTGGGGTGGCCTTCTGCATGGATGTCAGCTGCATTGGCCTTGCAGGAAAAGAGAAAAAAAACCTATCCCAAGGCTACTAACATTAACAAAACTAATACAGGATAAAGGAAAGTAAAAAGTCTCTTCTTATTATGTAGGTTTAGAATAATAGAAGAATCATAGAATCATAGAGTTGGAAGGGGCCATACAGGCAATCTAGTCCAACCCCCTGCTCAATGCAGGATCAGACCTAAGCATCCTAAAGCATCCAAGAAAAGTGTGTATCCAACCTTTGCTTGAAGACTGCCACTGAGGGGGAGCTCACCACCTCCTATTCCACTGCTGAACTACTCTGTGAAATTCTTTTTCCTGATATCTAGCCTATATCGTTGTACTTGTAGTTTAAACCCATTACTGCGTGTCCTCTCCTCTGCAGCCAACAGAAACAGCATCCTGCCTTCCTCCAAGTGACAACCTTTCAAATACTTAAAGAGGGCTATCATGTCCCCTCTCAACCTCCTTTTCTCCAGGCTGAGCATTCCCAAGTCCCTCAACCTATCTTCATAGGGCTTGGTCCCTTGGCCCCAGATCATCTTCACCGCTCTCCTCTGTACCCTTTCAATTTTATCTACGTCCTTCTTGAAGTGAGGCCTCCAGAACTGCACACAGTACTCCAGGTGTGGTCTGACCAGTGCCGTATACAATGGGACTATGACATCTTGTGATTTTGATGTGATGCCCCTGTTGATACAGCCCAAAATGGCATTTGACTTTTTTTACCGCTGCATCACACTGCCTGCTCATGTTTAGTTTACAGTTCACAAGTAACCCAAGGTCTCGTTCACACACAGTGTTACCTAGAAGCGTATCCCCCATCCAGTAGGCATGCTTTTCATTTTTCTGACCCAGATGCAGAACTTTACACTTATCTTTATTAAATTGCATCTTGTTCTCATTTGCCCATTTTTCCATTGTGTTCAGATCCCGTTGAACTCTGTCTCTATCTTCCGGAGTATTTGCCAGTCCTCCCAATTTGGTGTCATCTGCAAACTTGATGAGTAGTCCCTCCACCCTCTCATCTAGATCATTAATAAATATGTTAAAAAGTACTGGGCCAAGCACCGAGCCCTGAGGTACCCCGCTACTCAACTCTCTCCAGTCTGATGAAACACCATTGACAACAACTCTTTGAGTGCGGTTCTCTAACCAATTCCCTATCCACCTAACTATCTGAAAATCCAGATTGCAGTCCTTCAATTTATCCATCAGAACATCATGGGGAACCTTGTCAAAAGCTTTACTAAAATCCAAGTAAATGACATCAACCAAATTTCCCCGATCCAGCAAACCTGTTACTTGGTCAAAAAAGGAAACTAGGTTGGTCTGACAGGACCTGTTGGAGACAAATCCATGCTGACTTCCTTGGATCACCAAATTGTCCTCCAGATGTTTGTCCTCCAAATTGTCCACCAAGCCCTGAGCTACCCCACTACTCACCTCCCTCCAGTCCGATGAAACACCATTGACAACAACTCTTTGAGTGCGGTTCTCTAACCAATTCCCTATCCACCTAACTATCTGGTTTATTATAGCATCCAACCAGTACGGGTTCCAAATATCTCCAAATTGCATCCCTTCTGTATAGAGCCAAAGGCCGGAGTATATTCTTAACATTTTGAGATTGAACAGAGGTACTGAAGTACCAGTTTTGGCACAAGTGAGAGGAACAACCACTGAGGAAAATACCCTTTGAAAACGGGAGATATTTGGAACCCATTCTGGTTGGATGCTACAACAAACCCACATAATAAGAAGAGACTTTTACTTTTCTTTATCCTGTATTAGTTTTGTTAATGTTGTTAGTAGCCTTGGGATAGGTTTTGTTTTCTCTTTTTGTGTAGCCACGACTCACAGTCCCTTTTGTCTGCCTGAGAAACCAGAGAGGGCCTCCCCCCCCCCCCCCGCTTACTCTGGAGGTGGTAGATGCTGTGCTTGCAGGGAAGCAGACTGAGGCCTTGCAGGAGCCAAGAGAAACCGGAGAGGGCCTCCCCCCCCCCCCGCTTACTCTGGAGTTGGTAGATGCTGTGCTTGCAGGGAAGCAGACTGAGGCCTTGCAGGAGCCAAGAGAAACCGGAGAGGGCCTCTCCCCCCCCCCCCCGCTTACTCTGGAGGTGGTAGATGCTGTGCTTGCAGGGAAGCAGACTGATGCCGTCGGGCTCCAGGAGGTTGCACTGCAGGACGTCATGACTGGGGGAACTCCCCACGTAGCCGTATTGGCCACGCAGCAACAGGAAGGGGCGGTTAGCCAGGAGTAGTCCAAACTCCTCGCTGGGCCCTGCAAGGGGAAAAACAGCCAAGGTCAGCAGGAGACTGCTGGCATGGCCGGGACCCATCTCGGGGAAACCCTGAGAGACCAGGCAGAATTCACAGGCCAGGATGCGCTCAGGGCTGTTTCCTTGCTTTCAAGGATGCCTGCCTTCATGGAGCAGAAGGCAATCACAGGGGGCATCAGTCACAACAGCCCAAAAGAACTTCCAGGCTCAGTGGCCAACCAACTTGGGCTACTACTTGCTGGGGGAAGCAACCAACAAGGGGAGGGCTGTTGCTGTCCTCATGAGCTCCTTCTCCAGGGCCTGCCTGGCAGTGAAGTCACCCTCACTGCCAGGCAGGCCCTGTTTGGTGTCGTGGTTAGGAGTGCGGACTTCTAATCTGGCATGCTGGGTTCGATTCTGTGCTCCCCCACATGCAACCAGCTGGGTGACCTTGGGCTCACCAGGGCACTGAGAAAGCTGTTCTGACCGGGCAGTGATATCAGCGCTCTCTCAGCCTCACCCACCCCACAGGGTGTCTGTTGTGGGGAGAGGAAAGGGAAGGTGACTGTAAGCCACTTTGAGCCTCCTTCGGGTAGAGAAAAGCGGCATCTAAGAACCAACTCTTCTTCTTCTTCCAAGGAAGGAGAGTAATGGGGGGGGGCAGACCCTGAGTATACTGGGGGCTGGCAGAGCCTGCTTCAGATCAAGCAAGGCTCAACTCTGTGAGCAGCTGCCGGGGACGGGGACGGGGGCAGGAAACCTCCCCATCTCTCTCTTGCTCTCCCACTACAGGACACACTCCCCATCCCCAGCCCCTCCCAGGTGGTTAGCACTGTCAGGGAGGAAGGAATAGCGCACCCCATCCCATAGCAAGACTTCTCCACTGCTCCCAAAGAGCCACGCAAAGGAGCTCCCTCTGGCTCTGCTCACCTGGGTGCATGGCTCTGGCTGCCACCAGCCCAACTGGAAGAGTGCCCACATAGCAACCATTCAGAGCTCTCAGGAAGATTTTCCCATAATGCCAATGAACCTGGAAACAGGTCTGTGGCTCGCTGCTGTTTCCATTGGCAACCAAACTCTTACATTCTCGCTGGAAAGAGGACAGAAAGGTCAGAGGCAAAAGGGTGCTCTTTTGGGGGGGACAGGGTCCTCCTCCTCCCCCCACCCAAAGTCACTGCCTTCTTTGATTATATATAGAATTGTTTTATTTTTCCTTTATAAGAGATCCACCCTTCTCACTGAGACTGAAGGCAGGTTACACAGTGCAAGTCTTCTATGCAGTTGAAAAGATATGGCAGCTAATAAACAAAACACTCAAAGCAAGAGAACACCAGTTTGAAACAAAGCAAAATGTCTTAGAGGGAATAGGCTAAACTAGCGATACCCAACCTGTGGGCCGTGGACCACATGTGGTCCTTCGACTAATTGGAGGTGGGCCCTGAAGGACGCCTTCTCTCCCCCCCCCCCCGGCCCTTTACAACACACTTCGGGTGTCCTTGTCTCCCATCACTCCCAGATGGGACTATCTCATTGCAGAGAAACAAGCTCAGGGTTCCCATTGATCTGTCATTGTCATGAGTTAAAATTTCTTTGAAAATAAAATTTCCTTATGTTCATTGTTGTGGCGTGTCTGTACCTTATTTTGAAGGGATGTTTAAACATTACCAGAGCGATCAGAGAGAGTTAGGGCAGTGGTTGAGAGTAGAGGAGTAAACTACCCCCCCCCCCACCGGGCCTCAGTAAAAGGCATTGAGTGGTCCCCGGCGTTGAGTGGTCCCCGGTTATAAAAAGGTTGGGGACCACTGGGCTAAACAATGCAGAAAATGCTTTGATGTAAGGACGAGCCAGCACAGGAAGTCAGCACAGGATGACAGATCATAGAATCATAGAGTTGGAAGGGGCCATACAGGCCATCTAGTCCAACCCCCTGCTCAATGCAGGATCAGCCCTAAGCATCCTAAAGCATCCAAGAAAAGTGTGTATCCAGCCTTTGCTTGAAGACTGCCAGTGAGGGGGAGGTCACCACCTCCTTAGGCAGCCTATTCCACTGCTGAACTACTCTGACTGAAAAAAATTTTCCTGATATCTAGCCTATATCGTTGTACTTGAAGTTTAAACCCCTTACTGCGTGTCCTCTCCTCTGCAGCCAACAGAAACAGCATCCTGGCTTCCTCCAAGTGACAACCTTTCAAATACTTAAAGAGGGCTATCATGTCCCCTCACAACCTCCTTTTCTCCAGGCTGAACATTCCCAAGTCCCTCAACCTATCTTCATAGGGCTTGGTCCCTTGGCCCCAGATCATCTTCGTCGCTCCCCTCTGTACCCTTTCAATTTTATCTACGTCCTTCTTGAAGCGAGGCCTCCAGAACTGTACACAGTACTCCAGGTGTGGTCTGACCAGTGCCGTATACAATGGGACTATGACATCTTGTGATTTTGATGTGATGCCCCTGTTGATACAGCCCAAAATGGCATTCGCCTTTTTTACCGCTGCATCGCACTGCCTGCTCATGTTTAGTTTACAATCCACAAGTACCCCAATGTCTCGTTCACACACAGTGTTACCTAAAAGCATATCCCCCATCCAGTAGGCATGCTTTTCATTTTTCTGACCCAGATGCAGAACTTTACATTTATCTTTATTAAATTGCATCTTGTTCTCATTTGCCCATTTTTCCATTGTGTTCAGATCTCGTTGAACTCTGTCTCTATCTTTCAGAGTTTTTGCCAGTCCTCCCAATTTGGTGTCATCTGCAAACTTGATGAGTAGTCCCTCCACCCCCTCATCTAGATAATAAATATGTTAAAAAGTACCGGGCCGAGCCCCGAGCCCTGAGGTACCCCGCTACTCACCTCTCTCCAGTCTGATGAAACACCATTGACAACAACTCTTTGAGTGCGGTTCTCTAACCAATTCCCTATCCACTTAACCATCCAGTGCAGCTAAATGCCTCTCGACAACCTCTCTATCCATGTTAACCTGCCACCCAGACACTATCCTTTGGCTACTGCCATCTCTAGATGTGCCTAAACCCTTTGGCCTGTGGGAAAAAAACAGATGTAAAATAGGCACTAAGCCTTTCTGCTTTCTCTGCATCTTCCGTTAGAGTTTGTCCATCCGCACCCAACAGTGGGCCTATTGCCTCCTTTACTTTACGTTTGCTCCTCACATAACTGAAAAATCTTTTCTTGTTACAATGGGCTTCCCTGGCCAATCTTAGTTCACTCTCAGCTTTGGCCTTTCTGATGATTGATCTACAGTGCCTAGTAACCTGTAGGTACTCTTCTTTAGAGCTCTGTCCTCCCCTCCATTTCCTGAACATTTCCCTTTTCTTTCTTAGTTCCTCTTGAAGTTCTCTGTTAATCCAAATAGGCTTCTTAGAGCTCCTGCAGTGTTTTCGTCTTTCTGGGATAGTCATTGATTGAGCATGCAATAGCTCTTGTTTGAGTAGCGCCCACCCTTCACATGCTCCCTTCCCTTCCAGCATTCTCGTCCATGGTATGACACTCATCATGTCTCTGAGTTTATTAAAGTTTGCCCTACGAAAACCCAACATCCGCATCTGGCTACAAGCTTCCTTGGCTCCCCATCTCAAAAGGAATTCTATGAGGACATGGTCAGTTCCCCCTAGGGTCCCCACCACCTTCACCTCATCCGCCAACTCTTGCCTGTTGGTCAGTATTAAGTCCAGTATGGCTGAACCTCTTGTGGGTAAATCTACCATTTCATAAATGAAATTGTCAGCCAGGCAGGTCAGAAACTTGCATGACTGAGGACGCTTCGCAGAGTTTGTTTCCCAGCACACATCTGGGAAATTGAAGTCACCCATGATGACAAGGTCCTGACGCTTGGATATTTTCTCAAGCTGCTCACAAAGTGCAGCATCCACATCCTCTCGTTGGTCAGGCGGTCGGTAGCAGACACCAACCACCACACTGTTTGTTTTCCCCTCGCTTATTTTCACCCAGATGCTTTCCACTGTAGATATGCTCTCCTTCACTAGAATTTCCTTACAGGTAAGCCCTTTCCTCACATACAGTGCCACTCCTCCACCTCTTCGATCTGTTTTTTCTGAACAGTTCATATCCATCCACCATTACATTCCAGTCATGAGAATCATTCCACCAAGTTTCTGTGATGCCTACTAGATCATACCTTTCCATCAGCAGGAGAAGTTCCAGCTCTTCCTTTTTATTGCCCATGCTTCGGGCGTTAGTATAAAGACATTTGAATCCTTTTATTTTTGGTTCCCTATGAGCTGGCTTTACCAGTTGGGTTGCCCCCGATCGTTCTCCTTCCATACACTCCCTATGTTGATCATCTCCTTCCCCTCGTGGCTTTAGTTTAAAGCTCTCCTGATGAATCTCCCCAGGTTCCTGCCAAATACATTCTTCCCCAGTTTCGATAAGTGCAGTCCATCAGGTGCTAGTAGGCCTTCCTCAAGAAAGCCTATCCTATGGTCCCAGAAACGAAATCTCTCCTGCCGGCACCAACTACCCAGCCAGTGATTCACCTCCATTATCTTCCTCTCCCGAGGCATTCCTCTTCCCTTGACAGGCAAGATTGAAGAGAATACCACTTGTGCCCCCATTTGCTTGAGCTTCCTCCCCAGATCTTGATAGTCTTTTTTAATAGTAGCGATGGTATTCAGGGACATGTCATTCATTCTCACATGGACCATCACAAATGGGTAGCGATCCGTAGATTTGAGGAGTTTGGGAAGCCGTTCTGAAACGTCTTTAATTTTTGCCCCTGGCAAGCAACACACCTCTCGGGTTAGGGGGTCGGGCCCAGCCACATGGTGATCCATTCCTCTTAGCAGGGAGTCTCCAATTACCAGTACTCTCCTTTTTTTTTTCTTCTCAACTCCATTTCCTTCTATCCCAGTGGCCTCTTCCCTTTGTCTTAGACTTTGTTTTGGGACCTCTTCCCTCGTTGATCCTTGCACCTCCTCTGCAAGGGCCTGAAATCTATTCTGGAGCTCCAAAGGCCCCGAGAACTGTTTCGCTCTACGCCGTTGAGTCTTTTTCCGAACTGTCTGCAGAGGCTCCGTAATGAGGTCAATCTCCTTATCCTCTTCAGGACTGGTTGTATCCTCTTTATTCAGAGTTGCATGGCTCTGGTCTATGAACTCCTCCCCTATCTTTCTTTGGGTCAGAGTAATAATGCTGTCTTCTAATCCCCTAATCCTTTCCTCCAAGTCTTACCAGCTTACACTTGGGGCAGATGTAGTCCATCTTGTCTTCTGGGAGGAAGGCAATCATGTCACACTCACTGCAGATGATGGGATGAGTGTCCTGGAGGTCCATTGTAATTTCTAGGCAGTGCAAGTACTAGGGAAATATAATCTACTGATTCTAATTGCTCGGCCAAGAACCCCAGGCTAAGAGCCACAGGCCAAGAGCCCTTTGTCTCTCGCCCAGTCAGCACAATAGCCTCACAAGGTCAGCAGCTACACTTCCCAGATACAGTACTGGACACTGTCAGTGGTCTAACCCACAGTTCCATTTTTTTAAAGGCGCATTCTTGGATCCATCCTGTGATAATATAGTTTTTACCTTGATGAAAATGCCCATTTTACAGAGCCCGTGGAATGAGAGCAGTGCGGAAGCCTTGCTGATGTCCTCCAATAGGCCATTCAACAAAGCAGGAGCCACAGCAGAGCAGCCACGCAGTAGGGCAGCCACAGATCTTCCCCATTGACAGGGTGGCACCCCATGCCAGCACAACCCATGCTGTTGTGGTGGAGCCTCTGAGGAGCAGAATTCGCCTGGGGAGCCCACCAGACTGAGCACAGAGGGTGGGGTAGGGTGATCTTCTGAAGCCTCACCAAAGACTCATTCCCTCTGTGGGTGCCTCTCTGGGAGGAGGCCACTCTGGATCTTCTCCAGCTGCCTCTGGACTGGCCTTCGCCACACAGAGGTGAGCACAGATGCATCTGCCTCTTGGAGCAGGTCCTCAGCTCTGGCTCTCCCTGGGCTGCCACCCCAGACTGAGCATACTTCCCCCTGCTGCTTTGCCAGCCCCTTGGCAGTAGCCTTTCCATGGGATCAGAGCCCCTGAAGGGGTGTCTGCCCATTCTTGGGCTCACTCTGTTTATTCCCTTGCAGAATTTTCTGCAGGGGGCTTCCAGAGAGTGAAGCAGAGACACCCACCTCACCTCCCACACTGGAATAGGCTGTCTAAGAAGGTAAGCTCCCCCTCACTGGCAGTCTTCAAACAAAGGTTGGATACACACTTTTCTTGGATGCTTTGGGCTGATCCTGCGTTGAGCAGGGGGTTGGACTAGATGGCCTGTATGGCCCCTTCCAACTTTATGATTCTATGAGTTTTGGAGAGGGACTAGGGAGAAGAGGCTCTGGAGAAATTCCTATCCACTGACCAGCTCAGATCCCAACATTGCAGGACCACTGGCCCCCTTCTCCCCTCACACTCCCCTTTATCTACAAAAGTCCACACCTTTTAGACTCACCTGAGCCAGGTAACTGTGGTTGATGCCTCTTAACTGCACAGTTTTCGAATCAGGGCTAACTTCCAAGTGGAAGACGGACATCGGGGTCACCTTCTTGGGCCCGGCATACACATCTGAATCTGTGCGGGGGGGGGGGGGGAGAATATTTCCTCATCCACCAGCACAAATTGCTTGAACTGGTTTATTCACTGATGACAATTTAAAAGACAAAACTGCCCTTTAGGAGAAGCACTTTGACACTCTGGATGCACACCAAACAGGCATTTATCCTTGCCCTTGAGTAATGCAAGGCCACTGTAAGGCAACGCGACTTACAAAATGCAAATATGCTCAATTATAAAACATAGTTAAAACACAGATGCATGAAGTTTCAACTTTGGTACTACCAGCTGCCAGAGCTGTTCATTTATGAGTTAACTTCTGCTAAAGGTGCAGTGAAATAAACCACTTCACTCCTCTTACAGGTGCTTGCTGCACCCAAAGCATGGCAGACTCTTCCTACAGGAACACAAACGGCTCCCGCAGAATGGAAAGACCCAACTGACGGGACTGTCAGAGGAGAGAGGGGCCTAGTGATCGCACTTGGGGATTCAGTTCACCTAGGGAAATGCAGGTGACTAGATACATGAGTCCCAGACTGAGAAGTGCTTCATATCACAGCCAGCACCTTGAACTGTGCAAACAAAGAGATAACCAATTGATCTGCCTAAGTACAGTGTTCTCTGTCCATACTGGTGTAAACCAAGCATCCATCTAGCGGCTGAACTCTGAAGCAACTGATGTTTGCTGAGGAGTTTACAGGAGCAGACCTACGGGGATCCCCATGATGCACCAATGATGCTCTCCAGGCTGAGTATAATTGCTCAAGGCTGCTCTGCAAGGCTTACGGCTGCGTGGGGATCTGGCGTGGGTCCCCACCATTATAACTTATGGTTAACCACCAGCATCGGTGAAGTGAGTCCTGGCCGGCCTGCCTGCCTCTGTAAAGGAGGAACCCCCTCGGCTTCTTGGAGTAGAACACGGAATTTACTTGCCGCATACAACAGTCACGTATCTCTGGGCTGCAGTCCTCAGACTGACCCACTGTGGGCACCTCCTGATAAGAAACCACTCTTCCTTATCAGCCGGACTGTCTCCGAGGCACAGGAGTCCACGACTTCCATGTGGATACAGGATCCGTCCTTCTCGGTCCGTAAGGAAAGCCAGGCATCCTGGCCGCAGGGTCAAATGAAAGGCAGTCTCCGCAGACGGCTTCTCGACAAGCTTCTCCGATCTGGAGAGAAAGTGGTGCCTGGAAGTTTCCAAATGATAGACTCCCCCCCTGAACCTCAGGATGAAGCCGCACTCCTCCTGGTAAGGCACCCGAGTGTCGACCCAGACCCGGTTCAGCTCCGGGTCGGCTCGAGCGTAGCGTTGCAAGCGGGGATTGAACAAGACCACGTGGGCGTGCATGGCCAGCTGCGGCATCCACATGTGGCAGGCGGTCAGGCCCCGGCTGACGCAGAAGACGTCTTCCCCGTCGGACTCCAGGTACTTCCTGCTGTGGACCTGCTGCAGGCTCCAGGCCCCGCTCGGGTGCACCTCCAAGAGGAACTGCCCCTGCCCGTCTGCTGCCGCGGCCTGCGCACACCGCACGGCGCCATCGGGCCCGGCCCCTAGAGCTCGGCCTCCAGGCCCGCGCAGCTCCACCACCGTCGGCCCCGCCGCCTCCCGGCTCGCCTTCAGCTCCCACGTCTGCAGAGGGGGGGGGGGGGGAGGCGGAAGAGGAGAATCAGCAGAGCCCCCGGCCCGCGCACAGGGACGCCCGCCCCACCTGCCCCACCTGCCCGCCCGCCTCACCTGCCGCCTCCCCAGCGCGCTCCCCAGGGCCGTCACGAGGGCGCCGCCGTAGCCCTCGGCCGTCAGGTAGCCGCCCGTCCAGTCGATCAGCCCCACCTGCATGCCGCCTCGCGAGCCCCGCTCTCCTCCTCCTCCTCCTCCCCCCCCCCCGGTTCCCTGAGCGCACAATGGCCCCTCCCCGCGAAATGCGCAGGCCGCAGCCCGGCCGGTCGAGCGGACGTTCAGACTCGGCGCGTGCGGGCTTCTGCTCCCTCTTTGCCCCTCGCCGCCGCTCTCTATGATCGGCTCCTCGGCCCTACTGGGCATGCGCAGTCTGTCTCCTGCCCAATCCCTATCCAGCCTGTGGCGCTTTTCCCCGCCCCGGAAGAGCAGGCCACGGGCGCTTCCGCCTGGCGCGGCCGCCTCGCTCAGCCGCGGCTGGAGGCGGAGGAGGAGGCGGAGGAGGAAGAAGGGCCGCCCGCCCGCCCGCCCGCCCGCCCGGCCGCCATGGAGAAGTTCGGCGTGAGCTTCGGGGCCGGCCCGAGCCGGCGGGAGCTGCAGGAGCGGGTGTCGCGGCAGCAGCAGGAGCTGGGCCAGTACCAGGCGCGCCTGCGGGACGTGGTCCGGGCCTACAAGAGCCTGGCCAAGGAGAAGGAGGCCCTGGAGGCCAGCCTGGCCGCCCTCTCGGCCGCCCACCCGCTGCACCCCGGCCCACACGACCGCGACGGCCGGGACGACCAGGACGGCCGCGCCTCCGAGCACAGCCAGGACAGCGCCGGGACCGCGGCCAGCCGGGGCCCGGAGGAGCAGGAGGGCGCCCAGGAGCAGCAGCAGCAGCAGCAGGCGGAGGAGGCGGCGGCGGCGGAGGAGTGGGGGGAGGAGGAGGAGCGGGAGCGGGCCGCCCAGGCCGACCGCAGGGTGCTGCAGCTGAAGACGCAGCTGGCCACCGTCACCGCCGCCCTGGCCACCGTCACCCAGGAGAAGTCCCGCATGGAGGCCTCCTACCAGGCCGACAAGAAGAAGATGAAGCAGGAGCTGGAGGAGCTCAGCCGCAAGGCCGGCCAGGAGCACAGCGGCGTGGAGAGCCAGCTGCGGGGCGCCCTGGAGCAGCTGGCCGAGACCAAGGCCCGCCTGATCACCCAGCAGCACGATCGGGCGCAGGAGCAGAGCGACCACGCCGTCATGCTGCGAGAGCTGCAGAGACTGCTACAGAGCGAGAGGGCCCAGCGGCAGGAAGC
This sequence comes from Paroedura picta, assembly GCF_049243985.1. Lineage (NCBI taxonomy): Eukaryota > Metazoa > Chordata > Lepidosauria > Squamata > Gekkonidae > Paroedura > Paroedura picta. The sequence continues at coordinate 129,130,386 of NC_135373.1, forward strand.
CGAGCTAAGTCTGGAGGAGGCCAGAGAGGCGCTGGCCGGGAAAGCGGGGGTGGCCAGCCAGGTGGAAGGCTACGAGCACCAAGCCAAGCAGCTGGCCCTGGAAGCAGAGAACCTGAGGAGAGCTTTGCAAGCCGCCCAAGAGTTGCATGGCAGGCCCGATCCTCAGCTGCAGGAGCTGCAGGCTGAGATGGCTGCCCTCAAGAGTCATTTCCAAGCTCAGCTGCTGCAGGAGATGAGAAAGGTGCCCTGGGGAGAAGGGAGGGCCCTGGAACCCCCCCCCCCTCCAGGCCTCCTGGGTACCCCTCTCGGCGTTTGTCTGGCTTCACATTCAGACGACTTCTTCTTCTGCTGGGGGTGGGCAGGTGCTTAGCAAAGTTATTCACAACTGTCCAAATAAGATAACAGATGGCAGAGGACATGAGAAGTTTTCTTTTCAGTGGCTTGCTTGACAGTTGCCAGCTTGGAGCTGACCTTTTGCTCTGCTGTTTCATGCAGAGTGAACATATGCATTGCTTCGATCATCAGAAGAGCCCAGTGGGATCAGACCAGGGAGGGTTTGTATAGCTCAGCATTATGGCTCACAGGGCTGCTACTCAGTTACTCTAGAGCAGTGGTCATCAACCCCCAGTCCGCAGCCTGGTGGCGGGCCGCAAAAGCCTCACCACTGGGCCATGGCACGTGAGAGGGAGGTGCCCCCCTCCCTCCTCACAGTGCGTTGCTTGCTGGGCCTTCGCTCAAGGCCCGGCGAGTCCCACGCTGTGTGGAGGAAGGCACGGGTGCAAACGCGCTTACGTGAAAGCTCCACGCATACGCGTTTGCACGGAGCTGTCATGCATACGCGGGGCCGCCCTCTCCCATCCCTGCTAGCGGTCCCCAGCCTTAAAAAGGTTGGGGGCCGCTGCTCTAGAGAGCCAGCAACAAGGGAAAGAAATTGAGACCTTCCTTCCTCTTGACACTGGCATTCGGAGATTAACTGCCTATGAAAGTGGAAGCTCACTTTAGCTACCATGACTAGTAGCCACTGATAGATCTCTACTCCCTACATATTTCTGATCTCCTTTTACAGCTGTCTGTGCCAGTAATCATTAGTACATTCCATATTTTAATCACAAGTACTTTATTTTGTTGGTCTTGTGCAAGGAGGAAAAGTTTATTCTGTCCCCTCACTAACCGGTTTGCAATGTTAAAAACTTCTGTGATATCTGCCTCCCCCCAGGTATCATTTGGAAACTGGCAGGTCCCAAACTCTTCAGCCTTTCCTTCTAGGAAAAGCAATATATCTTTATCATTTTGGTTGCCATCTTCTGAATGCTTAGCTCTACAATGTCATTTTAGAGGTATGGTGAATTGCGCACTGCACTCTGAATGAGGCCACGTCATTGGTCTGATTACAAAATTATAATATTGGGCTTTTACATTTTCAGTCCCTTTCCTAAGACCTGCCAGCATGGAGTTTGTGTTTCTCACCACTGTTGCGTACTTACAGTGCAGTTCTCTGTAGTAGTTATTATCAGAATTATAGCCCGCCACTCCCAGTTCAACTGGCTTGTGGCGGGTAACATAGTTAACCCCCCCACTATAAAACCCCATAAAAATCATCCCTCCCCAACAGTGAAAAAACTAACATCTTCCCACACCGCTGAGTAAACTGCCCATAATCTCTTGCCTGAGGGGACAGATGGACGGGTAGGATGAATGTTCTTGCCAGTTCATGGGGAGCCTAGATCGAACCGGCCTGGGCTCAACCAAAGACCTGGTGGAAGAGCTGCATCTTAAAGGCCCTGCGGAACTGGAAAAGCTCCGGCAGGGCCCTCAGCTCTCCTAACCCCTCCCCGAATGGCCAGTGATGGGCCAGGAAGGGGAGGGGTCCTGGGTGGATGGGTATACAGATATGCTTTCCAACCATATTCTGCATGACAACATCATTTCTGGGGTTTCTTAAAGCCTGAAGAATGTTTCAGGGGTTTCTCAACAGTAAAAAAAAAATTGAGAAAGTCTGCCTTGTACTTACCGACATTGAATTTCATTGGCCACACTGTCTCCTTATCACCCACTTTGTGGAGGGTCTCTTCAAGCTCTTCACAGGCAGCCTTGGTTTTCACAATTCTGAATCATTTTGTGTCATCTGCAAATTTGGCCACTGCACTCCTCATGTTTAGTTCCAGATCACAGGTGAATAAATTAAATAGTACCAGCCCCACTACCGATCCTTACTGAATCCTGTTCTGGGACATTCTGACAGACAAGAATCTGTAGAGCTGTCTGAATTACCTAATACTTTCTGGGGACCATGACAAAATGGCAAGCAGAAAACATTTCCCCCTTCTGGCTGCCTTTTGCTGATATTTATGTGTATGCATGTTTCTCTGTCTCCTCAGCCTCTTCCTCTCCCTCCCAGGCATTGTAATAACAGCTATCTAACACCATGCCTGTTTGTTTCGTTCTTTTCAGGCTGCTCAGGCAGAGGAGCGGGTCCAGATGGAAGAGCAGAGGGTCACCAGTCTGGAGGTCCAGATGTCTGAGGTGTCTGAGCTCCTGGGCACATATGAAAAGGCCAAACAGAAGGACCAGATGACCATCCTCAAGCTGAAGGACCGTCTGACCCAACTGGACCTTGAGAACAAGACCCTGGCCATGGCTGCCTCTGGCCGCTCCCCCTTGGATATCCCCCTTGAGGATAGCAACTTGGATATCAACATCCTCAGAGAGAAGATGGAGAAGTTGCGGCAGCTGGTGCAGGCAGCTTCCAAGCATGGGCAGTGCCCTCCGGGCCTGGATGCCTTCTTCCTGCCAGAGCTGCCCAGAGGCACGGAGGCTGGGGATGGAGAGAAGGCCTCTGCCGCTTACTACCAGCAGGAGCTTAAGCAGCTGAAGGAGGAGTTTGAGAGGTACAAGCTGAGGGCTCAAGTGGTCCTGAAGAACAAGTCGGCCAAAGATGGGAACCTGGCCAGAGAGCTGGAGGAGACGCAGGAGCAGCTGGCAGAGCTGAAGGAAAAGTACGTCTCTCTGCGGCTTTCCTGTGAGGAAGTGGAGAAGCAGCATCGAGAGGAGCTGGAGGGCAAGAAGCAAGAGCTGGCCCACCTCCAGCAGCTCCACAGGCAAGAGCTGGAGAGAAGCCAGGCAGCCTGCAGGGAGAAGATCCTCAAGGTGGAGGAGGAGATGCACAAGCAGCGGGACCGAGCGCTGACCGTGCTAGCAGAGAAGGACCAGGAGCTGGAGCAGCTGAGGACCGTGGTCGTGCCCTCTGGCCGCCAGGGAGCCAAGAAGGCCCTTGAGCCCAGCCCTGTAGCCAGCAGCAGCCAGGAGCCACTCGAGGCAGAGTCTTTGGAGACCCTTACCCAGGCACTGCGCCTGACTGCATGTAGTGAGCCCAGCTTCCTCCTGTATACTGAGCAGCTGGCAAGGAAGGAAGTGGAACTTGCTGCTCTGAAGAAGGAGAAGCACCGACTGGAGGTGGAGGCGCATGGCCTCCAGAAGAAGTTGCTGGAGGAAGGAGAGAAGCACCAGGAGGAGGTTGCTGCTCTCCAAGGCCACATCCAGAAGCACTGCAGGGATCAGAGCAGGGAAGGAGCCAACCTGGAGTACTTGAAGAACATTTTCTATCGGTTCCTCACCTTGACAGACTTGCTGGGTCGACAGCAGACACTGACAGCGATCCTGACCATCCTTCACTTCAGCCCTGAGGAGAGGCAGGCTGTACTGAGGCATGTGGGGGGCAGCCATGGTTGGTGGCAATCAGGGAAGAGATGAAGCTCTGCTTCTCAGGACCGAGGAGGAGCAGCTTCCGTTCCGCGACCCCACAGCCAGGGGGGCAGGCAGCTGTAATGGGTCGGGTGCCCATAAGTGGGGCAGAGGAAGAGGTTGGGCCCAGCCAGCCGCAGCTCTGCTTCCAGTCCTGTCCCCAGGATTACTAGGAGAGGCTGTTATCCTAGAAGGGAACAGGGTAGGTCCTTTCAAGGCCTCTTTGTTTCATGCTTTGGAGATGCGAAAGGGGCAGCGGGATTCTGCCGCCCTGGTGTTTCTTCCTGGTTGCGATTGGCTAATAAAAAGAGCATCAGCTGCCCACTCCTGGGCCAAGTCCTCGGTGCCCTTGATCCTTTCCAGCTCTCCTGAGTAGCTTTCCCAAGGTCACTTCAGCTGGAGGGTAGCACACCTTGATTACTGGTCAGGTGCAAATGGACAGTGGAAAATGTGGCCAGACTCCTGCTGCAAGAGGTTGGCTTCAAGGCCCAGCCTATTGCCCACCCCTCATATCAAGCCACAAGAGCCAGAGTTAGGTCTGCCCCACCTTGTGCATTACTTCTGCTGAATACTTGGCTGCCCTCTCGGGAGAAGGCCGGAGGGGGGGGGGCAGTATGATATGATGGCGAGATGCAGACTGGGGCAACAGGTCACATCCCCACTCAGAAGAAGAAGAGTTGGTTTTTATATGCCACTTTTCTCTACCTGAAGGAGGCTCAAAGTGGCTTACAGTTGCCTTCCCTTTCCACCAAATTGGGAGGACTGGCAAATACTCCGGAAGATAGAGACAGAGTTCAACAAGATCTGAACACAATGGAAAAATGGGCAAATGAGAACAAGATGCAATTTAATAAAGATAAGTGTAAAGTTCTGCATCTGGGTCAGAAAAATGAAAAGCATGCCTACTGGATGGGGGATACACTTCTAGGTAGCACTGTGTGTGAACGAGACCTTGGGGTACTTGTGGATTGTAAACTAAACATGAGCAGGCAGTGTGATGCAGCGGTAAAAAAGGCGAATGCCATTTTGGGCTGTATCAACAGGGGCATCACATCAAAATCACAACATGTCAAAGTCCCATTGTATACAGCACTGGTCAGACCACACCTGGAGTACTGTGTGCAGTTCTGGAGGCCTCACTTCAAGAAGGACGTAGATAAAATTGAAAGGGTACAGAGGAGAGCGACGAGGATGATCTGGGGCCAAGGGACCAAGCCCTATGAAGATAGGTTGAGGGACTTGGGAATGTTCAGCCTGGAGAAAAGGAGGTTGAGAGGGGACATGATAGCCCTCTTTAAGTATTTGAAAGGTTGTCACTTGGAGGAGGGCAGGATGCTGTTTCTGTTGGCTGCAGAAGAGAGGACACGCAGTAATGGGTTTAAACCTCCAATTCAACGATATAGGCTAGATATCAGGAAAAGGTTTTTCACAGTCAGAGTAGTTCAGCAGTGGAATAGGCTGCCTAAGGAGGTGGTGAGCTCCCCCTCACTGGCAGTCTTCAAGCAAAGGTTGGATACACGCTTTTCTTGGATGCTTTAGGATGCTCTGGGCTGATCCTGTGTTGAGCAGGGTGTTGGACTAGATGGCCTGTATGGCCCCTTCCAACTCTGATTCTAAGTCTGCACTCCTAGCCACTACACCCAACTAGCTCAACTCTGGAACGTGCTGGCCCATTCACATGACCTGGCCTACCTTCCAGGGGGTTACTGTCGGGATAAAATGGAGGAAGAGAGAATGGTGTCTGCCACCCTGCGCTCCTTGGAGGCAGATGAGTGCAGGTATAATAGCATGAGCCACCTGTGCACCCGTCAGCCTCCGCCACCTGCCTCGTGACAGGAAAGGCAAGCAGGAACCACAGGTGGGGAAGAGGGTGTGCTCTGAAAGTCTTCTGACGTTGGGTAATGTGGCACATCCCTTCTCCCATCCTACTCTTGAAGCAGGGCAGTTGGCCATTAAAAGTCCCCGCGCTGCATGGAGATGGCCCCAGCCATCTGACTAGAGAGAAGTCAGCACTTTATTTCTTCCAGCGGCCCCTTGAAATCCTGTGCCAGCCAGATATCATTCATGTTTCTCCTTTCATTAGTCCCTACCCACCTCCATTGCTTACCTCATCTAAGGATTGAAAGATAAAGTGCAATTTCTGATATTCACACCGAAACACTATCAAAAAGCCTCTTCTTTAGTCTCATGCAATCTACATCAGGGGCAACAGAGGGACGTTTTAGGTTCAGCCCAATTACATGAAACCCTCACGACCACAGGAAAAGCTAACCCATCCTAGTGGATGGATTGAGATGAACCTTTCTCTGAACTTGAAAGAAATCTCCAAAAGAAATCTATGGACAATTAGTTCATAAATTTTCCTTTTATCAATGATAAAGATAAAAGGTAAAGATATACCCTATGCAAGCACCGAGTCATGTCTAACCCTTGGGGTGACGCCCTCTAGCGTTTTCATGGCAGACTCAATACGGGGTGGTTTGCCAGTGCCTTCCCCCATTACCGTTTACCCCCCAGTAAGCTGGGTACTCATTTTACCGACCTCTGAAGGATGGAAGGCTGAGTTAACCTTGAGCCGGCTGCTGGGATTGAACTCCCAGCCTCATTGGCAGAGCTTTCAGACTGCATGTCTGCTGCCTTGCCACTCTGCACCACAAGAGGCCCTTCCTATGAATGATAGACAAAATTGTTCTCTTTAAACATTTGAAAGGGGGTCACTTGGAGGAGGGCAGGGAGCAATTCCTGTTGGCAGCAGAGGAAAGGACCCGAAGTAATAGGTTCAAGCTATGTGTAGAAGTTGATATAAAGGCAGTATCTAATGACTAATGAATGATTATTTGTTGTTCGTTGTGAAGTCGTATCTGACCCATCGCGACAATGATCCTCCAAGCCTTCCTGTCCTCTACCATTCCCTGGAGTCCATTTAAGTTTGCACCGACTGCTTCAGGGACTCCATCCAGCCACCTCATTCTCTGTCGTCCCCTTCTTCTTTTGCCCTTGATCGCTCCCAGCATTAGGCTCTTCTCCAGGGAGTCCTTCCTTCTCATGTGGTGGCCAAAGTATTTGAACTTAATCTTTAGGATCTGGCTTTCTAAAGAGCGGTCTAAAGAATGATCCTTGCTGGGCCCAGTGTAATCCCTAGGGCTCTTAACTGGGTCAGCAGTTCCCATGAAATGTGGGGAACAAAATATCCTTTACAAGCTAAACATGAGCAGACAGTGTGGTCCAGCAGTAAAGAAGGCGTATGCAGCCTTGGGCTGTATCTACAGAAGCCTCACATCAAAACCGCTTCCTGTCACAGTCCCAATGGGGTATCCTGCATTGGACAGACCCACCTGGAGTCCTGGGTGCAGTTCTGCAGGCATCACTTTAAGAAGGTCATGGACAATATTCAGAGGGTTCAGAGGAGAGTGACGAGGGTCCAGGGACTGAGGACCAAGCACTAGGAGGAAGAACTGAGGACTTGAAAACCTTTGGCCTGAAGAATACGAGGTTTAGAGGAGATACGAAGTGTTTGAAAAAAGGGGATAGGACCTGCAGTTAAAAGTTTGAACTACACGTAGATCAATACTGGCAAGGTATCGGGGGGGGGGGGAATTCACAACCATAATTCAGCACTGGAATCAACTATCTCCCTCTCACTGGCCGTCTCCAAGCAGCAGCTGGACAGATCCTTCTTCTGGATGCTTGAGGCTGATCCTGGACGGAGCAGAGGGTGGGACTAGATGGCCTGGATGGCCCCTTCCCACTCTAGGATTCTAGGGGTCTAGTTCAGCAGTGGGATGGGCTGCCTGAGGACGTGGGGAGTTCCCCTCACTGGTGGTCTTCAAGCAGCAGCTGGACAGATCCTTCTCCTGGATGCTTCAGGCTGATCCTGCCTTGATCAGGGGGTGGGACTAGACAGCCAGGATAGCCCCTTCCCACTCTTTTATGAGTGTACCACCTTTGAACTTGCTCATTTGTAGCCATTTAAGCACAGCAGTTAGGCAGCAGTTCAGAACCTCCATACCAACACCAGGCAATTTGGGTAAAGAAATTGAGAGCTTAATGCAATCTGCATATTGCAAACCACTCCTTGGAAACCGCCAGGGATTTTGCTGAAGGACTTTGTATAGGGATGAAACCAAATGGGGAATGAGCCCTAGGGACCCTCACAGAATGTATCCCACACAGAGGACAAGCCCCTGAGGCTTATCACCAAGGAGCCCTTTCTTGCCAGTTTCTGTGTAGCACACCTACAGGACCCTCTGCCACTGGGCAGTTTTACCCCCTCCCCCAGATAGGCATTACTAGATACAGCCTATTGGAAGCTAAGATACCTAGCAGGGTGTCCACGTTGAGGGGGTGAAGCACCATCTGCCTGAAATTATGGTCAGCATGGTTCGCCACATAGAGGTTGCAGGAAGACACACTGTTTTTCACAATAGCCACCCAAATAGAAACACGCACATGTTTCTTGTTCTCCAACAGTGATATTGGGGATCCTGCCTTGTACATGAATATCCACCCACATAAAGCTTGTCAGTAATTTTACAATGTATATGGTTTCCAACTCTATGATTCTATGATTTTAAGGAATTGGATCTGATAGGCAGAGTTCCTGAAGAACTATGGACGGAGGTTCACAACATTGTACAAGATGTAGCAACTAAAACCATCCCAAATAAAAAGAAATGCAAGAAATCAAAATGGCTGTCTGAGGAAGCTTTACAAATAGCTGAGGAGAGAAGGGAAGTGAAAGGCAAGGGAGAAAGAGAAAGATACACCCAACTGAATGCTGAATTCCAGAGAATACCTAGAAGAGATAAGAATGCCTTCTTAAGTGAACAGTGCAAACCAATGGAATAAAACAAGAGAATAGGGAGGACCAGAGATCAAGAAAATTGCAGATATGAAGAGAACGTTTAATGCAAAGATGGGTATGATAAAGGACTAAAATGGTAGGGACCTAACAGATGCAGAAGAGATTTTTAAAAGGTGGCAAATTTATACAGAAGAACTATACAAGAGCGAGCTTAACATCCCTGATAACCACGATGGGGTAGTCACTGACCAGGAGCCAGACATCCTGGAATGTGAAGTCAAATGGGCCTTACGAAGTCTGGGCAACAATAAAGCTAGTGGAGGTGACAGCATTCCAAATCTTAAAAGATGATGCAGTAAAAGTGCTACACTCAATATACCAGCAAATTTGGAAAACTCAACAGTGGCCACAGGATTGGAAAAGGTACATTCCAATCCCAAAGAAGAGCAATGCCAAAGAATTTTCAAACTACTGCACCACTGCACTCATTTCTCATGCTAGCAAAGTTATGCTCAAAATCCTACAAGCTAGGCTCCAGCAATATGTGGACTGAGAATTTCCAGAAGTACAGGCAGGATTTCAAAGAGGCAGAGGAACTAGAGATCAAATTGCCAACATACGCTGGATCATGGAGAAAGCTAAGGAGTTCCAGAAGAACATCTACTTCTGCTTCATTGACTATGCTAAAGCCTTTGATTGTGTGGAGCACAATGAATTGTGGCAAGTTCTTAAAGAGATGGGAATACCAGAGCATCTTATCTGTCTCTTGAGAAACCTATATGCAGGTCAAGAAGCAACAGTGAGAACTAGGCATGGAATCACTGATTGGTTAAAAATTGAGAAAGAAGAAGAAGAAGAGTTGGTTCTTATATGCCGCTTTTCCCTACCCGAAGGAGGCTCAAAGCAGCTTACAGTCGGCTTCCCATTCCTCTCCCCACAACAGACACCCTGTGGGGTGGGTGAGGCTGAGAGAGCCCTGATATCACTGCCCGGTCAGAACAGTTTTATCAGTGCCATGGGGAGCCAAAGGAGTTCGGCAAGGCTGTATACTGTCGCCTTGCCTATTTAACTTGTATGCGAAGCACATCATGAGAAAGGCGGGGTTCGATGAGTCACAAATTAGGATTAAGATTGCAGGGACAAATATCAACAACCTCAGATATGTAGATGATACCACTGTTTGCACTGTTCAGATAATGCCAGAAAGTGAAGAGGAACTAAGGAGCCTCTTGATGTGGGTGAAGGAGGAGAGTGCAAAAGTTGGCTTGAAACTCAACATCAAGAAAACGAAGATCATGGCATCCGGCCCTCTCAATCCCTGGCCAACAGATGGGAAAGAAATGGAGGTAGTGACAGATTTTATTTTCCTGGGCTCTAGATGGAGACTTCAGCAAAGAAATTAAAAGACGCTTGCTCCTGGGGAGGAAAGCTATGGCAAATCTAGGTAAAGGTAAAGGTAAAGGTATCCCCTGTGCAAGCACCAAGTCATGTCTGACCCTTGGGGTGACGCCCTCTAGCGTTTTCATGGCAGACTCAATACGGGGTGGTTTGCCAGTGCCTTCCCCAGTCATGACCGTTTACCCCCCAGCAGCAAGCTGGGTACTCATTTTACCGACCTCGGAAGGATGGAAGGCTGAGTCAACCTTGAGCCGGCTGCTGGGATCAAACTCCCAACCTCATGGGCAAAGCTTTCAGGCGGCTGCCTTACCACTCTGCGCCACAAGAGGCTCTTGGCAAATCTAGACAGCATCCTAAAAAGCAGAGGCATCACCCTGCCAACTAAAGGGCATCTAGTCAAGGCTATGGTCTTCCCAGTTGCAATGTGTGGCTGTAAAAGTTGGACCATAAGGAAGGCCAAGCGTCAAAGAATTGAGGCTTTTGAACTCTGGTGCTGGAGAAGACTCTTGCGAGTCCCTTGGACTGCAAGGCGAACAAACCAGTCAGTTCTAGAGGAGATCAGCCCTGACTGCTTCTTAGAAGGCCAGATCCTGAAGATGAAACTGAAATACTTTGGCCACCTCATGAGAAGGGAGGACTCCCTGGAGGAGAGCCTAATACTGGGAGTGATTGAGGGCAAAAGAAGAAGGGGATGACAGAGAATGAGGTGGCTGGCTGGAGTCACTGAAGCAGTCTGTGCAAGCTTAAATGGACTCCAGGGAATGGAAGAGGACAGGAAGGCCTGGAGGATGAAGAAGAAGAGTTGGTTCTTATATGCCGCTTTTCTCTACCTGGAGTCTCAGAGTCTTTCCTCTCCCCACAACAGGAACCCTGTGAGGTGGGTGAGGCTGAGAGAGTCCTGAGATTCCTGCTTGGTCAGTACAGTTTTATCAGTGCCGTGGGGATCCCAAGGTCACCCAGCTGGCTGCATGTGGGGAAGTGCAGAATCGAACCCGGCTTGCCAGATTAGAAGTCCTCACTCCTAACCACTACACCAAACTGGATCATTGTCCATGGGGTCACGAAGGGTCCAGACATGACTTTGCAACTAACAAGACACTTAATTTTTTTTAATTGGCTATTGGCACACTTGTATATAATCTCACAGGCCCATGATACTCAAGGAGATGATGAAGGACCAATGTAATGCATGGCCACCCCCCCCCCCCTCTAGACAAGCAGCAGCAGCAATGTTATGAGAACAGAAACCAGCTCTTTTGAGATTTGTCCATAATAAAGGAAGCAGGAGACCAACGGCATGCGGTATTAACCAAGGTCAAACATTACAGCTCAGGTGGGGGTGGGGGTATTTCTCCATTGCACATGCATTGGGGGGGGGGGGCTTGCAAGACAGCAGCTGCTCCCTTCCTTGAGCCAGACCCTGTGCTGCAGAGGGAAACATTTGTGCCATGATTACAGCAGGCCAGGCCCCAAGATCCTGCTGGCCAAAGGGCAGAGGATGGTCCTGAATTATGTCCTCAAGTCCATGTAGAAGCAATGACAAAACAATGATGCTTGGTCTAGCACTGGCTGGTGCGCAACTAATCTCTGGAGGGGGGCTCAAGTCACCCTCCTCTTCAACAACTGAGCTGGCTCCCAATTGAATTCCAGATCTGGCTTAAGGGTTTGGTAATCAAGGCCCATACATGGTCTGGGTCCAGTGTACCTGAGAGGACCATCTCTCTGCCTATACCCCCAAAAGAGCATTACGCTCCGCCACCGCCAACTGGCCCCAAAGATGCACATTGGTCCTCAACAAGGGCCAGAGCCTTTTCTGTCCTGGACCCATCAGGTGGAACAAGCTCCTTGAAGAGATCAGGGCCCTGCCTGAACTCCTACAATTTCACAGGGCCTGCAAAAGGGAGCTCCTCCACCGGGCATTTGCCCTGAGACCAACCAAACCTGGGAATATCCGCAGGTTCCCCTCAGACATCCCCTCCATGGCCTCTCTGGGGGCCTTATCTAAGCTGCTGTTCCTGATATATTGTTGATATATGACCACTGAAATTGTGTTGATCCAGAACCACTGTTGGATTATTGTTGATGATATTTTTGACTTTGTTATATGTTTAGGTTGTTCCATGTATCACCCTGCAATGTTATATGAAAGCCACCCTGAGCCGTATGGAAGAGCTGTATAAAAATCTAATAAATAAATAATTAAAATAAATAAAGGGAGCAAAATCTGCCGCAAGCCTTGGAAGGCTAAGAAACGGCGGAAAGATGGCCATAGCAAGGAAGCAGTTTGTGGACACGGGCCTTTTGCCCAGAACCTGACCCCTCCCACTCCGCACAGGAATGGGGGCCACGGAGCAAAATGTATACGTCCCCCTCTGGTGCTGGAAATGGCACTAGCATGGTGCCCTTCTTAAGCAGCACCCATCAAAAGTGATCCCTGCAAGTGGGAGACAAGCAGAGCTGCGGTTCAGGGATGCCGCCACGGGCTAGGCTGCAATGCCCTGCTTATCCCCTCCAGCAAGCCAGGCCGCTCACCAGCCACACAAAGAGCTAGTGGAGGTAGGGTGGGGGGGGTGGGGGTAGCGGTGGAGGGGGAGACCAAATCCAATTGATTGTAAAAAAAAAAAATGATGTATTTATATGGATGTTTTTATCATATCCTAAAATCATGTATTTTCTCAATATGTTTTGAGACACCCTGAGACTTCAGGAAAGAGTGACATTCAAATATTAATATAAACTATATATTCAATGCAGAGCAGAGGAACTCAGCTGGTGCTTGCAAGAAATTAAGAATCAAGGTGGCAATTCCAGAAGAGTATCTCAGAGTAGCACACCAAATAAGCAGATTGAGCTATGCAGAGTGCAGGAAGACTAGGCGAAACCAAAGCAAGATGCCAGGGGGAAGGCCCGTGTGGTAGAGAGATGGGAGCACCAGGCTGAGACCTCCCCTCCACCTCAAAGATCTCGGACCAGCCACGCTCTCTGTCTGCTGGACAGAGCAAATGGTCATCGTGAAATAACATGGCGCAGAGAGGAATCATGGAAACCTCAGCCGGCACACAATGGGATGAAAGGTGGGGGGTGAATGAAGAAGGGAAGTCAATGAACAGGGCAAATCCTGCAAGCCAGATCTGGCTATTAGCTGTGGCAAAAACAAGGAGAAACACAGCTCTTTGCCATGTTTTGCCAGGCCTACGGTTGAGTCCCAAAAATAACACCTGCTGGCCTCCCTGCCAAAGCCCTAATCCAAGGATTCCGGCAGAGCGCTACAGGAGTTACACAGCCTTTCCCAGACGTGTGGATGGCCACTGACATCACTAGACATCCCTGGAGCCCCCTTCCTCTACTGCTCTATGGGCCTCGTCTCTTTCTCCCCACTGGAAAGACCATTAGCTGGCTCCTGCCCCTTGCTTCTGCACCCATTTCTCTGGTGGGGCAGGTCACCATTTCCGGGGGTCCTCAAAGCCTGAAAAATATTTCAGGGGTTCCTCCATGGTCAAAAGGTTGAAAAAGGCTGCCTGATTTGGCTGCCAGGGCCAATAAGACCCTCCCCTCCTCTACTTTCCTTCTCTTCCCCAAAGTAGAAAAATTAGACAACTGATGGGTATAGGGTGTTTTTAGATATTAATTCCATACATTTATGTACAGAACCCTTGTCCATCATCTTCAGGACCTCTTTAAGGACTGGAGATGTCCCAGAGGACTGGAAGAGAGCAAACGTTATTCCGATCTTCAAAAAAGGGAGGAAGGATGACCCGGGAAACTACAGACCAGTGAGTCTGACCTCTGTTGTGGGGAAGATAATGGAGCAGATATTAAAGGGAGCGATCTGCAAACATCTGGAGGACAATTTGGTGATCCAAGGAAGTCAGCATGGATTTGTCTCCAACAGGTCCTGCCAGACCAACCTGGTTTCCTGTTTTGACTGAGTAACAGGCTTGCTGGATCATGGAAATTTGGTTGTTTACTTGGATTTTAGTAAAACTTTTGATAAGGTTCCCCATGATGTTCTGATGGATAAGTTGAAGGACTGCAATCTGGATTTTCAGATAGTTAGGTGGAGAGGGAATTGGTTAGAGAACTGCACTCAAAGAGTTGTTGTCAATGGTGTTTCATCAGACTGGAGGGAGGTGAGTAGCAAGGTACCTCAGGGCTCAGTCCGGTACTTTTTAACATATTTATTAATTATCTCAATGAGGGGGTGGAGGGACTACCCATCAAGTTTGCAGATGACACCAAATTGGGAGGACTGGCAAATACTCCAGAAGATAGAGACAGAGTTCAACGAGATCTGAACACAACGGAAAAATGGGCAAATGAGAACAAGATGCAATTTAATAAAGATAAGTGTAAAGTTCTGCATCTGGGTCAGAAAAATGAAAAGCATGCCTACTGGATGGGGGATACGCTTCTAGGTAACACTGTGTGAATGAGACCTTGGGGTACTCCTCAGGCCCTTGCAGAGGAGGTGCAAGGGTCAACAAGGGAAGAGGTCCCAAAACAAAGTCCAAGACAAAGGGAAGAGGCCACGGGGACAGAAGGAAATGGAGTTGAGAAGGGGAAAAAAAGGAGTAAACGGCACTGGTCAGACCACACCTGGAGTACTGTGTGCAGTTCTGGAGGCCTCACTTCAAGAAGGACATAGATAAAATTGAAAGGGTATAGAGGAGAATGACGAGGATGATCTGGGGCCAAGGGACCAAGCCCTATGAAGATAGGTTGAGGGATTTGGGAATGTTCACCTTGGAGAAAAGGAGGCTGAGATGGGACATGATAGCTCTCTTTAAGAATCTGAAAGGTTGTCACTTGGAGGAGGGCAGGATGCTGTTACTGTTGGCTGCAGAGGAAAGGACGCGCAGTAATGGGTTTAAACTATAAGTACAACAATATAGGCTAGATATCAGGAAAAAATTTTTCACAGAGCAGTTCAGCAGTGGAATAGGTTGCCTAAGGAGGTGGTGAGCTCCCCCTCAGTGGCAGTCTTCAAGCAAAGGTTGGATACACTTTTCTTGGATGCTTTGGGCTGATCCTGCATTGAGCAGGGGGTTGGACTAGATGGCCTGTATGGCCCCTTCCAATTATACGATTCTATTTATACTAGCAAGAAAGCCCATTGCAACCAGGAATGCAATGGGTGCTAGGATCCAGGGGACACCGGGAGGTGCAGATCTCTCTCTCTCTCTCTCTCTCTCTCTCTCTCTCTCTCTAGCAGCAGGAGCCATAGCAGGTAATCAGGGGTCCTTCGCGGTTTGGCAGGACTCTCTGTCTCTCTCTCAGGAGTCTGAGAGCAGAGTGGCCAGCATCCAGGGAAGGATGGGAGCTGCAGAAGCAGGGTGAATCAGGGTGCAGCCAGCTTTGCTCTATTCCAACTACGACACCCCGGATATGTTCAACTCCCCAGGCTGTTTCACAAATATTAAGAGAAACAATGGATGGATGAATGGATAAGGAGTTGCTGGAAAATAAATATTTATAAAATATAGATCTTTTCTAGAAGGGCTGTAATGTCCTTTTATAGCAACAGAACCCTGATGGGTTTGCTCTTCTTCTCCCTCCCCCTGCCCCCCCCTGCAGAAGGAAAGAATCCCCAAACCTGCCTTGTTCTGCAGAACCAGGATGAAGTTGAGCTGCATGGAAACTAATGCCAGGACAATTCCAGCTGCTGAGAGTCAGAAATGCTGTAAAATGAACCAAGGACAACTCTGCGGGTTTCCTGATGGAGGTGAGCGGAGGGACACTGGGGCAACATTCAATAGGATAGGAAATGAGGCAGGCGTGAGGGAAGGTGGGAGTCTAAACATCCATAAGAAGTTTCTGACAGTCAGAGCGGTTCCTCAGTGGAACAGGCTTCCTTGGGAGGTGGCGAGTTCTCCCTCTTAGGAGACTTTTAAACAGAGGCTGGAGAGCCATCTGACGGAGAGGCTGATTCTGGGAAGGTTCAAGGGGGTGGCAGGTGACAGTGGATGTGCAATAGGGTTTTGAGTGTCCTACATAGTTCAAGGGGCTGGACTATATGACTCAGGAGGTTCCTTACATCTCTATGATTCTATGCAGCCAGTTGGGTGACCTAGGGCTTACCACATACTGAAAGACCTGTTCTGACTGAGCAGCACTATCAGGGCTCTCTCAGCTTCACCTACCTCCCATTGTGCCTGTGCCTGTTGTGGGGAGAGGAAAGGGAAGGCGATGGTGAGAGGTTTGGAGACCAAGACGTATAAAGATAGGTTGGGAAAGCTTGGTCTGCTTAGCCTGAGAGTGGATTTGATAACCATCTTCAAATATTTAAAAGGCTGTCATATCAGTGAAATTAGTGCAAAAGAAATTCCATCTAAACATCAGGATTAAGTTCCTGACAGAGTGGTTTCTCAGTGGAACAGGCTTCCTCAGGAGATGGTGGGTTCTCCATCTTTGGAAATTTTTAAGCAGAGGTTGGATAGCCATCTGATGGAGAGGCTGATTCTGGGAAGGTTCAAGGGAGTGGTAGGTGACAGTGGATGAGTGACTGGGATGTGAGTGTCCTGCATAGTGCAGGGGGTTGGACTAGATGACCCATGAGCTTCCTTCCAACTCTATTATTCTATGATTGGAAGGCACTTTGAGACTCCTTCGGGTAGAGAAAAAGTGGCATACAAAGAACTACTCCTCTTCTAAAAGGAGCAAAAACACTATGCCTGAAAACAGAGAATGACCAGGAGACAATCTTTGCTCCTTCAAAGCAAATGTACATAAAATACCAATAGTATTTAACCTCCCAAACTGGAGGTAACACGCTAATCCCTGTCTGTGTGAAATGCAGCCACAGGATATTTCAGGCATGTGTTGCAAAGGGCTCAGTAGTGTGAAAACGTCAGAGAAGTGGTCTTAGTGAATTCCAAATATCATAGAATCATAGAGTTGGAAGGGGCCATACAGGCCATCTAGTCCAACACCCTGTTCAACGCAGGATCAGACCTAAGCATCCTAAAGCATCCAAGAAAAGTGTGTATCCAACCTTTGCTCGAAGACTGCCAGTGAAGGGGAGCTCACCACCTCCTTAGGCAGCCTATTCCACTGCTGAACTACTCTTGACTGCGAAAATTTTTTTCCTGATATCTAGCCTATATCGTTGTACTTGAAGTTTAAACCCATTACTGCGTGTCCTCTCCTCTGCAGCCAACGGAAACAGTATCCTGCCCTCCTCCAAGTGACAACCTTTCAAATACTTAAAGAAGGCTATCATGTCCCCTCTCAACCTCCTTTTTTCCAGGCTGAACATTCCCAAGTCCCTCAACCTATCTTCATAGGGCTTGGTCCCTTGGCCCCAGATCATCTTTGTCGCTCCCCTCTGTACCCTTTCAATTTTATCGACGTCCTTCTTGAAGTGAGGCCTCCAGAACTGCACACAGTACTCCAGGTGTGGTCTGACCAGTGCCGTATACAATGGGATTATGACATCTTGTGATTTTGATGTGATGCCGCTGTTGATACAGCCCAAAATGGCATTTGCCTTTTTTACCGCTGCATCACACTGCCTGCTCATGTTTAGTTTACAATCCACAAGTACCCCAAGGTCTCGTTCACACACAGTGTTACCTAAAAGCGTATCCCCCATCCAGTAGGCATGCTTTTCATTTTTCTGACCCAGATGCAGAACTTTACACTTATCTTTATTAAATTGCATCTTGTTCTCATTTGCCCATTTTTCCATTGTGTTCAGATCTCGTAACAGAATAACAGAAGTCATTTCCTCCGAGGGCTCATACACGATTATATTCAGAACATGGTTCTTGATCTTTTGACTGCAACAAAAATGTTACTCTGCACAGAACCAAGGAAAAACAGAAAACTTGAATATCAAATCCTGGATAAGCCAAGAGTGAGAGATAGTGACCTCCTCTAACCTAACAGAAAGGGAGACAATTAAGAGACAGCCAGTCTAGTCTGAGAAGTGGAGGCACTTTTCTGGAAGAGTAGGGGAAAGAACAGCATTGAAATCTAGATCTGTTCAGCTGTGCTTTTTGGAAAAGAATGTGCAATGGAAGATGCCATGCATAGAAGAGGTGGATCAAAGCAACAAGGTGTTTTTAATTTTTAATGGGGTGTTATTGGCGTTTTTATTAATGAACTGTTGTAACCCGCCACCAGCCGGTTCCAGGAGTGGTGGGGAATAAAAATCTAATAATAATCATCATCATAACTCTGAGCAGATGGCTTGTCCAGATGAGAAGGGCACACTGGTCCAGCTGAATTCTGCCCAGGAGATGCCTTCTGATAGCTAGCTTGGCTTGCTTAAACTTGTCTGTTTATGAGGAAATAAATACAGACGTCCCGCTGGCTCAGCAGGCCCTATCCAAAGGCAACAGACTGCTGCAGAAGCCATGGCTGACCAGGGAAAGCACGCACGGGAGGCGCTTTGTGCAACCTCGGCCACCTCCCCACCCCCCACCCCCACCCGGCCCGCCACACGCACACACAAGCCACCCAATCAGGGGAAAGCTTGTCCAGTGGCAAGGTAGGCTGGAAGGCTTTATCCTCAGACTCATTCCTCAGCCAGCTCCCCCAGAAGTCCACATTCAAGCAATGGTTGGGGGAAGACTACACAGCAGGGAGCAGCAAAACAGCACCACTGGCACCCAGACCTGGTAACAAGAGGCTCCTCCTTGCCCCTGGCCTCCTAGCTGGTCCTTCTCTGCATCTTTCTCAGCAGGAGTGTGGCAAAACTATGGCCCCTCTCATGCGAAGCCCACCCTCCAAGCCAAGGAGGGGTAGTAATATTGCAAGAAATCAAGTTAACTAATCCCTAGAGGAGCCAAGGGACTGAGGGGGCCCTCCCAACCACCCTCTCCTCTGCACCCACCAGTCTCGCCAGCTCTCAAGCCATCCCCTGGTGGGCACCCCACAGGGCTTCTAGCATGGTCCGATCAATAGGGGCTCTGTGAGACTGCTTCCCCCTGCTAGCACTTCTCGGATCCAAGGCCTTCAAGGAGCAGCCCTGAGGTTATGCGCTGTCTGGGGCTTTCCCTGCGCCCACAGCAACCACATTCGGGTTGGGGGAAAGAGGAAGGGCTGGCCCTGCCCCCTCAGTCTGCCTTCAGAGCCCTCCATGCCCCCAAATGTCATGTGGCAGACCCCCTCCCCCGCCTCCCACTTGCCAGCCTCTCTCCAGAGCTTTGCTTCTTGACCCGCAGCATGGAAGCACACTGCCATAGAGCTCCCAGCTCTTGTTCCTTGTCAAAGGGAGGCAGGCACCTGCACCGCCCAAGGTAGGAAAGCCAGGCAGTGGCTTTCTCGGCCTCATGACTGCCCAAGAGCAATGCCCAGAGAAGGGCTTGTGGGTTGGTTGGTGTGTCCACCATCTTGACAGGTGGAGGGAAGCCCCCAGCTATGACATCTGCACTCCATCGTCAGGCAGGCACGGAGACCCCAGAGTGCCAGAACTGGGGGGGGGGGGGGGGGAGCAGACGGAACCAGCACGGAAAGGCCAGGCCACCCCGCACAGGCAGGCGGGCAGTTAGACTTCACTTCCGCAATGGCCAGGCTCCACCGCCTCCGGCTGCTCACTGCGGACACAGGACTGACTGGAGGTCTTCCGGTAGGGACTCGATGAGGGTGGTGATGTCCCGGGCCACGCACTGGACCGTCTCCTCCTTCACAGGCAGGTATTGGTTTCTCACTTGTGCCTACAAAGGGAGACCGAACCCACAGTGGGGCGCAGAAGTCAGAGCAGAGTATATCCTGCCTATTCAGAAAACCCACCCCTGGTCTCCCAGGACAGGATTCAAGCAGCACAGGCCACGGGCCCACCCAGTAGGACTATGCAAACAGCTCCTTTCCCCCTGGGGCCATGGCCTTCAATGCAGGTGCCCCTGGCAGGCAGGCAGGCAGGCAGGCAGGCAGGCAGGCAGGCAGGCAGGCAGGCAGGCAGGCAGGCAGGCAGGCAGGCAGGCAGGCAGGCAGGCAGGCAGGCAGGCAGACTGAAGCCCTGCTGAGGACCGGGTGCGGCTGAGCTGCACCCACATTCTGAACAGGAGAGCTGAGAAGGGAATCTTCAGCATGCCCCGAAGGCCACAGGAAGGCAGAGCCCAGCTAGAGGAGCAGTTCCAGCCATGAAACTGTCCCTGGATGGAACCATGCTGGGGGGCGGGGGGGTATGTGTGGAACACCTCAAAGTGCTCTCCAAGTGGCTGCTTGGCTCCATCCTTGAATGCACTCCCTGTCCATCAAGTGCAGCTGTGCCAGGCAGCCTTTCGGCCAAATCGTTCCCTCCCCAAGCTGGTCTTTTTTAGACAGGGAAGGGTTTTTCCCTGGGGCAGCCTGAAGTGATCATCTGCCAGGAAATGTTTCTTTGATTCTGCCGTAAAGTGGGCAGAATTTTACTCCAGGGGTTGGGTTCGGGGACCTTGCCTCTTAAGGCTGCCCCACTCTTTCCCTGGGGTGGAAGGACAGCTGGTCCTGGTCATGGTGCTAGTGGGGAGGCTGCTTACCAGCTTCTCGTGGAGTTTCAGTACCTGGTCGACCACCTCTACCTCGGACTTGTGCTTCATCCAGGCCCCAATGTTCTGCAGGAAGAACAGTCCTCTCTGAAGGAATGGCAGCCCCCCCACCCTTCCTCTCAAGGCCACGAGTGGGCGGGCGGGCAGGCAGGGCAGAGCCCCTGGCCAAGGCCTGGCAGGCCACACCCCAAACGCCTGACACTTCAGGCCGTTTCCCAGCACCATGTGTGAAGAGGCTTACCTTATCCAGCCCAGCTGCATTCCCAGGCACAGGTGCACCATGGGAATCCCAGGACAATAAAAGAGGACCATGCAGGACTCCCCCCCCTCCCCGACAGCTGCAGAAACTAACCAGGGTCTAGATCCGTGTCTTTCTCCAAGTATAAGCCCGCAATGGAAGCAAGGGATCAAAATAGCCGAGGAAAGTCAGCTGCCCCCCTTCCCCACTTCCAGCTGTGGATGGGCAAACCAAATGCTCCTGCCCAGACCCCTGACTGGCCAGCCGAACGAAGTGGCTGCAAGAATGCCCACAGGTGCCCTGGAGGCCCACAGGCTGTGTCCGGCAAAGAGACCCAGCAGCAGATCAGATGTCTCCCTTCCTGTCCCAGCCTCCTCCTCGCCCCATGGCAGGCTCCGCTGCTTCCTCCCCCACCCCACCCTACCCCACACGTACCGCCTCCGAGATGGCCTCCAAATGCAGCACCTCCAGCTTGTGCATCATCTCTCTGTGCCTCTGGCGGAACCATCCATCAAAGTTGGGGGACTTGAAGAATCGCCTGTCGGGGGGGGGGGGAGGCATTCCATGGGAGAGGCCAGGCAGGAGAGGGAGGGCCTCCACAAGTTGGGAGGTGTTCCCAGCTTTGGGCAAACCTTAAATACTGCCCCTGGACACAGAATGATGGCCAAACAGGCCACGTGACCCCTCCCAGTCCTTGACGCCACTGGAGAGGTCCCGCTCCAGTACGGCCTGTGACCTGCTGCTCCAGAGCCCTTTGGATGTGGCCTACCTGTACAAGCCAATCCAGTCTCCTTTGATCACGCTGGTGAGTTGCGGCCCAGCCTCCTCAAGGGTTTTAAGGAACTCCTCCTGCTGGAATGGGCGGATTGGAGGGGGGCTCTGGGTGCGGGAGAAACACGATGAGAAAGAACAGCCCCGGGGAGCAGAGGCAAGCAAGCACTGCTGGGCCAGGCCAGAGTCACCCAAAAGGGTGCTGTGGCAGGAGGACCAGCATCCCCCTGGCCACGGAGAAGTCAGAAAACTCTGACCTCAGGGAACGAGCCTCAGCAGCTGCCCCACAGGAACCCCACCAACCACAGAGCATAGCTCCACATGCAGCCTGGCCTCTAGCCCATCTCAGCCCCAGAGCAGGAGGGACGCCTCCAAGTCAACACAGCAACCCAGCAGAGGCGTGGCAGCCACGCACCTTCCACGGCATGATGGCTCTCTGCATCGGCATTAGACTGGTCAGGTACTGCTCCTGGGAGAGGGGAGGGGAGGGGAGTCAGTCAGGGCCAGCCCCAGCCGTGGATGGAGGCAGAAGACAGCAGCCCCCACAAAGCTGCAGGATGGAGAAGCTCCCCCCAGCACAAAGGCCACATCCTTCTGGGGAGAAAGGTAATGCAGCTGGATTGGAGGCAGGGGCCAAGCCTCTCCAGTGCCTTCCCCCAGGGCGCCCCGCCCCACCCTGCTACTTACCAGGGGGAGGACAAAGCTCTGTGTGAGCTCCAAGAGGTGCCGCCTCAGCAGGGCGCTCTGGATTTCGGAGGGCCGCTTCTTGTGGATGCCCTACAGCCCAAGAGACAGCAAGGCACTCTGCACTGCCACACCCCCTCCCACCTCTCCATCCCAGGGCTCCCATTGGTCATGGTGTCTAGCCCCAAGAAGAGGTCAAGAGTTCTCTCAACATTCCCACACACCACAGGGGCCCCTCGTCACAAGCTCAGGCAGCACCCCTCTGGCCAGGGGAAAGGGGGAGGATGCTGCTTCTGGGAACAGGAGACAGACCCCAAAGAAACTGGGGAGGGGGGGCAGGCCCATCCATCCCCAGCTTTTGCTCACCTTGATGAGTCCCTTGAGGACCCCTTTGTCCTTGTGCAGGAACGGCCTATACGAGGAATAAAGCCCTAGAGGCAACAGCAGCAGCAGCAGCAGAAAGGAAAGAGCCTTCAGCCAAGGCTGGAGAAAGAGCTGTCAAAAGGAAGAGGAGAGCTTCCCGACAGGCAGCCCCCTTCACGGGTGCCCTCCCGATGCCAGCACGGGGGCACCCGCTGAAGGGCTCTCACGCAAGGCATGTCCAGCCATCAAGAACATCTGTGGGGGTCCTGCTCTGCCATCTGAGGCCCGGTGGGCAGCAAACAGCCAAAGGGCCGCCCCACTTGGTGAGTCCTCCTCATCCTATGGGGGATTATCTCCCTCTCCCGTTCCCACACCGACAGTGAAGGCCTTTCCCTTGGTTTCCTTTCCCTTCCCCATTGTTTTAACTGCCTGTTTGCCAAACATGAGCCAGAGAATCACAGAGCTGGCCGGGGCCATACAGGCCATTGAGTCCAACCCCCTGCTCAACACATTGCTCAAAAGCCGATTTCTAGCATCGTCTTAAATGTTTGCACTCGGAAGGCTCTAACTGGGTAGAATGGCAGAATAAAAAAAACATACACACAACCCTCCTGCCCATACCCCGGTGCTGACAGAAACCTTTCCCTGGGCTGGGAGGGGGCAGAAGACTCCTGTGGGGTCCCCCCCCCCCGAGGGAAGGCAGGCTGGTCCAGAGCAAGCCAGAAGCTGGCTCTACCTGGCTTGGCATCCAGGGACTTCAGCTTGGTCAATTTCTTCACCTTCACCTGTTTGGGCAGGTCTCCTGCAGGGAAAGAGGAAGCCCAGGCCACACCAGGCTGCAGTCCTGCCCGGCACCAGAGTCCAGCCCCAAAGCCCTCCAAGGACCGGGGTCTGAACTGGCAATGGGGAGGCCTGCACCCTCCTCACAGGCTCCCCTTCGGCCCCCCGCATGCCCACCCCCTGGGAGCCTTCTCTCTCCTCCTCTTGGCAGCCCTTCTTTCCCCCCAGTCCCTTACCAGCCATCTTGAGCTCCCCCAGCCGCAGGAGGTGGGGCCAGTGTTGCAGCGTCTTGATGAAAAAGGGATTTGTGACTCCCAAGACAACATTTGGCCTAAGGAGAAAGAGGCCAGAGAGACAGAGAGAGAGGGAGGGTGGTGGTGGGGGGAGGGGAATCCTCTGCGGAAAGCACCACGCCCTCCCCCCAGCCCATGGCACTTACGGGGCCTGCGTGCGGGTGGTGTACTCCCGGAACTCGCTGTCGTGGATGGTGAAATAGGGCCGGTAGTCGCAGCAGTACCTCAGCGGAGCCAGGCAGCTGGAGGAGGAAGGCCACCCATTAGGGGCCAGGAGATGTGGCCTCCAGCCACGGGGGGAGGCCCACAGAGATGCTCGGAGTGGCAGGGGAGAGCCAAGCCTCAGAGCAGAGTGGGGCACGGCAGTCACCTGGTCAGGGCCAGAACCATTTCGGAAGAGACGGCAGGTGACGGGGCCACGACGACCAGAGGCTCTGCCAGCAGCATCAGCTCCCACAACATCTGCACGTGAGTCAGCACGGGCTGGAAACACCTGGGGGGGGGAGGGGTTGGGCGGGCCATGAGGGGCAGGCCAGGGAAGGGACTCCCCCTTCCTCCGCAGACTGGCCAAGAGAAAGGCTGGACGGCCAACCCTGCTAGCCTGGAGAGGCCAGTCACAGTGGCCGCAGAGGCCTCCATCTCCTGTGGGAGGCACCCCATCTCAATAGCAAAGCACACGGGTGGCACCTAGCAGGTCCCCACCCCATTCTGCCCGCCCCTCCTGCTCCCCCTGGCCCTGGCCCACTGTGGGGAGTGGGGATGACCCAGCCAGCCCTCACCTGAAGAGGTCCAATTCGTGGATGCTGTCGAGGAGGAGCGGGGCTGGCAGGATGCTCTGGACACAATGCAGAGACAGCAAGATCAACCCACGGCAAGCCAGACCTCCCCCCCCACGGGGGGGGGGCTTGTCAAAAACCGCGTCCTCTTCACCGTGGCATTGGCTAAGGCAGGTCACAACCCAGACGTCACCCAGGGAAATGGGGTGTTGAATGCCATGGGGAGACCAGCAGAGGCAGCTCTGGCCCTCTTACCGCGCGCTGCACACAGGGAGTGCCCTATACACATGCATGTGGTGCCGGATGTCAGCTGGCACAGGGGCTTTTGCCACACTCCTGCCCAGGAAACACTCACCTCCTGCCTGACTGGCTCGTCGGGGCTGGATCCAGGTTTGTCTGCCCTTGAGGGCACCCTCACCTGTGTCAGAGAGCCCATCCCAGAGAGCAGTTGCTGTGAGGATGCAGGGACCTTTGCAAAACCCACTCTCCTCCTCCTCCTCCTCCTCTGCCGCCCCCACCCTGGGAAGGGGAAGAATCCCACAAGACACACCTGGAGGACAATGCCCATCACCGGCAGGTGCAGCACTCGGCCAGGAGTGGGAGGCGGCCACTGGTCAATCTCACTGCACACTGGGAAAATCCAAAACACAACAGCAGCCTCAGAGTCCTTCTGGCCCCAGTGGGGCCCCACGTCTAAAGCCCCCCCCTCCGCCCCCAACAAGAGACACAACTCATTTGAAATGTGAGCTGCTTCTGAAGCCAACCTGACAGGGAGAGAGGGCACGCGACAAGAGCAACAACCAGAGTGAGAAGGGTACGGCAAGCTGAGCCAAGACAGACAGCACCCTGACCACCACCCCCCCCCTCAGCAACGGCCACTGGGAAACCCAGCGCTGCGAACCCCACCCCCAAGACAAGGTGTGTCCTGGCTGCAGCCAGGCCTCCCCTCCCCAACAGCTCCTGCAAAAGAGGGGGTGTGTATGTGGGGGGGGGAATGATGCCGCCATGGCAACAACCCACTCCATCGCTCCCAGCCCCCCACTGCCCACTCCAGGAGCACCCCTGAGCCAAGGGGGAGCTGAGCTGTTCTCTAATGACCAAGCAAACCCTGGCACACCTCTGGGCTTCCAGGGGAGGCCTCCCACCAGCTGCTGCCTGTAAGATATCAGGCACACCTGCACTGCACCATCTCACAGGGCAAGCTCTGGCTCACTTGGTCGTACCTTGATGTCCCCTCCCTAACGGATCTCCATCTCTACAGCTGGAGAGCAGCCCCTGTTCCCCCCCCCCCCCGCTGAGGTCAGGGAAGCGGTTGACAAGACAGTGCCCACAGGGCAGGCGGGCCACATCCCTGCCCTCGGAGCATGTTCCTCGGCTACCCCTCACCTGCCTCCAGGCACGGGTCCAGCTTGTCAAAGTACTTGGGGGCAAGGAGCCGCAGCAGGCAATGGAAAAGCGTCACGTAAGGCAGGCGAGATACCAGGATAAGGGACTGGAAGAGAGAGGACCCCTCCTCAGGCACACTACTGCCCTGCTCACCAGGACTCCAGGCCGACGAGGGGGTCCCACACGGGAGGGGCTCTCCCCGCCAGCTGGGCTTCCTTGCCCCTTAGGCCGCCAGTGGGGGGCAGAAGCCGCAGGAGCAGTATTCCTCCCCCACAGGTCTCCTGACATACCTGTCGGGGCAGGAAGGCAGGCAGCTGCAGGTGGGGAGGAAAGGAGACCTGCAGAGTGGCATAGCTCTCCACGGGACACTCCCACTGGAAGGGCCCCAAGGGCTGCCCAATGGAGGAGAAGAAGGGCCCCCACAGAGATCACCTCGCCAGCCCCTGGAGCACAAGCCGGCCATGGTGAAAGATGGGCAGTGCAGGCAAGGCAAGGCAAGGCAAGGGTGCCTCTGAATACTACCTGTGCAGGGAGGGGAGGCGGGGAAGGCCAGGGCTGGGGACTCCGGAGCGCAGGTGCCGGCCAGACCAGAAAGGGCCCAGGGGCTCGGTGCCTGCCAGCCCGCCCTGCTCACCTTCTGGAAGTAGCCCCTCTTCATGGCTGGGTCCTTCACTTGCCGGAAGTACACGTAGCCAAAGGAGTGGGCTGGCTCCCGCTGCAGGGCCCAATGGGGGGGGGGAGAGGGAGAGTGGGCTGGGGGGAGCTGCCTCGCCCAGGATGGCACACATCCCTCCCTCCGCCACCCACGGGGCCCCGGGCAGGGCAGCCCCCCCCCGCTGGAAGAGGGCCCCATTCTATTCCCCCACCCGCCCGCCCACCCACCCACCTACCCACCTACCTACCTACCTACCTACCTACCTACCTACCTGCAGGCCCGGCGGGGCGTCCCGGTCCCAGGTCTCCTGCGGCGCTGCTGCCCGCTGCCCGCCCGCCCGGCGGAATCGGAAGCTGAACTGCGTGTCGCCGAGGCCGCCTGTCGGGGGAGGGCGGGAGAGGCGCTGCGGCAAAGGGCGCGGGAGGGGAGGGGAGGGCAGGGGGCACGACTCCCCCCCCCCAACCCGCACCTGCCGACCCCCCTACCTGAGTAGGAGTCCGGGAAGGCCAGGAAGCACACGCTCGCCTTCTGCAAGACACGCGGCCCGCCCAGGGGCGGTCAGGAGGGCGGCGGCGGGGAGGATCCCCCACCCCACCCCGCCCGCGCCCCCTCCCCCTCCCCCTCCCCCTCCCCCTCCCCCTCCTTACCTCCTTCTCGGTAAGCGGGTAGTCGGGGGGGTAGACCAGCTGCGGGCGGGCAGGGGGGGAGACGGAGAGAGAGAACAGAAGGGCCGGCTCAGATCGCGAAGGGGGGCGCCGCCAGGACCCCCTCCCCCCTCCCCCCTCGCCCCCCCCCGCAGCCCACCTCCAGCGCCTGGCCCAGCTCCAGGTCGAAGGTGACGGCGCACGCACACTCCAGCCACGCCGCCAGCCCGCCCCGCGACGCCGCCATGGCCACGGACGCCCCCCCCCCCCGCCCGGGACCCCGGCGTCGCGACAGGAGGGAGGGAGGGAGGCCGGCGGGACCCCGGGACGGGCGAGGCGAGGGGCGCATGCGCGGGGACTCCTGCTGAGGCCCGGCCGGCCGGCTCCCGCGCAAGCCCCTCCCCGCCCCTCCCCCCGGCGCCGCCATCTTGGAGCCCTGAGCGGCAGCGGCAGCAGCACCAGCGGCGGCTCCCCCCGGCCCCCCCCCGGTGAGGCCCGCGCAGGCAGGAAGGAAGGAGGGAGGGAGGGAAGGAGGGGGGGAGTCCTTGGCCGGGCGGTGCCCCCCCCCTCTGTGCCCGCCTCCCTCCGCCCTTGCGCCCGTGCGGCTGTCCCCGGGGCGCTGCAGGAGCCAGCCGGCCGGCCGGCCAGCGGGGCCCCTCCACGGGCCTGGGGTCCGAGAGGGAGGGAGGGAATGAGGGGGGGGGGCTGCCTGAGCCTTCGCCGGGCAGGGGCCTTGAGGGAGGAGGGGGCATGGGCCGCCTGCCCAAGCGGGGGGTCTCCCCAGGAGCCCAGGGCGAGGGAGGAGGGGGAGCGGGGCAGGCCCCACGGGGCAGACTCTTCAGCATCATCAGTATTAATAATAATAATAATAATAATCTAATAATAACAACTAGGGGCCAAGCCAGCCCCTTGCAGGCAGGAGCCCAGCGGACGGGCGATAGATTGAGGGGGGGGGGGAGGGGAGAAGGACTCTGCAGGCGGCCTCCCCCCCTCCCCCCCCGCAGGCAGGACGCGCACCTCCCAGAGGGGGGAGGACGGAGGAGCCGGTGGGCAGAGATGGGGGGGGGCGGAGGCGATAAGCAAGCAAGCAAGCCGGTTGGAGGAGGGGGAGGGGGCGCCAGCAGGGGCGGGGCCACAGCCCTGAGGGGCACTTGAGCCATGAGACCGGCTCCTCCTCCTCCTCCTCCTCCTCCTCCTCCACATAGAACCACAGAATCGTAGGGTCGGAAGGGGCCGTCCTGATATCTAGCCTATATCGTTGTACTTGTAGTTTAAACCAGTGGCCCCCAACCTTTTTATCACCGGGGACCGGTCAACGCTTCACAATTTTACTGAGGCCCGGGGGGGGGTAGTCTTTTCCCGGGGGAGGTCGCTGCCGCTGCCTGAGCCCTTGCTCCACTTGCTTTCCCAACGGCACCCCTGAACTCCCACCACCAGCTGGGGGACGCTGCCAGGAGCAGCTGTGCAATGCCAAGCTGAGGGGGAGCACCAGCCATGCTGGCCGCCACAGAGCACCAAAGGTGAGCTGGCGGCAGTGTGGCAGGGAAGCCCCCGAGGCAGCAGCCGGGGAGGAGGACGAGGAGGAGCCGCGGCCCGGTATTGACTGATCTACGGACCGGCCCCTGGACCGGAGGTTGGGGACCACTGGTTTAAACCCATTACTGCGTGTCCTCTCCTCTGCAGCCAACGGAAACAGCATCCTGCCCTCCTCCAAGTGACAACCTTTCAAATACTTATCATGTCCCCTCTCAGCCTCCTTTTCTCCAGGCTGAACATCCCCAAGTCCCTCAGCCTATCTTCCTAGGGCTTGATCCCTTGGCCCCAGATCATCCTCGTCGCTCCCCTCTGTACCCTTTCAATTTTATCTACGTCCTTGAAGTGAGGCCTCCAGAACTGCACACAGTACTCCAGGTGTGGTCTGACCAGTGCCTTATACAATGGGACTATGACATCTTGGGATTTTGATATGATGCCCCTGTTGATACAGCCCAAAATGGCATTTGCCTTTTTTACCGCTGCATCACACTGCCTGCTCATGTTTAGTTTACAATCCACAAGTACCCCAAGGTCTCGTTCACACACAGTGCTACCTAGAAGCATATCCCTCATCCAGTAGGCATGCTTTTCATATTTCTGACCCAGATGCAGAACTTTACACTTAACTTTATTAAATTGCATCTTGTTCTCATTTGCCCATTTTTCCATTGTGTTCAGATCTTATTGAACTCTGTCTCTATTTTCCAGAGTATTTGCCAGTCCTCCCAATTTGGTGTCATCTGTGAACTTGATAAGTAGTCCCTCCACCCCCTCATCTAGATCATTAATAAATATGTTAAAAAGTACCGGGCTGAGCCCTGAGGTACCCTGCTACTCACCTCCAGTCTGATGAAACACCATTGACAACAACTCTTTGAGTGCGGTTGTCTAACCAATTCCCTATCCACCTAACTATCAGAAAATCCAGATTGCAGTCCTTCAACTTATCCATCAGAACATCCTGGGGAACCTTGTCAAAAGCTTTACTAAGATCCACACCCTCACCAGAAATATGTTATGTGGAACAGAGACGGGAACCTGAGAGCTGGCCTGGATCCAGTCAGGGGTCCATCTAGTAAAGTTGTTTTTGCTGATGATGAGCCAAGCAGGCATATTCTGCAGTGAGCAATCAGAAAAGTGTGCAGAGGATCAAGTTTAACAGAATCCAATTCTCTAAGTCCCAGATTTCTTGGAAGCAACCAGCAAACTGTTGCAGTTGGGGCACGAAGAACCAGACTGTGCCTGTTGATGGTGAATTAATCCCCAGTTTCCTTCATTACAGCTTTTCTTTGCTGCAGCCAGTAAAGAACTGGGCTGACTGCGGTCCAAGTACCTCTTCAGGTGTTTCTCACAGGCTAGTCAGACCCTCGTTCCCCAACCTCGAGGGTCGCAGAAGCCTGTTGTTCCCTTTGATTGTAGATGTTTCATTTTGCCATCATAGATAATTAAAGCTACTGATAGGTCTACCCTCCGTGTTTTCATTTAGCCCATCTTTGAAGCCAGAGGTGGCTCTCACTGTAGGCATGGCTGCAGGCCCTGAGTTGGGTGGTATGTGAAGATTCCCTGTCTTTTCTGTGTTCTGAGTCTGCTACCCAGAAACTTGATCAGGTGCCTGTATATTCTAGTATTTCTCCACCATATGCATAATTTTATATCATGTCCCCTTTCAGTTGCTGGCTTTTTCTACTTTGAAAATGCTCACACAGAAGGTGCCGCTTTTGTTTACGCATTTCTGTATTTTTCCTGTTTCCATCACATTATTTTTAAGATGGGACGACCAGAACTGTGTGCAATATGCAAATGCAGTGCAGTGCAGGGTGATAGGATCTGTGCCAGTTTATTTCCACTGCCTTTCCTAATAATCCCTATCACAGGGGCATCATCACCTGTGTTAAACTCGTTTCTTCAGGCAGCCCCCCCCCCCCAAAGACAACCTATAAATGGCAAAGGGAATCAATGCCCTTACCCTTTCCTCTGGCATGGCTGCTCCTGACCCTAACAGCAATGGACGAGGAGATCGCAGGTTAGGCTATTAATGATTGTACTGCTGGCAGGAGTCTCTCATCTGGCCTTGATTCTATTAGGGAATTTTGAATACCATCTCAATTTTTTGATTGGCATTCTCAGCCCCTGCCTCTTTCACTTGCACCCCTCCAATGGGCATGGCAAGGCCTTCAGCACTGAGCAATACCTTGCTGAAAGGGCCTAAGCATAGCTAATATCAGAACCCTTGTTTTATGATTTTGTTTAACTCCTGTGCCTCTCCCTTCATTTCCCTCTCTGCATAGAATCATAGAATCATAGAGTTGGAAGGGGCCACACAGGCCATCTAGTCCAACCCCCTGCTCAACGCAGGATCAGCCCAAAGCATCCTAAAGCATCCAAGACAAGTGTGTATCCAACCTTTGCTTGAATACTGCCAGTGCGGGGGAGCTCACCACCTCCACCAGGTTGGTCTTACAGGACCTGTTGGAGACAAATCCATGATCTTACCCACAACAGAGGTCTGACTCACTGGTCTGTAGTTTCCCAGGTCATCCTTCCTCCCTTTTTTGAAGATCAGAATAATGTTTGCTCTCTTCCACTCCTCCGGGACATCTCCAGTCCCTTTGACCTGTGGGGAAAAAACAGATGTAAAATAGGCGCTGAGACTTTCTGCTTTCTCTGCATCCTCCGTTAGAGTTTGTCCATCTGCACCCAACAGTGGGCCTATTGCTTCCGTTACTTTATGTGTGCTCCTCACATAACTGAAAAATCTTTTCTTGTTACAGTGGGCTTCCCTGGCCAATCTTAGCTCACTCTCAGCTTTGGCCTTTCTGATGATTGATCTACAGTGCCTAGTAATCTGTAGGTACTCTTCTTTGGAGCTCTGTCCTTCCCTCCATTTCCTGAACATTTTCCTTTTCTTTCTTAGTCCCTCTTGAAGTTCTCTGTTCATCCAAATAGGCTTCTTAGAGCTCCTGCAGTGTTTTCGTCTTTCTGGGATAGAATCATAGAATCCTGTGGATCCCAGTCCAGCTAGTAAAATGGACTCCTGAGTGAATAAGCATTGGATGGGGTGGTAGGCATCTGGGTGTTTTTACACAGACATTGGTGCACCTTTTTATGTCTGTGACTACTTTTATCATTGCCCTGGGATCCCCCCTCCCTTGGCCCTGCCCTAGTTTGTGGCTAGGATTTGTATTGCACCTCCCAGTGCAAGTTCTTCTGCTGATGAATTCAGACATAAATACCTTCTGCTACAGTCAGAGGGTTGAGTTCATTAGGCAGTAATTATGTTTTTGTTTTTCTTAATTCTTCAGGAAATGGATCAAGAGACACTTTGAATTAAATGGACATTCCTCTCAAGCTGTTGCAGGGGTTGGAATCTGAAGGGCTTCTGGTGAACATCTCGTTTTTGAAATAACATTTCTAAAAGGTATAGTATATGGAGCAGAGTTGTTTTCTGTTGCCCCAGAAGGTTGGATCACAACCAATGAGTTGAAATTAATTCAAAAGAATTATATGGACAACACCAGACAGTCAACACAGAAATCAGATAGACTATGTGCTCTGCATCAGCTTCCTGTTGCAAAATTTAGGCTCAAATTGAAGAAAGTAGGGAAAAGCACTAGGCCACTCAGGTATGAACTAAATCATATCCCTGACAAATATACAGTAGAGGTGACAAATAGATTTAAGGAATTAGATCTGAGAGTGCCTGAAGAGCTGTGGACGGAGGTTCACAACATTGTACAAGAGGTAGCAACTAAAACCATCCCAAAGAAAAAGAAATGCAAGAAATCAAAATGGCTGTCTGAGGAAGCTTTACAAATAGCTGAGGAGAGAAGGGAAGTGAAAGGCAAGGGAGAAAGAGAAAGATACTCCCAACTGAATGTTGAATTCCAGAGAATAGCTAGAAGAGATAAGAATGCCTTCTTAAGTGAACAATGCAAACAAATAGAAGAAAACAATACGAAGGACCAGAGATCTCTTTAAAAAAAATTGAGATATGAAGTTGACCAGTTCTATGAAGCCCTACACCACCTTCTAGAAGCAACACCAAAAAATCATGTGCTTATCATCATGGGAGATTGGAATGCTAAAGTAGGGAGCCCAAAGATAACCGGGATAACAGGCAAGTTTGGCCTTGAAGTACAAAATGAAGCAGGGCACAGGCTGGTAGAATTTAGTCAAGAGAGTACAATGGTCATAGCAAAACCCCTTCCAACAACCCAAGAGACGACTCTACACATGGACAACACCAGACGGTCAACACAGAAATCGGATTGACTATTTGTTCTGCAGCTGAAGATGGAGAAATTCTATACAGTCAGTAAAAACGACCAGGAGCCAATTGTGGCTCAAATCACCAGTTTCTTGTTGCAAAATTTAGGCTCAAATTGAAGAAAGTGGGGAAAAGCACTAAGCCACTCAGGCATGAACTAAATCATATCCCTAATGAATATACAGTAGAGGTGACAAATAGATTTAAGGAATTAGATCTGATAGGAATTAGATATGAGTGCCTGAAGAACTATGGATGGAGGTTCGCAACATTGTACAAGAGGTAGCAACTAAAACCATTCCAAAGAAAAAGAAATGCAAGAAATCAAAATAGCTGTCTGAGGAAGCTTTACAAATAGCTGAGGAGAGAAGGGAAGTGAAAGGCAAAGGAGAAAGAGAAAGATACACCCAACTGAATGCTGAATTCCAGAGAATACCTAGAAGAGATAAGAATGCCTTCTTAAGTGAACAATGCAAACCAATACGAAGGACCAGAGATCTCTTTAAAAAAAATTGAGATATGAAGAGAATGTTTCATGCAAAAATGGGTATGATAAAGGACCAAAATGGTAGGGACCTAACAGAAGCAGAAGAGATTTTAAAAAGGTGGCAAATTTATACAGAAGAACTATACAAGAGCGAGCTTAACATCCCTGATAACCACGATGGGGTAGTCACTGACCTGGAGCCACACATCCTGGAATGTGAAGTCAAATGAGCCTTAGGAAGTCTGAGAAACAATGTGGAGGTCTGCTGAAGACCACCAAGTCATTCAGAAGACTTGGATGAGATACTCCCAGACCAAATTACACCATTCTCAAAGAGGGAGAAAACAGTGGTCATGGATGGCTTCAATAACCCGGATATCTGTTGGAAGATCAAGTCTACTACAAATTCTTAACTTGTCTTGCCAACAGCTTCATTTCCCAGAAAGTAGAGAGGGGAACCAGAGGGTCTGCTATTTTAGACTTGATTCTCACCAATAGGGAAGAACTGATAGATGAGGTAGAAGTAGTGGGCACACTTGGTAGTAGTGACCATGTGATTCTGGAATTTGCAATTGTGGGAAAGAGTAAACCTTCATGTAATCGGATGTATAGACTGGACTTCATGAAAGCAGATTTTAACAAACTTAAAGATAAGTTGGTTAGAGTCCTGGGGTCAGAAAGACTTAAAGAGATGGGAGTCTAAGAGGGCTGGGGGTGAAAATACTTCAATGAAATACTGAAGGCTCAATCACAAACAATTCCCTTGAGAAGAAAAGATGGAAGGAGCCTAAAGAAGCCAAAGTGGCAACAGAAGCAGCTGTCAAATGATTTGAGGAATAAAAAAAAGAGTCATTTAGGAAATGGAAGGAAGGCCTTATTACCAAGGATGAGTATAAACAAATAACCAATGATTGTAGGGGGAGTGTTAGAAAAGCTAAATATGAGCTTAGGCTAGCAAAAAGTGCTAAACATCATGTTATCTGTACTGTTTTTTATTCCAATTCTGTGTAAACTGTCCTGAACCTCAGAGCAGGGCGGTATATAAATATAATAATAAATGAAACATAGCAAAAAAGGGGTCTTTAGTTATATTTCAAGTAGGGACTCTGTAGGACCACTGCGAAGGCAAGAAGGTGAAATTTTAACAGATGATGAAGAGAGGGCTGAACTGCTTAACTCCTATTTCTTAGTCTTCTCTAGTGCTCAATGTGGCAAAAACATAACACGGGGGATGGGAATGGTGGCTTAGAATCATAGAATCATAGAATCCTAGAGTTGGAAGGGGCCATACAGGCCATCTAGTCCAACCCCCTGCTCAACGCTAAGCATCCTAAAGCATCCAAGAAAAGTGTGTATCCAATCGTTGCTTGAAGACTGCCAGTGTGGGGGAGCTCACCACCTCCTTAGGCAGCCTATTCCACTGCTGAACTACTCTGACTGTGAAAAACGTTTTCCTGATATCTAGCCTAAATCGTTGTACTTGAAGTTTAAACCCATTACTGCGTGCCCTCTCCTCTGCAGCCAGCAGAAACAGCATCCTGCCCTCCTCCAAGTGACAACCTTTCAAATACTTAAAGAGGGCTATCATGTCCCCTCTCAACCTCCTTTTCTCCAGGCTGAACATTCCCAAGTCCCTCAACCTATCTTCATAGGGCTTGGTCCCTTGGCCCCAGATCATCTTTGTCGCTCTCCTCTGTACCCTTTCAATTTTATCTACGTCCTTCTTGAAGTGAGGCCTCCAGAACTGCACACAGTACTCCAGGTGTGGTCTGACCAGTGCCGTATACAATGGGACTATGACATCTTGTGATTTTGATGTGATGCCTCTGTTGATACAGCCCAAAATGGCATTTGCCTTTTTTACCGCTGCATCACACTGCCTGCTCATGTTTAGTTTACAATCCACTGCTCATGTTTTGTTTACAATTAAGTCCAGTATGGCTGAACCTCTTGTGGGTTCATCTACCATTTGATAAATCACTGTGGAGGAAGTCCATAAACGCCTAGTTTTTAAAATGAAACAAAGTCTTCTGGGCCAGATGAACTGCATCCAAGGGTACTAAAAAGAACTTGCAGTTGTCATTGCTGAACCTCTGTCCATTATTTTTGACACTTCTTGGATTCTATGATTCTATGATTCTACATTGAACATGAGTCAGCAGTGTGACTCGGTGGCTAGAAAGGCAAATGGGATTTTGGGCTGTATCATAGAATCATAGAGTTGGAAGGGGCCATACAGGCCACCTAGTCCAACCCCCTGCTCATAATAGAATCATAGAGTTGGAAGGGCCATACAGGCCATCTAGTCCAACCCCCTGCTCAACGCAGGATCAGCCCTAAGAATCCTAAAGCATCCAAGAAATGTGTGTATCCAACCTTTGCTTGAAGACTACCAGTGAGGGGGAGTTCACCACCTCCTTAGGCAGCCTATTCCACTGCTGAACTACTCTGACTGTGAAATTTTTTTTCCTGATATCTAGCCTATATCGTTGTACTTGTAGTTTAAACCCATTACTTTTCTTGTTACAATGGGCTTCCCTGGCCAATCTTAGCTCACTCTCAGCATTGGCCTTTCTGATGATTGATCTACAGTGCCTAGTAACCTGTACGTACTCTTCTTTAGAGCTCTGTCCTTCCCTCCATTTCCTGAACATTTTCCTTTTCTTTCTTAGTTCCTCTTGAAGTTCTCTGTTCATCCAAATAGGCTTCTTAGAGCTTCTGCAGTGTTTTCGTCTTTCTGGGATAGTCATTGATTGAGCATGCAATAGCTCTTGTTTGAGTAGCGCCCACCCTTCACATGCTCCCTTCCCTTCCAGCCTTCTCGTCCGTGGGATGACACTCATCATGTCTCTGAGTTCGAACTTCCCTGTTGCATTCTACATCCCTAACCACTCCAGTCCACTGAGTCAACTGCATGGGAGGCTGAGGATATGCTTTAGTTGTACTACCATCTTGTTCTATCATATTTTATTGTTTGTCCATTGTTTGTTTTATGTATTTATTTTATCTTATTTTATTTATTTTTTAATTTAGATTTTTATATTGGCCCTCCCTACAGCTCTGGGCAGTTTACATAAAACATTTTAGAACGTTTACCTAGAACAATATCAATAACAGTATAAGAATAGCAATGACATACCAACTAGAATAACTAGAACAACATTACAACAACAGTAACTTTGACATTCCCTTGGTAGGTTCGACTTATCCATCTGGGGGGGAACCAGGAGATGTTTTCGGTCAGTTGACCTCAAGCATTTGCCTGGTGGAAGAGCTCCCTTTTGCAGGCCCTGTGGAATTGTGGGGGCAGGGCCCTGATCTCTTCGGGGAGCTCATTCCACCAGGTGGGGCCAGGAGAGAAAAGGCCCTGGCCCTTGTTGATGTCCGATGTGCTTCTTTAGGGCCAGGGATCCTCAGCCAGTTGGAAGTGGCGGAGTGGAGCGCTCTTCTGGGGGTATAGGCAAGGAGGCGGTCTCTCAGGTACACTGGGCCCAGACTGCATATGGCCTTGAAGGTGATTACCAAAACCTTAAGCTTAATCCGGAATTCAACTGGGAGCCAACCGAGTTCTTGGAGTACCGGCCGGATATGAGATCTCCATGATGTCTTGGTGAGCATCCTGGCCGCGGCATTCTGCACCAGTTGTAGTTTCTGGAGCAAGGATAAGGATAGGCTTGCGTAGAGCAAGGTGCAGAAGTCCAGTGTAGAGGTCAGATTTGGGTATTTCACAGTCCTAAAATTATTTTTATGTAAACATGTTTTTATATGTATGTTGTGAACCGCCATGAGCCAGCTCACTGGTAGTGGCGGTATAGGAATCAAATTATAAATAAACTAGCAGAAAGCGTGCTGCCAGGAGAATAGCAGCGGTTGCTAGTGGGACATTGTATTTAGGGGAGGAGAAGGAGGCGGCGGCAGCGGCAAGGGACAGAGAGGGAACGGGCTTGCCTTAAAGGAGGAGGCTCCACCCGTGCGACGTCCCCACACTGGCCGGAGGCTTGTGGGAGGGCCCTCAGAGTATTATTATTATTATTATTATTATTATTATTATTTAATTTCTAGACCGCCCTTCTCCCAATAGGTCTCAGGGCGGTTTACAACATAAATAGTTAAAATACAATAAAATCCCCATAAAAACCCCAATTAAAAGTTACATATAACATAACATATAGCGGCGGTGGTCACAATTCTGATCTTAGTTCAGCCTGGTGGAGAGAATAATGTTCAGAAGAGGGTGGCACCAATACAATAGATCTAACCATGATCTCGGTGTTAGAGATCTCAATATTGGAGGGGATCCTCTGATGGGTTAGTGGGAGAGCTGCCCTGGCCTCAACCATATGCCTGGCGGAAGAGCTCCGTCTTACAGGCCCTGCGGAAAGCTGGTAGATCCTGCAGGGCCCTTAGCTCTTCTGGGAGCTCGTTCCACCAGGTTGGGGCCAGGACTGAAAAGGCCCTGGCCCGGGTCGAGGCCAGGCGCACATCCCGTGGGCCCGGGACAACCAGTAAATTCATACCCGCAGAGCGGAGTGCCCTGCGGGGGGCATAAGCAACCAAGCGGTCCCGCAGGTAGATGGGACCCAGACCGCGTATAGCCTTAAAGGTCAATACCAATACCTTGAATCTGATTCGGAAACAGACTGGTAACCAGTGCAGATGACGAAGCACCGGCTGAATGTGGGCCCTCAAAGGTGTTCTAGTGAGGACCCTGGCAGCCGCATTTTGGACCAGCTGTAACTTCCGAGTCAAAGACAAGGGAAGGCCCGCGTAGAGCGAGTTACAGAAGTCTAATCTGGAAGTGACCGTTGCATGGATCACTGTGGCCAGGTGTTCCGAGGACAGGTAGGGCGCTAGTAGCCGGGCTTGGCGAAGATGGAAAAATGCTGTCCGAGCTACATTGGTGACCTGAGCCTCCATAGAGAGGGAGGCATCAAATGTCACTCCCAAATTCCTGGCAACTGGTGCAGGTGTTAATTGCACCCCGTTCAGGCATGGGAGGCGCGCTTCCTGGTCCTGCCCTCTTCTGCCCAGCCACAGGACCTCCGTCTTGGAGGGGTTGAGTTTCAGGCGACTCTGCCTGAGCCATCCAGCTACCGCTTCCAAACAGCTGGCAAATGTATCCGGGGTGGAGTCCGGCCGGCCGTCCATTAGGAAGTAGAGCTGGGTGTCATCCGCATATTGGTGGCAACCCAGCCCATAGCCCCGGACCAGCTGGGCTAGAGGGCGCATATAGATGTTAAAAAGTGTGGGAGAGAGTATCGCCCCCTGCGGAACCCCACAAGGGAGCTCACAAGGGCTCGACAAACTCTCCCCCATCGCAACCCTCTGCGTCCGGTTCTGGAGGAAGGAGACCAGCCATTGAAGCGCAGTCCCCCTTATTCCAGCTCCGGCGAGGCGGTGTACCAATAACTCGTGGTCGACCACATCAAATGCGGCTGACAGGTCTAGAAGCACGAGAATGGCGGAGCCGCCCCGATCCAGCTGGCGCCGGATATCATCCATGAGGGCGACCAGCACGGTCTCCACCCCGTGGCCAGGGCGGAAGCCAGACTGGTATGGGTCGAGGGCCGAAGTTTCATCCAAGAAACCTAGGAGTTGGTCCGCTGCGGCCCGCTCTATCACCTTACCCAGAAACGCCAAATGCGAAACTGGGCGGTAACTGGCGGGGTTCCGCGGGTCCAATGATGGCTTTTTCAGTAAGGGGCGTACCACTGCTTCCTTAAGCCCCTTGGGAAACTCTCCAGATGTTAAGGAGAGGTTGACAATCTCCCTCAAGGGGCCTCCTATCCGCTGGTCGCCCGATTTGAGCAACCAGGACGGACAGGGATCCAAGGGGCAAGTGGTTGCCCTCACTGAACCCAGTAACTTGTCCACTTCGGTTACAGAGAGCCGCCTGAAGCCATCAAACACTAACCCCCTTGACGGCCACGGAGCTTCCAGTTCACTAACTGTATCAATCGTGGCAGGTAGGTCACGGCGGAGCGACAGGACTTTGTCCGCAAAATAGCTTGATAATGCCACACAGCTCAATTCCAATTCCCTTATCGTTTGTCGCCCTTCTTCCAGGGCGGTAAGTGATCTAATTACCTTAAATAATTGTGCTGGGCGAGAGCTTGCGGACGCGATTTCTGCGGCGTAGAAGTCTCGTTTCGCCGCTTTCACCGCATTCTCATACGCCTTCATAAGCGTGCGATGAGATGTCCTTGTAGCTTCGTCACGAGTCTTCCTCCACACTCGCTCAAGCCGTCTCACTTCCTTCTTCCTCTCCCGAAGCTCCTGGGAATACCATGGAGCCTGTTTGAGGCGAAGGCGGAGAGGGCGCCTAGGAGCAATCTCGTCAATGGCGGCCGTAAGGCGGGACTGCCAGTCCTCCACCAAGGCCGTCAACGAGGTGCCGGAGGGCATCGGGTCCCGCAGGGCATTCAGGAATCTCTCAGATTCCATGAGTCTCCGCGGGCGGACTAGAATACGTCCGTCACCCAAACGGAGAGGGGGTGGTATCCTCAGTCGAGCCTTCAGGGCATGGTGGTCTGACCATGGAACGATGTTATTCGCCACCAGATCTACCGCTACACCTGCACCAAAGATCAAATCGAGGGTGTGACCAGCCTGATGGGTGGGACCAGCAACAATCTGCGAGAACCCTAGTGTCTCCATGGCTGACACTAGATCCAGGCCAAGTCCTGAAGACGGCGCATCCGCATGAACGTTGAAGTCCCCCAAAACTAAAAGTTTTGGGTACTGCAATGTCCAGGCAGCCACCGCCTCCAGCAGGCCTGGCAGGGAATCGGGCGGAGCAGTGGGTGCTCGGTACACCAACCAGATCGCCACGTTCTCGACCGATTCCCACCCAAGACCGACACACTCAATCCCCGGAATCGTTGGCGCAGGGAGAGCCCTGAAGGAGAAGGTGTCTCTGACCAGAATTGCCACCCCCCCTCCCCTCCCATGGAGCCGGGGTTGATGCAGGACGGAAAACCCAGGCGGTGCCAGATCTTTCAAGGCGACGGTCTCGCCTTCACGCACCCAGCTTTCCGTCACGCAAGCCAGGTCAGCCTCATGCCTTACGAAGTAATCCCGCAGGGTTGAGGACTTGTTGTTTATTGACCTGGCATTGCATAGGATCAACACCGGTTCCACCCTAGCCCTCTCCCCCATGAACCTGGGGATGGGACGAAGATTTGAAGGGCAACGTCCATATCGACCAGGCCACCGTCCGTGGAAATTCCACGGCTGGGGCCTTCTTGGACCTACGTATGTCGTTGCCCCCCTATTATTGAATCTCCTCCCACCGCTATGTTTGCCTTGGCCCAGAAGAACTGGAATTATAGCCCCGGGCCGGATCCCCATCTCAATGGCCACACTCTCTTCCCTAGGCCACCATGTAGGGCAGTCCTTCATCTAGCAGTTCTAATAGCTGTCTAAAAACCTCCCAACCCAATCCCTCCCGTCCCAATCCCCCCTCAAAAAACCCTCCCTCAAACCCACCCTCGACTAACTACAGCTATACTGGTCCCACCCACTAGCTATCCAGGGTGTTATACCGAGGATCCAGCTGAGTACCCAGCTGCTCTCCTCTGGTCGTCCACCCCTACCTAACACTCTGGAAAAATAAAATCCTGTCCCCCAACTGAATAGAACTTAGTCAGAGCAGTTCTGTCAACATCCAGGAGGTGGCGCAGGGGGTAGCTTGAGACAGTCTCCTTCTTCTCCTACTCTTCGGATGTTGCCGTTGCACTTTATAGCAGCAGGGCCTCTGATCTTGATTGCTCCAGCATGGAATGCGTGGAATGCAGGGGTCCGTTCTGCTCTCAACAGCTCTGCCACAGCTGAGTGAGACAGACAAGGTCCCACACTGCAACCAACCTTCCAGGCTGAATCCTCCCAAGCTTCGAGTTGGGGGAAGCTGTTTTCTGTGCCAACACCTGCTGGATGGATCAAAGGTGTGCAGTCCTTGCAGCAAGAGCTCCCACTCGTCCTCCAAGAAGAGGGCAGTGAGAGGGGGTGGGGGAGAGGGGGAGTAGTAGAAGAGCGAGCCATGCAGTGTTAAAGTGACCGCAGAGCATTCTTCCGTTCCAATGATGTGGGAAAACTCTCTAGGCGACGCCAGCTAAACACAGAGCAACGCAGCTCCTGCTGCTCTCAGGCCAGCTACTGAATTGTGCTGGTCCTCCGCACACAGTAAGTTCCACGTAGCTCAGATATTAACTATTGGCTCAGCATTAACCGCTCCGGCTTTTCTGCTCAAAAGCTCTCCGACTCCTTCCCAGTTCCTTGTTCTTCAACTCTCCCAGTCTCTCACTTTCTCCTCTCAATCCCCCTCCACTTGCCCTCTTCGTCTCCAGCCGGCTCGTCTGCTGTCTCTCGGCCGCTCCGCTCTCCTCGGCACTCCCTGCAGCTTTCTTCCAAGCTTCCCAGCTTTCTTTCCAGCTTTCAGTCTTTAGAAACTGCTCTTCTAGTTAAACAGTTGGGGTGGTCTCTGCCCTACCCGGTTGACAAGTTCGGGGCTGAACAATGAAAAAAAAGAACCCTAAAAATTCCCCAGGACGGAGGAGCTAATGCCTTCCATCCGCCCCGGTGGCCATCTTGTCATTAGACCCCTGGAGCCCAAAAAAAAAGTAGGCCGCGTGCTCTGGG
Source organism: Paroedura picta (assembly GCF_049243985.1). Classification (NCBI taxonomy): domain Eukaryota; kingdom Metazoa; phylum Chordata; class Lepidosauria; order Squamata; family Gekkonidae; genus Paroedura; species Paroedura picta. The sequence goes on from NC_135373.1 coordinate 129,172,318, forward strand.
CAGGCTTGTAAGTGGGGTCCTGGCTGCAGCCGGGCGGCCTCCGACTTGGTGTGTGGTCCACGCACGGGTTCTTGACGATGGGTGGCATGGCGCCTGCTCCTGGCGGGCGGCGTGGCAGTCTGTTGTTTGCCATGGGCGCTTCCTCTTCTTGTCGGGCACCAGTGGTGGGTGCTGCTTGCCGCTGCTGGCTCTTCCTCTGCATGGTGGCCACCAACACGTGCTGTGTGCCGCCAGCGCCGTGTGCCACCCACCGCCTCCGGCAGCTCCTGGCGTCCACCGAGTGCTCCTGGGCTCTGGCAGTGCATGCAGCTGACCGGCACTGCCTTCGGCTGGTGGCCAGCGTCTCCTCTTTGTGATGGCCACAACCACTGGGTACTGGGCACTGGGACACTGGCTGCCACATCCCCCTGGCCAGCACCACCAGCAGGAGCGTGGTATAGGTGCAAGCCACAGCAAGGTGCAACCTCCAACAGGTGGACACCGGAGTCACCTACAGCTCGCTGGTGCCTTGTCCTCCTGCCCGGTGCCGCTAGCAGTAGCGTTTTCTGGCTGCACCCTGATTGGCCTGTATTCAAGCTCAGACCACCCGGACACGCTCCACCCACCTGGCTGTTTCGTAAATACCGTATTTGCCGGCGTATAAGACGACTGGGCGTATAAGACGACCCCCCAACATTTCCACTCAAAATATAGAGTTTGTTACTTTACACTACAGTACCTGTCATTGTCACCATTGTACGGCCACAGTGCAACCGCAGCGCCTCCGGCTCGCCCCTGCATCTCCCTGTGACCGGAACTAGTGCGCAAGTGCACATGTGCGAGCTCTGCGTAAACAAGGGGCGGGCTGGAGTGCCGCTGCTTCCCGCTGAGCAGAATGGGCCGGTCAGGCCAAAAAGGCTGGCACTCCTATCTCGCTGCTGATGCCCGCCGCAGCCACGCTGATGACCCACCGTGGCCATGCTGGATACCGCACGATACTGGATGGAATGAGGTGGGCGGGCATCAAGAGGCCACTATGGGCACTGGGCGGGCATAGGGAGGCCACTGTGGGCAGCTATGCCTATCCCAACTGAAGTGCACCCAGCGTATAGGACGACCCCCCCCACTTGGAGGCATGTTTTTCAGGGGGGAAAAGTAGTCTTATACGCCAGCAAATACTGTATATATAGGCAGTCATGGATAAGAATGGATAAGATACGTGACGTATAACCAGAGCAGAGTAAAGTGGCACCATCACCTCCTGTGATCTGGACACTGAACAGCCAAACTCCCATATGCTTTTTTATCCACGGAGTCACACTGCTGACTCATATTCAGTGTGTGGTCTACTAAGACCCCTAGATCCTTTTCATAGAATCATAGAATAATAGAGTTGGAAGGGACCTCATTGGTCATCCAGTCCAACCCCCTGCACTATGCAGGACACTCACATCCCAATAAAATCAGAGTCCAGTAGCACCTTTAAGATCAACAAAGATTTATTCAAGGCGTGAGCTTTCGGGTGCAACCACTCTTCGTCAGACTGTGATCTTCTTACATGACAGGGAATATATAGCAAAAACCATAGAATCATAGAGTTGGAAGGGGCCATGCAGGTCATCTAGTCCAACCCCCTGCTCAACGCAGGATCAGCCCTAAGCATCCTAAAGCATCCAAGAAAAGTGTGTATCCAACCTTTGCTTGAAGACTGCCAGTGAGGGGGAGCTCACCACCTCCTTAGGCAGCCTATTCCACTGCTACTCTGACTGAAAATTCTTTTCCTGATATCTAGCCTATATCATTGTACTTGTAGTTTAAACCTATTACTGCGTGTCCTTTCCTCTTCGGCCAATGGGAACAGTATCCTGCCCTCCTTCAAATGACAACCTTTCAAATAAAGAGGGCTATCATGTCCCGTCTCAACCTCCTTTTCTCCAGGCTGAACATTCCCAAGTCCCTCAACCTATCTTCATAGGGCTTGGTCCCTTGGCCCCAGATCATCTTCGTCGCTCTCCTCTGTACCCTTTCAGTTTTATCTACGTCCTTCTTGAAGTGAGGCCTCCAGAACTGCACACAGTACTCCAGGTGTGGTCTGACCAGTGTCCTATACAATGGGACTATGACATCTTGTGATTTTGATGTGATGCCCCTGTTGATACAACCCAAAATGGCATTTGCCTTTTTTACCACTGCATCACACTGCCTGCTCATGTTTAGCTTACAATCCACAAGTACCCCAAGGTCTCGTTCACACACAGTGTTACCTAGAAGCGTATCCCCCATCCAGTAGGCATGCTTTTCATTTTTCTGATGCAGATGTAGAACTTTACACTTATCTTTATTAAAGATAAGTGTAAAGTTCTGTATCTGGATCAGAAAAATGAAAAGCATGCCTACTGGATCAAGTCTGTTACATCAGTGGACTGTACAGCCAATGATAATCCTTTGTCAAAACAGCCAATCAATCCCTTAGAATTCAGTGTACTTTACAAAGAGAAACCAAAATGCTGATAGCTGATTGCTATATATTCCCTGTCATGTAAGAAGATCACAGTCTTACGAAGAATGCATGCACTCAGAAGCACACACCTTGAATAAATCTTTGTTGGTCTTAAAGGTGCTACTGGACTCTGATTTTATTGTGCTACTTCAGACCGATATGGCTGCTCATTTGAATCTACTCACATCCCAATCGCTCATCTACTGTCACCTGCGACCCCTTTGCCTTCACAGAATCAGCCTCTCCGTCAGATGGCTATCTAGCCTTTGTTTAAAAATTTCCAAAGATGGAGACCCCACCACCTCCCGAGGAAGCCTGTTCCACTGAGAAACCGCTCTGTCAGGAACTTCATCCAGATGTTTAGATCGAATTTCTTTTGAATTAATTTCATCCCATTCGTTCTGGTCTGTCCCTCTGGGGCAAGAGAGAACAATTCTGCTCCATCCCCCATATGGCACCCTTTAAAATACTTTAAGTGCTTATCTCAGTCGTCTCCTCTCTAGGCTAAAGAAACCAAGCTCCCCCAACCTTTCTTCATATGTCTTGGTCTCCAAACCCCTCACCATCTTTGTTGCCCTCCTCTGGACACGTTCCAGTTTGTCAACATCCCTCTTCAACTGGGGTGCCCAAAACTGAACACAGGACTCCAAGTGAGGCCGAGCCAGAGCAGAGTAAAGCGGTACCATCACCTCCCGTGATCTGGACATGATACTCCATTTGATACAGCCCAAAATCCCATGTGCCTTTTTAGCCACTAAGTCACAGTGCTGACTCATGTTCAGTGGCAGCTTTTTAAATACTTGAAGATGGTTATCAGATCCCCTCTCCAGGCTAAACAGACCAAGCTCTCCAACCCTTCCTCATATATCTTGGTCTCCAAACCCTTCGACATCTTTGTTGCCCTCTGGACACGCTCCATTTTGTCTACATCCTTCTTCAAATATGGTGCCAAAACTGAACACAGTAGTCCAAGTGAGGGTAAAGTAGTAAAGCGGTACCATCACCTCCAATGATCTGGACATGATACTCCGTTTGATACAGCCCAAAATCCCTTTTGCCTTTTTAGCCATTGAGTCATGCTGCTTACTCATGTTCAATGCATGGTCTACTAAGACTAGATCCTTTTCACACATGCTACTGCCAAGACAAGTCTCCCCCATCTGGTATTGGTGTGGACGGTTTTTCCTACCTAAATGCAGAACTTTACATTTGTCCCTATTGAATTTAATTGTATTTAGTTTAGACCAGTTTTCAAGTCTATCAAGATCATCTTGTATTCCGAATCTGTCTTCGGTTGTGTTTGCTACCCCTCCCAGTTACGTATCCCCTCTAACCCTTCATCTAAATTAGCGATCCCCAACCTGTGGGCTGCGGACCACATGTGGTCCTTCGACTAATTGGAGTTGGGCCCCGAAGGACGCCTTCTCCCCACCGTCATGAGTTAAACTGTCAGTTTAACTGTTATGAGTTAAAATTTCCATGAAAATAAAATGTTCCTTATGTTCATTGTTGTGGCGTGTCTGTATCTTATTTCGAAAGATGTTTAAACATTACCATAGCGATCAGAGAGCGTTAGGGCAGTGGTTGAGAGTAGAGGAGTAAACTACCCCCCCCCCACCGGGCCTCAGTAAAAGGCGTTGAGTGGTCCCCGGTGATAGAAAGGTTGGGGACCACTGATCTAAATCATATTCATGATTCCCCTGCTTAGGTACCAAGCCCTGTTGAGCTCAGGCTAAGCTGGTCTAATAGCTCATCCTGGAAAGTCAGAATCCTTCAGTTGCTCTCAAAGAGAGAACTTGCCCAGCAGCAGCTCAGTGGTTCACCTTTGGCATTGGAAAGGAGCATTTGGTCCAAAAAGAAGCCTCAAGCTGAGATTGGATGGAGGTGAGGAAGTTCTGTGGGCTGTGCTGGGGCAGAGTGTTTCTTCACGTTGATCACATGTGGGCCAACGAGCCAGGGATGCTACTTCTTCCTGGAACCGGATGCTTGCATTCTCCAGGTTTCCTATGCCAGTAGAAGTTCCAGCAGTTGTTTGTTTGTTTGTTTATTTTTGTTATTAAATTTGTATACGGCCAGCTTCCGGACTACCCAGCTAGCTGATAAAATACAATACAAAATACAATCCAATTATCCCCATCTTTAACCGCTCCTAGCAGAGCAGATAAAATAAAGCAGTAAGGACCCCGAGGGCGGGCCCTGTCCGGGATGAGGAAGGGTGCCGATAGGCCCCTTCTCCCGGACTGACAATCGGAGGGCCCAATCAGGAGGTGCTTTGGTCCCCAGCCGCCGGACTGACGAATCGGGAGGCACAAAGCGCCTCCCAATCCGCCCCCCTCCCAGTTCGCTGGCATGCGGCTGCCCACTGCCATTACCTAGCTTCCCCTGCACAGGCTAGGTCGCCACCTGCCCGCATGCCAAGAAGGGCCCAGCGGCTGCCGCTGCGGCCACAGTGCCGCCGCTGCAGCCCCCACCAACGTGATGCCGCGCCGCTGGGTGCCCCACCCGAGAGCGGGCCGCACCACCACCCGCAGCCTCCAGAAATGGCGGCGTCACCGTGGCCGCTGCCCGCCTCGCCCACACCCACCACAGCTCGCCCGCAGACCAACGGAGCCGCCAGGGGCCGGCCCCGCTCCAACCCGCCGCAAGCACCCACCTCGGACCGCTGCTTTACCTCGCGGACCGCTGTTGGACCTGCTGACACCAGCTGCCGCCGCCGCGCCCCCAGCCCCGCAGCACACTCCAGACTTGCCCCGCCAGCCCGCTCCTGCACTCCAGCCCGCCCACCTCCATTGGCAGCCGCCACCCTGCAGATGCAGGTAGGCTGCGGAGCGCAGGGCCCACGCCACCACTCGCGCTGGCTCACAGGTCGCCCTGCGCCCGGCCTTGGGTCCAGGGCATGGCCCCAGAGAGCCGCGCCACCCAACTCGCAAGCCCCGCTAGCGCCCGCTGTATTTCGGGAACAGCAGGCTTATTTACTAGTTTACATAATAAGATAGCAAGTATATCAATCCCTAACTAGGCCCATAATCCTCAACTTCTCCGTTCCCAGAGAGTGGAGCCTTCCCCTACCTACACAGACTGTGTTTACATACATACTTATATGTCTTGATAATGGAATAGTGTGTGTTGCCTCCTCCATTTCTGGGGGAAGAATTCTTCTTTTCTCTATGATCACCCGATTCACCAATGCTGGGACCAGTGGAGTGGGGTTGATGATTGCTTTTACGGAGGAGCTGTATGAATATTTTACCCTATTTTATACTGTACCTATTTTATTCTATTTTCAGCTTTATTGTAAACCCTTATTTTGTTAGCCACCATGAGACTCTGAGGAGCAAGAGGCAAAATATTTATTATTATTGTTATTAAATAATAAAAAATTAATAAAGCATGTAGGTTCTGTTGTGAGAGCAAAAGTCTAGGCCAGCATTCCACAGAGCGTGGGAAACGAATGATAGCTTAGTAATTGGCACCTGCTTTTGTTGCCTTGGCCTTGCAGGTAGGTGCATGTTCTCACCATGTTCTGGAAATTTGATCTGAATACAACGTCGCAAGTTGACAAGCTGCTGGACAAACCGGATGTGACCCTACATGAGTTGATGGATGAAGATGACCTCCTCCAGGAGTGCAAAGCGCAAAACCGCAAGCTGGTTGGCTTCCTCTGCCAGCAGTCCTCCATGGAGGAGCTGGTCAGCCTCATCACTCATGAGCCACCCCTGGACATGGACGAGAAGGTCCGCTTCAAGTAGGTACCTGGCTTCTAGGCAGAGGACTTCTCAGTTCAGCTGATGGGCAAGTAATTGGGTGGCCTGCCTGAAAGGAATGGCTGGGGGAGTTGCCCCACTGGGGGCTGAAAGAGCAGTCAGTTAGGATGTCTTTCAGCAGCTGCTTCCAATATGGGTTGCAATAAAATCCTAAAGCCAGCTGAGAATGCAAAAATAACCAGCAAAACCAACAGCCTTTCGCCCTATGCCTCCCGGAAGGCTTTACGCTCTGTGGGGGCTAACCTACTGGTTGTTCCCGGTCCCAAGGAGGCTTTACTTGGCCTCGACCAGGGCCAGGGCCTTCTCGGACCTGGTGGAATGAGCTCCCGGAAGAGCTGAGGGCCCTGTGGGAACTTTCAACATTCCGCAGGGCCTGCAAGACGGAGCTCTTCCACCAGGCTTTTGGTTGAGGCCGGGCAGCAATGAAGATCTGCCCCCCCCCTCATGAAGCTGCGGTTGCGTATGTCAGCAGCTCCCCTCCACTTCCCTTTTAGTGGGGGTAGAGATCGGGTTAGTTACTGAACCTTGCCTCCCTTCTTGGCCTGCTATAACTATGTTATTAAGGATTAGTTGTGGCTTCATGCTTTTATGATATTGTTTTAATGGGATTGTTTTATGTAACCCACCTCGAGCCTTCAGGGGGAGGCAGGATATAAATAAAATGTCATAGTCCAAGATGTCATAGTCCCATTGTATACGGCACTGGTCAGACCACACCTGGAGTACTGTGTGCAGTTCTGGAGGCCTCATTTCAAGAAGGACGTCGATAAAATTGAAACATCTTGTGATTTTGATGTGATGCCCCTGTTGATACTTCCCAAAATGGCATTCGCCTTTTTTACCGCTGCATCACACTGCCAGCTCATGTTTAGTTTACAATCCACAAGTACCCCAAGGTCTCGTTCACACACAGTGTTACCTAGAAGTGTATCCCCCATCCAGTAGGCATGCTTTTCATTTTTCTGACCCAGATGCAGAACTTTACACTTATCTTTGTTAAATTGCATCTTGTTCTCATTTGCCCATTTTTCTATTGTGTTCAGATCTCGTTGAACTCTGTCTCTATCTTCCGGAGTATTTGCCAGTCCTCCCAATTTGGTGTCATCTGCAAACTTGATGAGTAGTCCCTCCACCCCCTCATCTAGATCATTACTAATTCTATGAGGACATGGTAACTTCCCCCTAGGGTCGCCACCTCCTTCACCTCATCCACCAACTCTTGCCTGTTGGTCAGTATTAAGTCCAGTATGGCTGAACCTTTTGTGGGTTCATCTGCCATTTGATAAATGAAATTGTCAGCCAGATAGAATCATAGAATCATAGAATCATAGAGTTGGAAGGGGCCATACAGGCCATCTAGTCCAACCCCCTGCTCAACGCAGGATTAGCCCTAAGCATCCTAAAGCATCCAAGAAAAGTGTGTATCCAACCTTTGCTTGAAGACTTCCAGTGAGGGGGCACTCACCACCTCCTTAGGCAGCCTATTCCACTGCTGAACGACTCTGACTGAGAAAAACTTTTTCCTGATATCTAGCCTATATCGTTGTACTTGAAGTTTAAACCCATTACTGCGTGTCCTTTCCTCTGCAGCCAGCAGAAACAGCATCCTGCCCTCCTCCAAGTGACAACCTTTCAAATACTTAAAGAGGGCTATCATGTCCCCTCTCAACCTCCTTTTCTCCAGGCTGAACATTCCCAAGTCCCTCAACCTATCTTCATAGGGCTTGGTCCCTTGGCCCCAGATCATCTTCGTCGCTCTCCTCTGTACCCTTTCAATTTTATCGATGTCCTTCTTGAAGTGAGGCCTCCAGAACTGCACACAGTACTCCAGGTGTGGTCTGACCAGTGCCGTATACAATGGGACTATGACATCTTGTGATTTTGATGTGATGCCTCTGTTGATACAGCCCAAAATGGCATTTGCCTTTTTTACCGCTGCATCACACTGCCTGCTCATATTTAGTTTACAATCCACAAGTACCCCAAGGTCTCGTTCACACACAGTGCTACCTAGAAGCGTATCCCCCATCCAGTAGGCATGCTTTTCATTTTTCTGACCCAGATGCAGAACTTTACACTTATCTTTATTAAATTGCATCTTGTTCTCATTTGCCCATTTTTCCATTGTGTTCAGATCTCGTTGAACTCTGTCTCTATCTTCCGGAGTATTTGCCAGTCCTCCCAATTTGGTGTCATCTGCAAACTTGATGAGTAGTCCCTCCACCCCCTCATCTAGATCATTAATAAATATGTTAAAAAGTACCGGGCCGAGCACCGAACCCTGAGGTACCCCGCTACTCACCTCTCTCCAGTCTGATGAAACACCATTGACAACAACTCTTTGAGTGCGGTTCTCTAACCAATTCAATATCCACCTAACGATCTGAAAATCCAGATTGCAGTCCTTCAACTTATCCATCAGAACATCATGGGGAACCTTGTCAAAAGCTTTACTAAAATCCAAGTAAATGACATCAACCAAATTTCCCCGATCCAGCAAACCTGTTACTTGGTCAAAAAAGGAAACTAGGTTGGTCTGGCAGGACCTGTTGGAGACAAATCCATGCTGACTTCCTTGGATCACCAAATTGTCCTCCAGATGTTTGCAGATCGCTCCCTTTAATATCTGCTCCATTATCTTCCCCACAACAGAGGTCAGACTCACTGGTCTGTAGTTTCCCGGGTCATCCTTCCTCCCTTTTTTGAAGATCGGAATAACGTTTGCTCTTTTCCAGTCCTCCGGGACATCTCCAGTCCTTAAAGAGGTTCCGAAGATGATGGACAAGGGCTGTGCAAGTTCTCTGGAAAGTTCTTTGAGTACTCTCGGGTGCATTTCATCTGGACCAGGGGATTTGAACTCATCCAGTGCAGCTAAATGCCTCTCGACCACCTCTCTATCCATGTTAACCTGCCACCCAGACACTATCCTTTGGCTACAGCCATCTCTAGATGTGCCTAAACACTTAGACCTGTGGGAAAAAACAGATGTAAAATAGGCACTAAGCCTTTCTGCTTTCTCTGCATCTTTCGTTAGAGTTTGTCCATCCGCACCCAACAGCGGGCCTATTGCCTCCTTTACTTTACGTTTGCTCCTCACGTAACTGAAAAATCTTTTCTTGTTACAATGGGCTTCCCTGGCCAATCTTAGCTCACTCTCAACTTTGGCCTTTCTGATGATTGATCTACAGTGCCTAGTAACCTGTAGGTACTCTTCTTTAGAGCTCTGTCCTTCCCTCCATTTCCTGAACATTTTCCTTTTCTTTCTTAGTTCCTCTTGAAGTTCTCTGTTAATCCAAATAGGCTTCTTAGAGCTCCTGCAGTGTTTTAGTCTTTCTGGAATAGTCATTGATTGAGCATGCAATAGCTCTTGTTTGAGTAGCGCCCACCCTTCACATGCTCCCTTCCCTTCCAGCATTCTCGTCCATGGTATGACACTCATCATGTCTCTGAGTTTATTAAAGTTTGCCCTACGAAAATCCAACATCCGCGTCTGGCTACAAGTTTCCTTGGCTCCCCATCTCAAAAGGAATTCTATGAGGACATGATCACTTCCCCCTAGGGTCCCCACCTCCTTCACCTCATCCACCAACTCTTGCCTGTTGGTCAGTATTAAGTCCAGTATGGCTGAACCTCTTGTGGGTTCATCTACCATTTGATAAATGAAATTGTCAGCCAGGCAGGTCAGAAACTTGCATGACTGAGGACGCTTCGCAGAGTTTGTTTCCCAGCACACATCTGGGAAATTGAAGTCACCCATGATGACAAGGTCCTGCCGTTTGGATATTTTCTCAAGCTGCTCACAAAGTGCAGCATCCACATCCTCTCGTTGGTCAGGCGGTCGGTAGCAGACACCAACCACCACACTGTTTGTTTTCCCCTCGCTTATTTTCACCCAGATGCTTTCCACTGTAGATATGCTCTCCTTCACTAGAATTTCCTGACAGGTAAGCCCTTTCCTCACATACAGTGCCACTCCTCCACCTCTTCGATCTATTCTGTTTTTTCTGAACAGTTCATATCCATCCACCATTACATTCCAGTCATGAGAATCATTCCACCAAGTTTCTGTGATGTCTACTAGATCATACCTTTCCATCAGCATGAGAAGTTCCAGCTCTTCCTTTTTATTGCCCATGCTTCGGGCGTTAATATAAAGACATCTGAATCCTTTTACTTTTGGGTTCCCTATGAGCTGGCCTTGCCGGTTGGGCTGCCTCCGATAGTTTTCCTTCCATACACTCCCTATGTTGATCGTCTCCTTCCCCTAGTGGCTTTAGTTTAAAGCTCTCCTGATGAATCTCCCCAGGTTCCTGCCAAACACATTCTTCCCCAGTTTTGATAAGTGCAGTCCATCAGGTGCTAGTAGGCCTTCCTCAAGAAAGCCTATCCCATGGTCCCAGAAACCAAATCTCTCCTGCCGGCACCAACTACGCAGCCAGTGATTCACCTCCATTATCTTCCTCTCCCGACGCATTCCTCTTCCCTTGACAGGCAATATTGAAGAGAATACCACTTGTGCCCCCATTTGCTTGAGCTTCCTCCCCAGATCTTGATAGTCTTTTTTAATAGGAGCGATGGTATTCAGGGACAGATGGCTGCATGTGGAGGAGGAGCGGGAATCAAACCTGGCTGTCCATATTAGAGGGCTGTCCTGCTCTTGACCACTGCACTATACTGGCTCTCAATGAGACTTGGAGGCAACTGAAGCTGAGCGAGCCGAGCACTGAGGTATGGCTGAAGAGTCACGGCCAGCACGAGAGAACATGGAAACTTCCAGGGATGTAGTCCTGATTGGTTGCCCTGCTCTGCCTAGCATAAGTACCTGCAGCTGTCCCAAGCTCATGGGGGCTCCCTCCTATGCAGGTCCATTCCAGAGGATAGGCCACAGGGCTGCAAAGCTGTGTCTGTGCTCTTAGCTTATGCCTTTGACTTCTGCCATGTGCTGCTGTAAGTTGGCTAGCCCCAGAATTGGCCCAGCACTTTTGGTTATGATGAGCTGCAGCTTCCCTTTCATTGGACAGGTCAGATTGTTCCCATAGGGTTCCACTCTGTTGCGTGATTTGTGACTGTTTCAGAATTGCTATGAGAATTGTGTTTGTGTGGGTGTGTGTGGGGTGGGGGAGTACAGGCCCACTCCCTAGGGGATCAGTGGTAGGCAGGGCAGGCTGCATGCGGAGAGAGGGGCCCACCTCGGGGGACCTCTCTGGCAGAGGGCTGCATCATGGCTTGTTGTAGCCCCTTTTCTCTGCTCCGGTGTAATTCCTGCAGGTATCCCAATCTGGCCTGTGAACTGCTCACCTCTGATGTGCCACAGATCAATGACAAGCTTGGAGGGGATGAGACATTACTGAACATCCTCTATGACTTTCTGGATCAGGACCCTCCATTGAACCCTTTGCTTGCCAGTTTCTTCAGCAAGACCGTGGGCAATCTTATAGCAAGGAAAACTGAGCAGGTCAGCCACGGTCCCTTTGCTCCTTTTTTGGGGATTGTTTTAAAGCAGTTTTCATTTCCTCTGGAGAGGGACTGTCTAGCTCTTTGCTGTCATGCGTGGCAACTCATGCTGTCTCTTGTTCTTTCAGGTGAATTCATTCTTACAGAAGAAAGTCACATTTATTGACCTGGTGCTGAAGCACATAGATACCTCTGCCATGATGGACCTTCTCCTGCGACTCATCCGCTGTGTGGAGCCAGCTGAGCTGCGGCAGGAAGTGCTCAGGGTGCGGGCCGCGTTTGCCAGAGAACACTAGACCTCTTCCTTGCTGAGTCGCCACAGGAGAGGGAAAGGGCCTCTGATCAGGAAGCCAAGGTTGTCCGAGGGCAGGGCTGAACAGGCTCCCTGATTGGAATTCATTCTTTCCTACATGATCATACAGGGCCCTCTGTGTCCTCAGGTAGCTTCCAAGCTGTGAACTGGGCAAACAGGAGTGGGTGGTCTTGTGAGACGGCCACCTGGGCTCAGACTCCCTCCCAAAATGACTGGGCGCAGTTTCTGTCCTCCTAGGCCTTCATGTAGTCTTGTAGCCCACCCCTTATTGCCCCCAGCCAAATCATTACCTTGGGTTTTTGTATTCCTCAGCTGCTTCCAGGCCTGCCACTGTGTGAGTCAGGCTGTTAGGTGACATGGAATATAATTGGGAGTTTGTGCAATTTGGTTTCCTACTTTTTAATGCTGCCTCAGGTAACTTCTTTTTGGGAGTGAGAAAGAAGGCCCCTGAGAGGTATTTGTCTTAGCTGCAGTGTTTGGTTTATTGGAATTAATTGTGCACAGCTTGTTTGCCTGCAGAGACCAACTTTCCTTTCCTGGAGATTGTGTGTTCTCTCTGTTTGGTCTTTTTTGGGATGGCATGGTGGGAAGGTAGGGGTGACAAATTGTCTTTTCCATGGTGGAGGAGGAAGTGGCCGCTCGTCTCTTCCAACTAGGGTTATAGCTTTGGTGATGGAGTCTCTTGCTCTGAGTGGGGTGGGGACATGAATGGGCTACGCTGTCCACAGAGGGGGCACAGGAATTCCCTTCCCAAAGGGGCGCTGTGGATTTGGAGGTGTCAGTGGGATGGACCGCCTGGCCTGTTTCCCTTTTTTCTCCCATTAGTGGCTGGATAAATCAAAGGTCATCCAGAGACTTGTGGAGCTGATCTCTCCGAGCCAGGATGAGGATGTGAGTATGGCCCCACTAGCGATCATCTAATTCCGATACAGATGGAGATAATTGTCTGTGGATTGCGACTGTCTGTAGAGAGATTTTCCTGCCAACTTGTGTCACATACCCCCTCCCTGCTTTCAGGAAAATTCTAAAACTGAATAAAGGATGTGTCCCAAAAACCAAATCCAGATAACTGTTGATTGTGTAAATATAGAAAGCTAAATGCAAGCAGGTGTTCAAGGAGGAGGATGGTGGGAAAGGCAAGCTCATGGCTATGACTTGCAGGTGCCACGGTGGAAGAGCAGAGTGACATGGTCTCCTGGACCTCGTCTGATGCCTTCCCCAGCTGTCCTGTGCTGGTAGCCAGCAGTATCCCAGCGGGCAGACCCAGTTGGTCATTGCTGAATAGATTTAGGGGATTGGTTTTTACATGCAGAGATGATTCAGGAACTGACTCTTCATTTTGGATAGATGCAGTTGTGTCTCCATCAAATGCCAAGCTGAACAGATTCTTGCCTGCTGCCAGCCCTTGTCTGTCAGGTCTGCTCTGTGCCTATCCCCCCCCCCCTTTTTGGATGCTTCCCAGGATGAGAAGGGAGAGGCTTGTTTATGTCACTCCATACTGGTTGAAAAGGTTTGGGTTTCTGAGATTAATGGGAGGATCTGTACAGCCCCTGTACTGCCCCCTCCTCTTGCTCAACCTGCAAAGTGTAGGGGGCTAACAAAGCAGCGTGGTATCCACATTGTAGTTGACAGGCAGACATGGATGCAGGGACTGATAGAAGTGGCAGCCCAGGTAACATTTATTTTGCGTTGCTGGGTTCCACAAGTCCCCATGGAGAATGTCTGTTATAGCAGTGGTCCCCAACCTGCTGGCCGCGGCCCGGTGCCGGGTCGTGAAGGCCATGGCGCCAGGCCGCAGTTCCCTCTCCCAACCACCCCCCGCAGTAAAAAACTTCCCAGGCCGCAAGCTTGCGGCCCGGGAAGCTTTTACTGCGGGAGGGGGGGAGAGGGAATCAGGGCCACGCCCGCGCATCATGCATGCAGCTGTGTGTGCGGCCGCGCATGCGCGATGCGTGAGCGGGGCAGTTGCCCTGCCGGTCCCCAGCCTAAAAAAGGTTGGGGACCACTGTGTTATAGCAAATAAATAAATAAACAAACAAACAAATAAATAAAAATGGTTTATCAGCCAAGCTGCTGATTCCATCAAACTGCTTCTCTGGCCTCTGATGACCACCTGTGTCAAGGCATTCTCATATAAAATGTTTCCTTACAGATGTATTTCTTGGCAAATGGCCAGTATTTCATGGTGTTCCACCTTGGGGAGTACACATAGGCATAAGCCCAACTGCCTTTTGAACCTCCCGTGAATCTCTCCTGCAGGTGCTTATCAAGGCCCTTTTCCTCATCTCAAGGATGGTCCTGGAGCTTGGAGCACTATTTTTCAGGGAGTCAGAATTCCTGTTTGTGACGTTCCCCTTAGGTTAAAATACAATTCCACCTTCAGGTACACATAGTTCGACTGAACCTCTTCTACAGCTGGTATTCTTTCCCCTCCCTCCTTAGTTAGTAGCCTTTTAATATCCCATCTGTACCTCTTCCATCAAGTGGAGTTGTACCGTTAGACTTGATGTCAAGTATTCTTAGTAAGAAGATTTTCTTGGGCCCACTTTGTTTTTAGTGGTAGGAAGTGCCGTCAAGCTGACTTTCATAGAATCACAGAATCCTAGAGTGGGAAGGGGCCATACAGGCCATCTAGTCCAACCATGTGGTCCAGCCTTGATAGCCCCTTCCCACTCTAGGATTCTGTGATTCTAGGTGAGCAGTGGAACGGGCTACCTAAGGAAGTGGGAAGCTCCTCCTCACTGACAGTCTTCAAGCAGTGTCTGGACAATACTTATCCTGGAGGCTTGAGGCTGACCCTGCCTTGAGCAGGGGGTGGGACTAGGTGGCCTGCATGGCCCCTTCCCACTCTAGGATTCTAGGTAGTTCAGCAGTGGGATGGGCTGCCTAAGGAGGTGGGGGCTCCCCCTCACTGGCCGTCTTCAAGCAGCGGCTGGACAGATCCTTCTCCTGGATGCTGCAGGCTGATCCTGCACTGAGCAGGGGGTGGGACTAGATGGCCTGTGTGGCCCCTTCCCACTCTAGGGTTCTAGGAGTCTAGTTCAGCAGTGGAAGGGGCTGCCTAAGGAGGTGGGGAGCTCCCCCTCACTGGCCGTCTTCAAGCAGCGGCTGGTAGATGGCCCCTTCTCTAGGATTTTATAACATAAAAGCACACATCTGTGAAGTTTTGTCATTTATTACATGTTAACTTTACACCATAAGATGAAGTCTTTTATTGAACTGTTCCTTTCTCTATTGACTCCAAAATTCATTTTAAAACATTACTGAAATGATTAGTAATTGGGGAGAAGTTACATTAGGGTTAGAAATTTACCTTTTTTGTCTGTGGTGATATCCTGTTTATAATACAACACTTTTGTCATCATAGTGTAAATAAAATAATGAGAAACTGCAAAGAGCTTATAACAACTACAAAACATGGTCATTAACAAACCAAGTCCTGGAGGCTGAGCGATGACTCTGGCTCTCTGTTCCAGGCTGGCTCCTGGATCCAAACAAAATGGTTGGGGGGATGGTGAGGACCAGAAGAATGCTGCAAAATGGAGAACCCCCCCCCCCCAATCCTGGGGCCAGAGATTGCAGTCCCAGCACTGCTCCTCCGTGTCCAAAGGACATATCCCCTTGAGGAGTCCTGTGTTTTGCAGGCCATTTTTGTACTGACTTTGTCCCCTTGTTGCAGAGGCAGTCTAATGCTTCCCAAACCTTGTGCGACATCATCAGATTAAGCAGAGACCAGAGCAATCAACTCCAGGAGGCAGCTGAGCTTGACCCTCTTCTTGCAGTGTTGGAGTCGTAAGTTCATGTGTAAAGCTATTGATTGCTGCTACTGATCCTTCAGGAGGCACAGGGGCCCTGTGCATTGTGTGTTAATCTAATCCCATTTTAAAGCTTTCTGTTCCTGTGACCATCAATGCATCCTTGGGCAGCAAATTCCACATTTTAAGTCATCTCTGTGTAAAGAAAGATTCACATGGGTGGCCGTGTTGGTCTGAAGCAGCAGAACGAAATTTTAGTCCAGCAGGGGCACCTTTAAGACCATCACAATTTTATTCAAGGGATAAGCTTTTGTGTGCAGGCAGACTTCTTCAGAAAAGGAAGCTTCTGCCTTGAATAAAACTGTTCCCATGGGAAAAATTAGGGATTTTTATGATTTTTGCATTGCATTACATCTTGAACTGTGGTAGCTTAGTTTTTAAGGTGTATTTTATTAGGGGTTCTTAAGTTGTATTGTATATTGTATATTGTGTTGGGACCACCTTGAGCTTTTGGGGAGGGGCGGGATATAAATCAAATAAATAAATAATAAATTTGTTAGAATCATAGAGTTGGAATCATAGTTAGAATCATAGAGTCCGACCCCCTGCTCAACGCAGGATCAGCCCAAAGCATCCTAAAGCATCCAAGAAAAGTGTATATCCGGCCTTTGCTTGAAGACTGCCAGTGAGGGGGAGCTCACCACCTCCTTAGGCAGCCTATTGCACTGCTGAACTACTCTGACTGTGAAAAATGTTTTCCTGATATCTAGCCTATATCGTTGTACTTGAAGTTTAAACCCATTACTGCGTGTCCTCTCCTCTGCAGCCAACAGAAACAGCATCCTGCCCTCCTCCAAGTGACAACCTTTCAAATACTTAAAGAGGGCTATCATGTCCCCTTTCAACCTCCTTTTCTCCAGGCTGAACATTCCCAAGTCCCTTAACCTATCTTCATAGGGCTTGGTCCCTTGGTTAGTCTTAAAGGTGCCAGATTGGACTCAAGCTTAGTTCTGTCCTTCTGTCCTGATATTACTGCTCAGCCAGAACAGCTTTCTCAGTGCTGTGACTAGCCCAAGGTCACCCAGCTGGCTGCATGTGGAGGAGGAATGTGGAATCAAACCCAGCTTGCCAGATTAGAAGTCCTCACTCCTAACCACCACACCAAGCTGGCTCAAAAAAGTCTTCACCAGCAGAAGCACTTCTGTTGTGTTGCAATTAAGGTAGCCCCCCTCCATTCCAAAAATTCCTCCAGGCACCTGTTCATGATTTCTGTTAACCATAAGTGCTGCTAATAATGTTTTTAAAAACCTCTAACTTCAAAAACCGTCAGGGTGATGCCAAGCAGAACAGAAATGTCTTCACCCCTGTCGGAAGACAACGATAGAGGGCAACACTGAAGTGCCCTAGTGAGGGAATTCCATGGTTTTGGCGCTACAAGCAAGAAGGCCCTTTCTGGGTTTGCTGCTCATAGATCCTCAGATGGAAGGATGCCCAGTGCGGGGCTCCCAAAGGTGGTCATATAGCTTCACGTGGGAGTAGGCAGCATTTAAGGTGTTCTAGTCCCAGGCCTTGTGCAGCTTTAAATTTCAATATCAGCTCCCTAAATTGGGCCTGGAAGCAAATTGGGAGCTAGTGCAGAAGAAACAAGATTGGTCTGCCAGCATCCTTCCTAGAGCAGTGCATATCACATGTTGTGTGCAGGCCCTCCTCTGTAATCTCAGCTGGATGCTACCAGGCCAAGTGGAAAGGCTGCAGTTGGCTCATCAGCCAAAAGTAGGAAAAAGTGCTTCTGGGCTTAGTGATGGAAGCCAGTGGCAGGCCCACCACAGGGGTTGCAAGGCCAAGAGGTGCTTGTCTGCTGTGTATGCCATTCTAGCATTTGCTCCTTGGGTCTGGTCCTGCATGAGAAGTTGGCAGTGCTGTGGGGCTGCATCAGTGCGCTCTGACTTGTGTCTAATGTTCTCAGGCAGGAGTGTGTGGAGCAGCTTTTGAAGAACATGTTTGACGGGGAATTGACGGAAAACTGCCTTGTAAATGGCACTCAGGTTTTACTGACGCTGCTCGAGCCAAGACGTGCTGGGTAAGGAGGTCTTTGTGGTGGCCATCTTTCTTCAGATTGTGTGTGTGTGTGTGTGTGTGAACTATCACAGCAGATTTCTCAGCCATCATCTCAGGGCCACCTCAACCATGCCTCCTGGGCCCTTCTGCAAGGAGGCTGGTCTGCCTTTGGATGAATGGGCAGCCTTCAGAGGGCCAGCCACTCCCCCAGGACACGCTCTGCTCTGCTGACACCACAGGAGGGAGTTCAGGCTTCCTCAGCTCTCTGGCTTCAACAGACATCATGAAGAGAAGACTCAGTTGCAACCGGATAGGATGCCTCACCATGGCCTTTCTCCTCTCCTCTGCCAAGGTCCATGTAGGGAGCTACAGTGGGCTCTCACTTACCCCAGGGCCTCAGGGTAGCCAGGCCCAATGAGCGAACTTTGTAGCAGCAGCAGGAGCCTGTCCCCTGCCACAGTCCTGTCTGGAGGAGTGAGCTTGTAGCTGCCCTTTCTCCTGCCCTGAAATCTTGGGGGAACTCAAGGGAGGCAGTTGGAGCCTCACCTCAGCCCCTCTTGCGCTTTCCCCTGATGGCTCCCTGCCTTGGAGAGCAGCTGTAGGCCCTGTGTCAGATCCACTGCCTCTTGAGATCCAAGAACGGGTCATGGGCCTGTCTTTGGAGAGGTCTTTGCCTTCTCCTGGCATCCTTTCAGGCTGGCTGGGCCCTTGGTCACTTCTGCACTAGGCAGCTCACTTACTGACCCAGAGCAGAGGTGGTTTTAGGTGCCAGCAAAAAGGACTGGTTGGTTTTGTCTTCAAGCAGCCTAGTGGTGGGTTTTTCCCCCTGTCCTATGCTCTTTGTACAGCTTACAGCTGATTTTAATTCTCCTTCTTCAGTTAGTATCCTGATCATAGTTTTAAACTTCAGAAGCAAAGTAAGTTTTTAAAAAGAGTGCAGGATATAAATATTTTACTGTGCTTAGTTGTTATAACAGAGCTAACTAAAGCCCCTGCTCTTAACTGTATTCCCCAGAGGCCTGTTGATAGTTGCCTCCTGCAGTAGTCTCCAGGGCAGGCATTCTGCACCCTGCTGTGAAGCGCAGTGGGTGAACTGGGTCAAAAATACTTTGAACAAATAACAGTAGTTATGCTTTTGCAGCTGAACCCAACTCATAGGGTTGTTGTGATGACAAAATGAGGTGATGAGAAGTACGGCCACTGTCCTGAGCCAGCCCCTTGGAAGGCTTGGGGCTGGGCATAGAATAATGCAATAAGAGAGCTGGAAGGGACCTCCTAGGCCATCTAGTCCAACCCCACACACTATGCAGGACACTCACCTCCCTCTCGCTCATCCACTGTGACCTGCCACCTTCTTGAACCTTCACAGAATCAGCCTCTCCATCAGATGGCTCTCCAGCCTCTGCTTAAAATCTCCAAAGAAGGAGAACCCACCACCTCCCGAGGAAGCCTGTTCCGCTGAGAAATTGCTCTGTCAGGAACTTCTTCCTGATTTTTAGACAGAATTTAGAATCAGAATCACAGAGTTGGAAGGGACCTCCTGGGTCATCTAGTCCACCCCCTGCACTATGCAGGTCACTCACATCCCTATCGCTCATCCACTGTCACCTGCCACCCCTTTGCCTTAACAGAATCAGCCTCTCTGTCAGATGGCTCTCCAGCCTCTGTCTAAAAATCCCCCAAGATGGAGAACCCACCACCTCCCGAGGAAGCCTGTTCCCCTGAGAAACTGCTCTAATGAGCACCAATGAGCTCTTGCTGGCTCCTGTGCTGGGGCCATCCAAATCATGAGTTTTGCAAGGCAGTAGCCTTCCTGTGTGGGGCTGATCTGGGCTTGGTGCCAGGGAGGTCTTGGCCGTTCTTAGTTCTGCAGCTGACCAGAGTTTCCCTCTCTGCATGCAGGGTGGAGGGGCTCATGGATTCTGCCTTGCAGGGGGCAGAGTGCTCTTTCGTGGTTAACAGCAGCATCCTGCGTGGAATTGGGCCTCGGCTGAAGGACTTCCACCGCCTTCTGCTCACTCCCCCCAAGGTAGGGAGGAGGGGCTTTTGGCCGCTTGTTTCCAGCCTTCCGGTTCTCTTCCTGGGGCTGGGGGAGGCGGCTGTCTGGCTAGGTTTGGGCTTGGACTGGGCAGGAAGTCCAGAGTGGCTTTGGAAGCCAGGGGGGCCCGAGAACCTGCATCTGTGGCACAAAAGGTGCCCAACGGAGGAGTGTCACTGAAGGGCTGGGCAGTTGACACAAGTCTCTCCGTTGTGTGGCATAGTGCAAAACACCACCTCCCCTGTACTGTACCCTGATGGCAGGGCAGGTTGGATTTCTGTGCAGAGAAGTGGCTGCCGGTGCTCCTTGGCCATTTCCCTGGAGTGATTATTCCAGCAGGCCTCCTTGGTGGCCAGGGATGGCTGGTGAGACTGGGCAGGAGTGAGGCGGCGGGAGTGAGCTCTTTCCTAGAGCACCACCTTGCTTTGGCCTTGGAGCCCTGAGAAGATGCTTGTTTCTTGTTTGTGACAGAGGAGCTCCATCCTGACAACCATCGGGGTCCTGGAAGAGCCACTGGGCAATGCCCGTCTTCATGGGGCTCGCCTGATTGCTGCCCTCCTTCACACAGACACCGCTGCCATCAACCAGGAGCTGTGTCGCCTGAACACCATGGACCTGCTGCTGGTGAGCAGGAAAAGCCCTGTTGATACCTGTTTGCCTTTGGCATCTGCTCCTGGATGGCAAATGGGACATCTCTCTGTTGACAGAACGGAAAAGGTCATTAAGCTTAGAAGCTTTTTCATGCAGAAAGGGCTGCTTGATCTCCAGGACAACCATTTTGACCCTTGTGTGACCTAGGATGCTATAGAGCTGGACCCTCACTGGTCTGATCCAGCAGGGCTCTTAAGAGTGCCTTGGCCTTTGTGCACTGATGTTGGCTCTTCAGAGCAACCAGTTGGTTCCTGTGTGTGACCCTCCCTGGTCTGATCCAGCAGGGCTCTTACCAGGGGAAGGCCTCAGCCTCTGTGCCCTGTCGTGGGCCCTTTAGAGGGACTGGTTGCCCTCTGTGAGGCAGAATGCTGAACTAGGTGAAGCCTCAGTAGTCTGATCCAGCAGAGTTCTTCTGATGTCCTTAGGAAGGTCTCGGCCATCGTGTTCTCTTGTTGGCCCTCCAGAAGAACTGGCTGACCACTGTGTGAGATGGGATGCTGGCCGAGATGGACCCTTACTGGTCGGATCTGCACTGGTGGTTCTTATGTTCCTAAAGGTCTCTGTCCCGAGTGAACTTAATTCTCTTCCTTCAATTCCAGGACTTGTTTTTTAAATATACTTGGAATAACTTCTTGCATTTCCAAGTGGAATTGTGCATAGCGGTTATTTTGGCTCCCTCTACAAATGAAAGCAACGCGGCCACAAAACAGACTGAGAATAATGAGGGACTGGATGGGGGCGCAACAGCAGAGAACTTCGAAGCCTCAGACAGCCATCCTGAAAACATCATGGTGACACACGTAAGGCTCTTTGTGTTGTTTTAGGACCACTAGGTGGATTTTACGGGGATGACCATCTGCCCTGTTGGAGGCCCATTAAAAACAGTTTGTTTCAAGGCAAGGCAAACACCCCCCCCCCCATCCTAGTTCCTGAACAGTGCCACACGGACTCATGGGATATGGTGCACAAGTGTATTTAAAAATTTAGCTTTGTATGAGTGGTGGCATCCTTTCTTTCCCAAACTAAAGTATGGATGTGCATGTGTCTGTCCGTCCCCCAGTATGGGAATGTGTGGCCAGGTGGCCTGGCCTGCCTTTCCAACTGAAAGACTGCTTGCTATGCGTGAAGCCATACCAGGGGGTCAGGAGGCCCCTTCAGTCCAGTGGAAGCAGCTTCTTTGAGAAATGCCACCAGAGGCAAGTTGTCTTTCTGGCCCTGCTGGCTCCCAGAAGGGAACCCTGTCCGTTTGTTGTGTGCCTTCAGGTCAAGCCTGGAACCATGCTGAGGTTGAACATCATTTTTAGAGGATGGGAGGGAGCTGCATGACAGCTGATGGGCAAAGGGTAAAAATAGTGTGGGCTTGAGTGGTCGATGGGCCTGACAGTCTCATAATACTGGGTAGTTCCTGTCAAGAAAGGGACACATTCTGTACACTCCGTACACATTCCCAGTCAGGGGAGGGCAGCATCTCTGCGATGGGCTCTGCCTCCTGCTTGCTGGTCAGTTGAAGCAGTGTAGATTTTCTTGTGGGGCTTCCATATCCTGTTGAAGACAGACCCTCGCTTAGAGTATTATGTGTCATCGGTAGACTGAGGACACCTGTGGGTCATTATCGAAGCCTCCAGGTGCCTCTGTCATGTTTCTTAACTGGTGCTTTGAGGCTGCAGTCAGGCGGCTAAGGCACCACAAGAGAAGCTAGTGGGGAGGAGGGATTGGATCCTCTTCTCCTGGATGGAACAGAGTTGGCTTCAGCACAGCAGGATAAGAGCTTTTCTTGTTTTTTCCATGGATCTAGCCTTGCTTGTTGGAAAAGCAGGGTGCCCCAGGAGCACCTTCTGGCAGCTGAGTCTGATTGACCTACTCTCCCCTTTCTTAGGTGCAACTGATCTTGCTGCACTGATTCGTCCTTTTGTAATCTCACGTTTGGGTTAAGGTTACATGCTCTCCATGAAGTTGACCTTGAGGCCGATCTGCATAGTGTAGCTGGTAAAGAAGGTGAAATACCCTTTACTGTCAGGGGCTAGCTGATGAGAATATATTTTGCTCATTTTGAAACAGGTAACTGGTGCTGGTGGTGACATTTAAGCCCTTTGTGCTGCTCTCTTCCCATTTGAGCTCAATGCGGGCAGTTCCACTGCCTAGGGTGGCCGACCTGGAACCTACTAGAGCACCCTGGACCATCGCCATTGTAGCTCCAGGTGGTTGAAGAGGGGAGAAGGAACGTTTTGTTGGACATCCTTGAGAGGTGCTGCAAGGGAATTTATTCTGGAGGTTGTGATTTCCTGTAGGTATCCTTGAGCTAAGAGGAAACGCACAAAGGCACTACTTTGGCTTCTTCTCCACATGGGTCAGTCTTTTGTGCAGAAGACTTCTGTCCTCTCCAGTGGCTCCTTCTTCCCTCAAAGGTCATCATCCTTTGTCAACTTCACGAGCCATCATCCATATCGTGAAAGGTTTGCAAGCCAGGTGGTGGATCCAGGACACACTTGTCTACAAATGCGTGTGTGTCGGGGGGGGGGGGTCCAAAACCATCCTAGGTGGGCTCTTCTTGGGTGAGGAGGAGCCCATTGCCTCTATCAGGTGACCCCGAGCAAAGGGAATGACTTGGAGCCCAAACCAGGCACCAGTTGTCCACCTGTCTTGCTCTCTCCTACCCTCATCGTCACAGACAACAGGACTGACAAGGCCTGTGTAAATTGGCAGGAATTCTTCATCTGGAGGAGGCTGCTCTGAGGCAGGGGACGGGGGGTTGCCCAGCAGGGTCCAGACATGCTTCAGGCAGGTGGAAGGAGTTTTATGCTGCTGTCATCACTTCCTTATTGCTCTTTCATGCTCCCGCAGCAGCTTTTAATTTCTCTTTGCTGCTGGGGATGGGGAAATGATGACACCAGCACCCTTTCCCCTCCTTCACATCCCCCCCTCCCACAGCCCTGGCTTTGGACAGGAAAGGGGGAAGCAACTAGGCTCCTTTCTCCCTGCCTCAAAGCTGCCATTTCCTGCTTCCAGTGAAAACATGGAGGTGGGAAGGGTGGGAATAAATTGAAGGACTGCAATCTGGATTTTCAGATAGTTAGGTGGATAGGGAATTGGTTAGAGAACCGCACTCAAAGAGTTGTTGTCTTGGGGTACTTGTGGATTGTAAACTAAACATGGGCAGGCAGTGTGATGCAGCGGTAAAAAAGGCGAATGCCATTTTGGGCTGTATCAACAGGGGCATCACATCAAAATCACAAGATGTCATAGTCCCATTGTATACGGCACTGGTCAGACCACACCTGGAGAACTGTGTGCAGTTCTGGAGGCCTGACTTCAAGAAGGACGTAGATAAAATTGAAAGGGTACATAGGAGAGCGACGAAGATGATCTGGGGCCAAGGGACCAAGCCCTATGAAGATAGGTTGAGGGGCTTGGGAATGTTCAGCCTGGAGAAAAGGAGATTGAGAGGGGACATGATAGCCCTCTTTAAGTATTTGAAAGGTTGTCACTTGGAGGAGGGCAGGATGCTGTTTCTGTTGGCTGCAGAGGAAAGGACGTGCAGTAATGGGTTGAAACTACAAGTACAACAATATAGGCTAGATATCAGGAAAAAAATTTTTCACAGTGAGAGTAATTCAGCAGTGGAATAGACTGCCTAAGGAGGTGGTGAGCTCCCCCTCACTGGCAGTCTTCAAGCAAAGGTTGGATACACACTTTTCTTGGATGCTTTAGGATGCTTTGGACTGATCCTGCGTTGAGCAGGGGGTTGGACTAGATGGCCTCTATGATTCTATGATCTTCCGGCCCAGTTGAGCAAGAGGGCACATAAAAATATTGAATAAAATTGTATTTATTTATTTATCAATTTGTATACCGCCACTTGGAAAATCTTGCGGCGTTTTACAGCTGGGCTAGAGGGTGCATATAAATGTTAAAAAGTGTGGGAAGATGATCACCCCTGCAGCACCCCTCAAGGGAGCCCGCAGGGGTCTGACAGCTCATCTTCCACAGCCAGCCTCTGTGCCCGGTTCTGGAGGAAGTAGACCAGCCATTCCTTCGCAGTCCCCCTAATCCCGGCCCCAGCAAGACGGTGTACCGATAGCTCATGCTCGACCACATCAAATGCGGCCCGCAGATCTAAAAGTATGAGAATGGCCGAACTGCCTTGGTCCGGTTGGCACTGGATATCATCCATCAAGGCGACTGGCGCAGTCTCCACCTTGTAGCCAGGGCGGAAGCCAGACTGGCATGGGTCAAGGGCCAAAGTTTCTTCCAAGAATGCTCGGAGATGGTCTGCCGCAGCCACCACCAGCTTACCCAGAAACGCAAGATGCGGAGTGACAGAACTTTGCCCGCAAAATAGCTCGATAAAGCCACAACGCTCATCCAATTCCCTTCTTGTTTTATGCCCTTCCTCGAGGGCAGTAAGAGACCTAGTGACTCTAAATAATTGCACTTGCAGACATGATTTCCGCGGAGTAGAAGTCTTGTTTTGCCGCTTTCACCGCATTCTCATACGCCTTCATAAGTGTGCGATGAGAGAGAACTGCCCCCTGAGGGACTTCGCAAGCCAGTTGTTGATGGCTTGATGAGCTCTCTCTTAGTGCTACTCTCTGTCCACTATCCCTAAGAAAGGAGGTCAGCCACTGAAGGGCAGCCTCTCTGATCTTGGCATTGCTGAGGCGGTGAGCTAGAAGCTCAGGGTCGACCATTTCGAACGCTGCTAAAAGGTCTAGTAATATGCGCAGTGCCGACTCAACCCGGTCCATGACCTCTAAGCACCTAACCACAGTGATCCATCTGACGGTCACCTCCAGGCTAGATTACCATAACGTGGTCTACACGGGTGTTCTCATCCCTGATGCGAAAGTCACAGCTGGTCTGCTCAGGTCCTTATAAGGACCCCATTGAGAGTGCCTATTCTGTCAGTCTTCCAGCAGCTGGAAGGACACCTTCTGGGAAATGGAGTTGTCAGCAAGACAAGTAAAACATTTATTGGACTTTTATATCTGAGTTAGATTAGATATCTGG
This sequence comes from Paroedura picta, assembly GCF_049243985.1. NCBI lineage: Eukaryota > Metazoa > Chordata > Lepidosauria > Squamata > Gekkonidae > Paroedura > Paroedura picta. Next base: position 129,197,837 of record NC_135373.1, read on the forward strand.
GTGTGGAGTTCCAGGACAGGTGAAAATCTGGAGAAGACCGGAGAAGGGAAAAACATGTTCCCGGGGGCCAGTCTTTGTGCTCCTTTTTGTAGGGTTCAGAGAGACATCAGCCAAGCATTCAAACAGCCCCCTCTAAGCCATTTGCCACTCCCAGCAAAGAAGGTCCCATGAGACAGCCATTCTGTCTTCTCAGAAACAAAGTCTCTCTCTGCCACTCTCTCCCCTCACCTTTGAGTCACCTTTGCCCTGTCCGTACACGGGAGGCAGTGGCTCATGACAGAGAGGGCCACAGTGGTTTGGCTGAGGGGACTGCAGCTGTTCTACTCATTGAGCCATGAAAGTGCTTGGAAACATTCCGTTACTGTACTACTTAGGGCGGGGGAGCCATCTAGTCAATGGAAAGACTATGAAACATGGACTTGCAGCTCATTAAAGACTAACAACAGTTATGTCAGGATCCAGGAGATGCTGCTAGGCCTCCCTCCTTCATTGGATGGCAGGCCAATCAGGGATGGGATAGCCAGGAGAGCCTCCCCAATTGGTGGGTAAGCAATGAGTCCAAGCTCCTCCCAGCACCCACTTGCCATTTTATTAAGAGGAGCAAATTATAATCTTCTCATCATGCTGTGTTTTTCTGTAAAGACAAGTTGGAATTACTGGTGGTCACATCCCTAACTTAGGAAATGCCTTCCAAATATTATTTTGTAATATGGTTAATTTTAGACTGAGGTTCTACAGTGCTTGTCCCACTAGCATATGGAGATTGTCCTTATAGATTATAAAAGAAATCTACAGCTCACTGGTGGAGTTGTAACGTCAGATCTGTAATTGCTGATTTCCCCATTCCTCCTCTGCATGCCAGCAGAGGGTAACATTGAACTCATTATGGCACTGAGAAAGCTGTTCTGATCCAGCAGTAATCTCAGGGCTCTCTCAGCCTTACCTGCCCCGCAGGGTTGTTGTTGGGAGAGGAAAGGGAGGGCAATTGGAAGTCACTTTTAGACTCCTTCGGGCAGAGAAAAGCGGCATATAAGAACCAACTCTTCAGTAAGGGCTCTCTCAGCCTCCCCTCCCTCACAGGGTATCTGTTGTGTGGAGAGGGAAGGGAAGGTGACTGTAAGCCATTTTTAGACTCCTTCGGGTAGGGAAAAGCGGCATATAAGAACTAACTTGAGGTGGCTGGATGGAGAATGAGGTGGCTGGATGGAGTCACTGAAGCAGTAGGTGCAAACTTAAATGGACTCCAGGGAATGGTAGAGGACAGGAAGGCCTGGAGGATCATTGTCCATGGGGTCGTGATGGGTCCGACACGACTTTGCACCTAACAACAACAACAAGAACTAACTCCTCCTCTTCGGTAATCTCAGGGCTCTCTCAGCCTCCCCTCCCTCACAGGGTGTCTGTTGTGGGGAGAGGAAAGAGAAGGCGATTGGAAACTGCTTTGAGCCTCCTTCGGGTAGAGAAAGGCAGCATATAAGAACCAACTCTTCTTCTTCTTCAGTAATCTCAGGGCTCTCTCAGCCTCCCCTCCCTCACAGGGTGTCTGTTGTGGGGAGAGGAAAGGGAAGGCAAATGTAAGCTGCTTTGAGACGCCATCTGGTAGAGAAAAGTGGCATATAAGAACCAACCAACCATTTATTTATTTATGATTCAATCTGTATCATGCCACTCCCATAAAACCAACAATGTATAAACACGTTAAAACCTGCCATAAAAACCACAAAACCCCTTAAATCTAAAACATAACTCAGACAGCGGCAGCCAAACTTCCCTCCCCAGCTCAAACAGACTGATGACACCACATGGTGTGACACCAAGGGAGCCACACCGATTTAATTTGCTCAAGGGGGGAGCCCAGATCTTAACCAGCCTGGCCACAACCAAAGACCTGGCGGAAGAGCTCCGTCTTGCAGGCCCTGCGGAACTGTAAAACTCTTCTTCCAAACCAAATTGGGAATGGTGTGCATGTGGAATTACTACAGTATTCCTCTCTTAGTGCTCATCTCCCATACTCTTCCTCCAAACCCTGCCACTAACTCCCAAGCTACCTCTCACAGAGTTGGTCAGAAGAAACACCGATAGCCCTCCAGAACAGCTCAACGTCTTGTTTTATTTCTGTATTGGTTTTTCACTTTTGCGCACCAATATGGTGGAAATTGTACCATCACCATCTTTGTCGCCTGCTCTCTGGGAGCCCCACAAGCACAGCTTCAAGGAACTAATGAAGGGGTCTGGGCCTAGCCTGGCTTCATCCCTTTGGCCAGTCTTGCTTGAGTCCTGAAGCCGCTTGTCTCTGGTTCCTCTGCTTGGTTCCTTAGGCCCTTCCAATTGAAGGGTTGTGTTGCCTACCTGGGAGGTGCTGCTGTAAGACTGCCTTTCTTACCCACCCAGCAAGCCCCTGAGTGCAGCAGGAGCTTTGCCTTCCCAGCCCCCCCCCCCGCCCCCCGCCCCCCGCCCACACACACACAATGTTGTCTCTGCTGTTGCCACCCGGAGGGTTTGAGGCAGTGCTTACCTTATAAAGTATTGATGAGCTGGAACCCTGGCTTTCTCCCACCCTAAACCCACCCCTGTGCTGTGGTACCACTGCTGATAAATGCCACGGAACACCGCTTGGTAGTGCGCTAGAGTGGCAAGGGTGAAGACAGTGGCTGTCCTGGGTCTAGTCATAGCCTCCCAGCCCTGCCATGCCCCTCTTAGACCTTCCAGCGTGGCCGAGATCCTGTCTGGCTTGCTAGGCTTCCTCTGCAAGTGTGCAAGTGTGCAAGTGTAATGTGGTTTCAGAAGGGAGATCCTTGAGGTACTCAAGGCTGCCCCAGGTGTTGTCCTGGGCTCGTTGTGAGCATGCTGTGCAGTTCATAGATCTTGTGCTCCTCTCCCCCTCCAGTTATTCCAGACATGCTGCCTGGTGCAAAGGATCCTGGATGCCTGGGAGGCAAACGACAAAATACAGTAAGGCGCTTTCTGCTTGTGCTGTAGCTCTGGGCCTGAACTCGAATTTGTGTCCCATTAACTATACGGAGATGTGGCTTTGCCAAGGCGAAACATGCATGGTGTGCAAGAGCAGCCCCCCTCTCTGTTCTCTGTGCTGACTGCCACGGCCCTCTGGGGGTGGCCGGCCACCATGCAACCTGGCACTAAGTTTTGTGTGTGCGTGTGTGTTGCGTAGTTTCCTTACAATTCCCCATTTTCTTTTTGTCATTTCTTTTCCTTTAGTGGGAATGGTGTACAGGAGAGGAAATTAGGGAGTTGGAGGTAGAAAGAAGGTTAGCATCAGGCAGTATATGTTTATGGATTAGTAGTGAAGTTTTAAATTAGTGATTTATCCCCAGCAACGTCCCAGCTTTAGCGCCAGCTTGCAAGCAGGCCCACCGTGTCGGAGGTCGGCACCGAAGCCATCCTCGCCCGCCCCCCCCCCCCCCCGGCGACATCCCGGCTTGACAAGAGGCCTCCAAGCAGGCCCGCCGCATCTTTGACGTCGTGGGCCTGGCCACAGGGCCCCGGGGAAGCCTTCCCCGGCCCCTTGGGTAGTGGCAAGGCCAGGACTGACTGGCCACTTACTGTGGTCAGTCCGGCTTCTGGTGGCAATTCTGGCTTCTGCTAGTGAGGGGGCTGGCACTTCCTCCATAAGGAAGAAGTTGGAGGGGGTCACGGGAAGGGGCGGGGCATCCCTCCTGATTGGCTATTTGTTGGATGGGACAGCCTCCCTGATTTGTGGTTAGGTGATGAGCCCCAGCTCCTCTCAGCACCCTCTTACTGTTTTAGTAAGAGGAACATTTTACTTGTTTCTTTATTCTGCCCTTCCCCGAAAGTTTAGGGCTTACATTGGTTAAAACCTAAAGCACAAAAATATATAATTTATTAATAATAAATAAAAAATAAATAAATAATAAATTTATTATTATTTAAAATTCAGTTATCATTTAACACGGGAGGGAGTCATGGAGTACAGTCTAAAATGGAATGTAATCAACCAGCCTGGTTTGAAAGTAGCATGTCCACACATCATGAAATTTGGGTTGTTTCCTGTTTTCTGGTCCAGCATCATTGGGTGCAGAGGAGAGGACACGCAGTAATGGGTTTAAACTTCAAGTACGACGATATAGGCTAGATATCAGGAAAAAAAATTTCACAGTCTGAGTAGTTCAGCAGTGGAATAGGCTGCCTAAGGAGGTGGTGAGCTCCCCCTCACTGGCAGTCTTCAAGCAAAGGCTGGATACACACTTTTCTTGGATGCTTTAGGATGCTTTGGGCTGATCCTGCGTTGAGCAGGCGGTTGGACTAGATGGCCTGTATGGCCCCTTCCAACTCTGTGATTCTGTGATCATGTGTGGCCTAGTGGTCGGCCATTTTCTTCCAGAAAGCCCTTGCTTTCAGTTGGGTGATGTCATTTTCGAATATTTTGGGGAGAGCGAGGAAAAGGTTTCCATTAGTTCTCCCAAATGGTATTGGTGTGCTGCTATTTTTACTATTTCGGCCCACCCTGAGTAGCCATTAGTTTATTTAGCCTTCTTATGATCCAATCAGCCTCCAGGGACCTTGTGTGGTCTGGGCTGGACATTCCCCCTTAACCCATTACTCATCCTTGGCTGGAGGGCGATAGGGGAGGTGGCGGTTGCTCTGGTGGGGAAGAGGTCCTGATCAGCATTTTCTAGCAGCGCAGTTCCAGGCCTGGCAGTGGTATGGAAAGAATATTAGCAGCTCTCTCCGGTTTTGAGAAGATAGGACAGGGCGAATGTGTTGGATTCGCGCAATTCTTCTGAGATGCCTGAAACATGGCTTGGGGAATCAACATGACTGCGGCCCTTTTCCTCTGACCATGAGCAGAAAATGGTCAGTGATAAGATCATTGACCAAAGCTTTGAAGTGATTTGTGATTGGAGATGTGAAGACTGGGTGGGGGGATGGGGGTGGGGCTTCTGTTTGCGCCCTCCCATTTTTTTTGCAAAAGAAAAATTAGCAATTTAGAGAAGTACTGAAAAAATTTTCATTGAATCCCCCCCTTCTTGGAATTAGTAAAATGAAAGGTTTTACTCAATATGTGTAGTATGAAAAGGTAAAATAATTTATAGTATTAGTTAATAATTCCTATATATTATTGGCAGTATTTTCATGGTTAAGTATTTATTTAAACATAAATAATTTTGACAACTAAAATGCTGCCATATAATTAATTACTCCAGCCTTTTGTAACTGCATCAGAGAGTTTGTATAATTAACTCTTTTCCTATTACAGGACTTGTTTTCTACCCTCCAACCTATTTTTCCAGCCTCTCTGCAAAAATTAAGATCCACATGCTGTGGTAGCAGAGAGTCCAGCAATTTACAGCTCTTCAGTATTAGGCATACTTGTGTTTTGTCTTGTAGAAAACAAATATATTTATGCTGCTAAATTCCATAAATATGTCAGACAGTATAGTTTACATAACAGCATTACATGCTAATTAAGTTACATAGCATTCTGTGTTCTATCACTAAAAGAACCTTAGGCTTGCTAGGTGTTTTTTCTTGCGGGAAAAACAGAAAAAACGTCAGTTTGCCTTCATGGCTTCAGAATTTGTGGAAATTTCAGGTCTCTAGTTATCTCAATTGCCTGATAGCCCCCAGCTGCACACCTCATTGAATAAGTCTCCAGAAGCAGCTGCCACTGTGCTAGGTCAGTGTTTGGAGGCTCTGGGTGGTAGAAGGACTCCTGGCAAGATGGAGGCAAGATGCCCCAGAGGGTCGGACCAGAATCAGTGGGTTGAAATCAATTCAAAAGAATTTTTGGCTAAACATTTGGAAGAAGTTCCTGACAGAGCGGTTCCTTCGCGGAACAGGCTTCCTCAGGACGTGGAGGGGTCTCCTTGAAGCAAAGGATTCTGATGAGCTGTAATGACAGCACTCTGATTGGCTGACATCGGGACAGTCCCTCAGTGGTTCACTCAGAATCCAACACTTTTGAGCAGGAGGCTTATGGCAGAGTGTGCTGGGACTCATCCTGGGCAGGGACCACTGTGGATGGCAGCCTCCTCAGCCATAGAGGGAAGCCCTGAGGACATGGAAGGGTGTTCCGCCTAGAGAAGGGGATGGCTTGCTGGACCTGCATACTACTCCTCTGCCTGTGCTGGGCAGGCTTATTTGCTTCCCAAGGGGACACAAGTCCCATACTCTTCAGTGAAACCCCTCCAGCTGTTTGCTGGGGGCAGGGGAGTGGTCCGCACCACATCCGTTCAGGACCTTGTGTCCCCAAAAACGACCTGACTCATTTGCCATTGCTGGAACCCAAGGCAATAAATAGGTCCTGGATTCTGTAGCCCAACCTGTCATCCTCACAAAGGTGCTCATGGACAGTATATGTCCCAGGTAGCTAGCCCATGATTGCAGTCAAGTTGCTATGGTCTGGCCCAGCTGTAGTTTCCTTGTTGTCTCCAAGGGCAGCCCCACCTAGAGCACAATGCAATAATCCAATTGTGAGTTTACAGCCGGGCTTTCTTGAATGGTTTCTTGGAAAGGTTTCTTGAATGGATGAGAGTTAATTATATCCTTATCCACTGTTGTTCCTCTATATATTTATGAAACAGCCTAGGGGGTGGGACGTGTCGGGCTGTCCAAGTTGGACTAGGGCCAATCAGTGTGCAGCCAGCTTTGCCCTGATTGGCCCTGCCCCTGCAGTTCCCACCCTGGATTCTAGCCTCTTTGCTCTCAGATACCTCAGTGCCTGGAGCCAGCAGCAGGTAAGAGGAGAGGCCTTGGGCAAAGGGTCATGGTGGAGGGCCTCATAACAAGGGCCTCTTGGCCTGCTAGGCTGGGCCTGCTGATGAGGGCCTCCCAGCCTGCTGATTGCTCATTAAAGACTGCCAAGGAGCTGACTAGCTGACTGCTGAGGAGCTCTGTCGGCCCTGCTAATGAGCTGCCCAGCCCCCACCCGCCCCACTTGACCTGCCTGCAAACTGCCGCCCAAGGCCACCTTAAGCTGCCTGGCCATGGCCCGGGAGAGGGGACCCTTTCAAGGCCTGTTCTTAACAACGGGCTTTGAAGTTAGTTTATATATAAAAGTTTATTAAACATTACAATATGCAGTCATGTTGACCCACCCCTCCCAAAATGGTCTGTGATGACCCTGGAGGCGGAGGGCAGGAGGGGCCCCTATGCTTCCCTAGCATATCCTGCATAATTGGTAGGACACAACTGAAAGCATATAGAATCATAGAATCATAGAGTTGGAAGGGGCCATACAGGCCATCTAGTCCAACCGCCTGCTCAACGCAGGATCAGCCCTAAGCATCCTAAAGCATCCAAGAAAAATGTGTATCCAACCTTTGCTTGAAGTCTGCCAGTGAGGGGGAGCTCACCACCTCCTTAGGCAGCCTATTCCACTGCTGAACTATGACTGTGAAATTTTTTTCCTGAAATTTTTCTAGCCTATATCGTTGTACTTGTAGTTTAAAACCATTACTGCGTGTCCTCTCCTCTGCAGCCAACGGAAACAGCATCCTGCCCTCCTCCAAGTGATAATCTTTCAAATACTTATCATGTCCCCTCTCAACCTCCTTTTCTCCAGGCTGAACATTCCCAAGTCCCTCAACCTATCTTCATAGGGCTTGGTCCCTATGACATCTTGTGATTTTGATGTGATGGCCATGTTGATACAGCCCAAAATGGCATTCGCCTTTTTTACCGCTGCATCACACTGCCTGCTCATGTTTAGTTAACAATCCACAAGTACCCCAAGGTCTCGTTCACGCACAGTGTTACCTATTAGTGTATCCCCCATCCATTAGGCATGCTTTTCATTTTTCTGACCTGTCTGGTATGTGTACCACACATCCAGGGTACCTCCAGATGCCCTGCCTGCCCTGTTAGAGGAAGTGGTGGCCTGGGTGCTATAGTTCCCTAGACTCTTAATTCTGGGAAACTTTAACATCCATGCCGAGCTACCACTCTATAGAAATAAGCTGGCCCTAGTGACAGCAATGGCGATGCTAGGGCTCTCACAATTTGTTGTTGGCCCTACCCATGAGCAGGGCACACACTGGACCTCATTTTCGGTGCCGGGTTTAACGTGGATCTGGTCTTGACTAATGCCATGCCATGGTCAGACCACTATGTCCTGAAGGCCCAGCTAAGGCTGCCACCTCCTCCTCAGCGCTTGGCATGACACAATGCTGGGTGCCATTGATGAGATAGCTCCTTGACATCCTCGCCGCCCCTGTCTCAAGCAGGCCCATTGGTACATCATAGGATCATAGAGTTAGAAGGGACCTCCAGGGTCATTTAGCATAACCAACTGCACAATGCAGGAACTCACAACTACCTGCCCACCCACGGTGACCCCTCATGCCCAAGTGATCCCTCCAACACAAATCTCTAGAATCCACACTGGCCTGAAGAGCTCCACGACAAGAAATGGGAACTGAGACGACTAGAACAACTCGTGATGAGTAAGGAAGGAAGACTCGTGATATCTTATAGAATGCAATCGAGATCCTATGAGATGGCGGTGAAGTCAGTAAAACATATTTTACTCTGCCGCCATTATGTCTGCTAACTCATGCCCAGCGAAATTATTTAGGATAAACTTGCTCTACCACCCTGGAGGAAGGGCGCCAAAATAATAACCAGTTGGATTTCAGGTGTGAGGCATTTGTGAGTCATTGTGCAGACAAAATCTCAACACTGCCACAACCTCCCTCCAATCTTAGATACAGAATGTGAACTGTAGGCCCCTTGGCTGTCTTTGGAGAGTACACTGAGTAACTAAAGACAACTCACACTAACGGAAGTGGACAGGATGCTAAGAGCAGCAAAGCCACTACATGACTTTTAGACCCATGCCCATCATGGCTGCTAGAAACAACCAATATAAGAATAGTGCGCCCCCTCCAGGAGTTAATCAACCTCTCCCTTTCAACAGGAGAATTCCAGGGAGGATTGGGGGGGGGGACCTGCGACAACCTTCCAGCTACTTAGGGTTTCTGGGGAAGATACTTGAAAGGGCTGTTGCCGACCAACTCAGCATTCTTGGAAGAAGCTTGAGTATTAGACCCATCCCGGTCAGGTTTCCGGCCTGGCCGTGGGGCAGAAACTGTGCTAGTTTCCCTGACTGATGTCCTTCATTGCCAATTGGACCAGGGCAGGTTGGCACTTCTTGTGTTATTCGACCTCTCAGTAGTATTCAACACGGTCGTTCATGAGCTTCTAGCTCACTGCCTCATCGATGCTGAGATTAGAGGGACTGCCCTCCAGTGGCTGATCTCCTTTATCTGGGATTGTGGACAGAGGGTAGCAATAAGAGAGAGTTCATCAAGCTACTATCAGCTTTCATGTGGAATCCCTCAGAACGGTTCTTTCTCCAATCCTATTCAACATCTTTATGCGCCCTCTTGCTCAACTGGGGCGGAGGTTTGGGCTGGGTTGCTACCAATATGCGGATGATACCCAGCTCTTCCTCCTGATGATGGCTGCCCTGATTCTCCCCCAGAAGCATTAGCCAGCTGCCTGGAAGCAGTGATGAGTTGGCTCAAGCAGAGTCATCTGAAGCTCAGCCCTTCAAAGACAGTGGCCCTGTGGCTAGATAGGAAGGGTCCAAGCAAGGAAGCCCATCTACCCAACCTGGACGGAGTGCAGCTGTCAGTGGCCAGGAACCCGCCAGGAACCTGGGCTTGATTCTTGATGGCTCCCTCTCAATGGAGGCTCTGGTCATGAAAGTAGCATGGCTGGCATTCTATCACCTTCGCAAAACCAAACTACTAATGCCCTACTTGGTCCTGGAACACCTAGCCATATGAAGGACACCTCTGGACTAGACTTCTGCAACTTGTACGCAGGCCTGCCCTTAACCTTGATCCAGAAACTACAGCTGGTCTAGAATGCAGTGGCCCAGCGTCCTCACAGCAACACCATAGAGGTCCCACATCCAACCAACTCTTCAACAGTCTTCCAGTCTTATTCCGGGTCAGGCTTAAGATTCTGGTAATCACCTTTAAGCCATACATGGTCTGGTCCCAGCGTACCTTTCAGCCTACACGCCTCAAAGAGCTTTATGCTCCACTACTTCCAACTGCCTGGTGATCCCTAGCATCAAGGAAGTTCGCTTGACCTCAACCAGGGCCAGAGCTTTCTCCACCCTGGCCCACACCTGGTGGAATGAGCTCCCAGAGAAGATCAGGGCCCTAATGGAAGTTGAACAGTTCAGCAGAGAGCTCCTCTGCCAGGCATTTGGTTGAGGTTGAGGTTGACCAATCACCTTACATTGCCCCTGAGCCTCCCTCCCATGGAAACCACCGCCGATTCATCCCTGTCATGTGGCAGTCAGTATGCTGTAGTTTGAATTATTGTACTCACTATTGTTCTACTGTTCATATTGTTCTGTTTGTTATCACTGTATTGTTACTGTTCATAACTACTGGGTTATCTGTATTGTTTTCCCTGTTTTATGTAAACCACCCTGAGCCTCAGGGGAAGGCAGCATCTGTTCCACTTAATATTTCTGGTAAGGGCTAGGAGGAGGAGCATGTCTCATGACTTAAGTGTCCCTCAGCACTTAACATCCACTTAGGGCAGCTGTCCCATCCCTGAGTGCCACCTCCTCCAACTAGCTTGCCTGTCTGTCCAGCAGTCAGCCAAACACCTCCCAATCCCCCACCCCTGACCACCCCCTTCCACTTCCATCCAAGGCTCGGAGGCTGCAGATCCCCACTGCATGAGAGCTGCCCCTGCCGGTGAGTTCCCTGACAGCTGCCTGCAGCCTTTCCAGGTCCTGGGGGGAGGGGGAGGCCGTCCTCAGAGTTCTTTCACCCCCCCCCCCAATCTTGCACCTATTGTATTTCAGAATGCAACAGGCTTTGTCCCTATTATAAATATAAAGTGTGTGGTTTCTTGAAGGTTGAAGAATGTTTTGGCGGTTTCTCAACAGTAAAAAAGTTGAGAAACGCTGGTTTACAGAAAGATTGATCAGCTAAAGTATTGAGAGAATTGACCAAGCAGATGCCTCTGATGGAAGGTGCTCATGGCCTCTGTTCCATCCTTAATATCACATACAAAGCCCTGGGTTATGTAGGACTGCCTCTCCCCTTGCTCGTGGGAGCAGGGCCTCCCACGAAAGGGGCAAAACCGAAAGAGGGGCAAAACCAACACAGAACCCAGGTTTTCGTCCAATGGAGTGGTCTGCCAGATGAGGACAGGAGCACTCCCCCACCCACCTGGCTTCTAGGGCTCTGTGCCATGCTGAATTGTTCCAGGGGAGGGGAGTTGTACAGGGAGTTGTGTAGGCTTATAGCCATGCTTCTGGAAATTGCTTTGCTCAAGTTGTAGGGATGGTGGACGATGCCACTGTTGTTGTTGTCAAGATCCAGCTATGTTATTTGTTTGTTAGATTTTTATCCCGGCACTTCTCCAAGGACTTGTGGCAATCTACGGAGTAAAAACCATAAAACCAATTCCACAATATCTCCCAACAATACAACAAGATAGACAGAAACTTTCTGACCCTCCCCTCCAGACAGCCACCTAGATGGGGTTCCCAGATGTTAGCGAGGGACCAGATCCCACAGAGGGGCCCAAGAACTTGATCCAAAGACCTGGTGGAAGAGCTCTGTCTTACAGGCCCTGTGGAACTGAAAGCTCCAACAGGGCTCTCAGCTCTTCTGGAAGCTTAGTCCATCAGGTCCGGACCCAGATTGAGGCCCTGGCATGGATTGAGGCCAAGCAAATTTCCCTCAGGCCAGGGATTTGCACCCTCAGAGGGAAGAGCCCTGTGGGGGGCATAAGGAGACAAGCAGTCCCTCAGATAGGTAGGGCCCAAGTCATTAATGGCCTTAAAGGCTAGCATAAAACCTTGAACTTGTTCTGGGCCAAAACTGCTGCCTTAGCACTGGCTGGATATGGGCCATCCAAGGTGTCCCAGTTAGGAACTTAGCAGTTGCATTCTGAGCAGCTGGAGTTTCCGTAATAAGGACAAGGTCAGGCCAGTGTAGAGTGAGTAGAGAAATTGAGCCTCGATGTGACAATCGCTTGGATCACCGTGGCCAGACAGTCCTGGAACAGGTTGGGCACTCGTAGCCTTGCCTGATGAACATGGGAAAACGCCATGTGGGCTACTCCTGTGACCTTGACTTCCATAGAAAGGGAGGCATCCAGAATTATCCCCCCCCCAATTCTTTACCAAGGGCAAGATGTTAAGCTGCATCCCAGCCAAGGTGGGCAAGAGTGCTTCCTGACCCACCCCTTTCCTGTTCAGCCACAAGACCTCCGTCTTGGAGGGGTTGAGTTTCAGGCGTGTCTGTTCTAACCATCCAACAACAGCTTCCAACAACTGGCAAATTTATTCATAGAATCATAGAATCATAGAGTTGGAAGGGGCCATACAGGCCATCTAGTCCAACCCCCTGCTCAACGCAGGATTAGCCCTAAGCATCCTAAAGAATCCAAGAAAAGTGTGTATCCAACCTTTGCTTGAAGACTTCCAGTGAGGGGGCGCTCACCACCTCCTTAGGCAGCCTATTCCACTGCTGAACTACTCTGACTGTGAAAAACTTTTTCCTGATATCTAGCCTATATCGTTGTACTTGAAGTTTAAACCCATTACTGCGTGTCCTCTCCTCTGCAGCCAGCAGAAACAGCATCCTGCCCTCCTCCAAGTGACAAAATCTATCTTCATAGGGCTTGGTCCCTTGGCCCCAGATCATCTTCGTCGCTCCCCTCTGTACCCTTTCAATTTTATCGACGTGAGGCCTCCAGAACTGCACACAGTACTCCAGGTGTGGTCTGACCAGTGCCGTATACAATGGGACTATGACATCTTGTGATTTTGATGTGATGCCCCTGTTGATACTGCCCAAAATGGCATTTGCCTTTTTTACCGCTGCATCACACTGCCTGCTCATGTTTAGTTTACAGTCCACAAGTACCCCAAGGTCTCGTTCACACACAGTGCTACCTAGAAGCGTATCCCCCATCCAGTAGGCATGCTTTTCATTTTTCTGACCCAGATGCAGAACTTTACACTTATCTTTATTAAATTGCATCTTGTTCTCATTTGCCCATTTTTCCATTGTGTTCAGATCTCGTTGAACTCTGTCTCTATCTTCCGGAGTATTTGCCAGTCCTCCCAATTTGGTGTCATCTGCAAACTTGATGAGTAGTCCCTCCACCCCCTCATCTAGATCATTAATAAATATGTTAAAAAGTACCGGGCCGAGCACCGAGCCCTGAGGTACCCCGCTACTCACCTCTCTCCAGTCTGATGAAACACCATTGAAACAGCTCTTTGAGTGTGGTTCTCTAACCAATTCCCTATCCACCTAACTATCTGAAAATCCAGATTGCAGTCCTTCAACTTATCCATCAGAACATCATGGGGAACCTTGTCAAAAGCTTTACTAAAATCCAAGTAAATTACATCAACCGAATTTCCCCGATCCAGCAAACCTGTTACTTGGTCAAAAAAGGAAACCAGGTTGGTCTGGCAGGACCTGTTGGAGACAAATCCATGCTGACTTCCTTGGATCACCAAATTGTCCTCCAGATGTTTGCAGATCGCTCCCTTTAATATCTGCTCCATTATCTTCCCCACAACAGAGGTCAGACTCACTGGTCTGTAGTTTCCCGGGTCATCCTTCCTCCCTTTTTTGAAGATCGGAATAACATTTGCTCTCTTCCAGTCCTCCGGGACATCTCCAATCCTTAAAGAGGTTCCGAAGATGATGGACAAGGGCTGTGCAAGTTCCCTGGAAAGTTCTTTGAGTACTCTCGGGTGCATTTCATCCGGACCAGGGGATTTGAACTCATCCAGTGCAGCTAAATGCCTCTCGACAACCTCTCTATCCATGTTAACCTGCCACCCAGACACTGTCCTTTGGCTATGGCCATCTCTAGATGTGCCTAAACACTTTGACCTGTGGGAAAAAACAGATGTAAAATAGGCACTAAGCCTTTCTGCTTTCTCTGCATCTTCCGTTAGAGTTTGTTCATCCGCACCCAACAGTGGGCCTATTGCCTCCTTCACTTTACGTTTGCTCCTCACATAGCTGAAAAATCTTTTCTTGTTACAATGGGCTTCCCTGGCCAATCTTAGCTCACTCTCAGCTTTGGCCTTTCTTATGATTGATCTACAGTGCCTAGTAACCTGTAGGTACTCTTCTTTAGAGCTCTGTCCTTCCCTCCATTTCCCTCCATTTTCCTTTTCTTTCTTAGTTCCTCTTGAAGTTCTCTGTTCATCCAAATAGGCTTCTTAGAGCTCCTGCAGTGTTTTCGTCTTTCTGGGATAGTCATTGATTGAGCATGCAATAGCTCCTGTTTGAGTAGCGCCCACCCTTCACATGCTCCCTTCCCTTCCAGCATTGTCGTCCATGGTATGACACTCATCATGTCTCTGAGTTTATTAAAGTTTGCCCTACGAAAATCCAATATCCGCGTCTGGCTACAAGCTTCCTTGGCTCCCCATCTCAAAAGGAATTCTATGAGGACATGGTCACTTCCCCCTAGGGTCCCCACCTCCTTCACCTCATCCACCAACTCTTGCCTGTTGGTCAGTATTAAGTCCAGTATGGCTGAACCTCTTGTGGGTTCATCTACCATTTGATAAATGAAATTGTCAGCCAGGCAGGTCAGAAAGTTACATGACTGAGGACGCTTTGCAGAGTTTGTTTCCCAGCACAAATCTGGGAAATTGAAGTCACCCATGATGACAAGTCATTTGGATACTAGTGACAACCCGACCGATAACTCCAGATCAGCTGAGCCAAAGGATGTTAAATAGCATGGGGGAGAGTACCGCACTCTGTGAGACCCCACAAGGGAGTTGATAGGGGTGCGATAATTCTTCCCTCACAGCCACCCTCTGTGTCTGGTCCCGGAAGAAGGAGCACAGCCACTGAAGGGCCATCCCCCGAATCCGGGCCCTAGCAAGGCAGTGGGCCAACAGCTCATGGTCGACCATCTCAAATGCAGCCAACAGATCGAGCATCATGAGGATGGGCAAACCAATCTAGCTGGCGCCAGAGATCATTCACCAAGGCGACCAACATCGTCTCCACCCGTGGCCTGACTACTTTGGGTCAAGCACCGAAGCTTCCTCCAAGTATGCCAGGAGCTGGTTCACCACAGCCCTTTCAACTACTTTTCCAACGAACGCCAAATGTGAAACTGGGTAGTAGCTGGCCTGAGTCCCACAATGTTTTTTCAGTAGAGGGTGAATCACTACCTCTTTCAGTGGCATCTGGGAACTCCACGGTAGACAGGGAGAGATTGATGATGTCTCCCAGAGGGCCTCCTGTCCGCTTGTCCCTCGACAGCCTTGTCCCTCATAGAGTTGGAAGGGGCCATACAAGCCATCTATTCCAACCCCCTGCTCAACGCAGGATCAGCCCTAAGCATCCTAAAGCATCCAAGAAAAGTGTGTATCCAACCTTTGCTTGAAGACTGCCAGTGAGGGGGAGCTCACCACCTCCTTAGGCAGCCTATTCCACTGCTGAACTACTCTGACTGTGACAACTTTTTTCCTGATATCTAGCCTATATCGTTGTACTTGAAGTTTAAACCCATTACTGCGTGTCCTCTCCTCTGCAGCCAGCAGAAACAGCATCCTGCCCTCCTCCAAGTGACAACCTTTCAAATACTTAAAGTGGGCTATTGTGTCCCCTCTCAACCTCTTTCTCTCCAGGCTGTAGGCGGTCACGCTCGCTGACCCAGGCAACTCATCCCCTTTGGTTCCATTGATAAACCTGAAGCTTTCAGGGTCAAAAAAGTCCTGGACTGACATCCCAGCTCAGTCTTCAGATTTCTGAGATCCAAACCTATTATTCTCCATTGCTTGCCACTGTCTATTGGATGCCCCAACCTGTTGTGTCATGTGTGACTCCTGCCTTGCATTTCAGTGAGAAGGGTTAAGTAAGTACATGTAAATAGGGCCCCCCTTTCCCACTTGTGTGACAGCTGGTGAAGGTCTGTCAGGGACAGGTTGAGGTCACAGCCTCTTCCTCTGGGAGGACCCTAGTGGCCTTGCCCTGATTGAGACAGTTTTGCTAGGTAAGTCTTCCATCATTGTCTCCCCTTGAGATCTCCCACGTCCCAGTCTTCAAGGATACTGGCCCTTCCTGCCCTGATAGGGAATGAAACATTTGACCACGAGGGTTTTTCCTCCTCCAAGGGTTGGAGGTTCCTCACAGGGACTGTGGAATTTCCATGGCACAGCCTTTGATTCAGATTCAGCAATGTTCCTGGTCGCCTTTCTTAGCTTTGCTTTCCAACTTTTCCCTCATGCTCCTGGTAGTTTCCAGGTTCACCATTCTATTTGGAATTGGTCTCCCCCCCCCCCCCCCCAGTGGCTGGGCGAACCATTGGTGCAGGACACAGCAACCTAGACAGTTAACAGGAGGGGAGCTTTCTGAACATAGAAGCCTGAGTGCCAGATGGCTGCATTGGCTGCCTGTTGCTCCTGTGTTCCCTTTGGACCTGCTTTTGATAGCCCATGAGTGGAACTTGTGCTCTCCTTCCCTTTTGTTTGCATTTCCGTATTTCTCTTTAATTTCATGTAAGCTGCTTTGAGTCCCATTGAAAACTCAAATGAACAGATAAGGTGCCAACTGCAGCAGCCCCCAAGTAAGTGCGTGTCTGGAGGCAGTGGCCTTCACACAGAGTGGAGCTCTACAGACTGGCACTCATTTTGCCCTTGTGCCTTTATTGAACTCTTAAGAGTGCCCTAGAGGCTCCATCCATCCATCCTCTGCATCCTCTTAGTCACGAGGTAGTGATTTAGTGGCTGGATGTGAGACAGGCCAGGGGAGCAGTCAAGGGATGGGTCTGCTGTCTTGACAACCTCATCATGCTTAATGTGCCAAGCACAATTTCCAGAGCAGGATCCAGCTGTGTGTGTCCCACCCCACCCCACTCCCCACCGCGGGACTGAGAACTGACTCCTTCCGTGGGAGTACAGCCCTCTCTGGAGCAGGCTGTGGACCCACTCAACAGGTCAAATCTCTCTCTTTGGATTATGTTTCATTTTGACTGCTCACACCTGGGTCTTTACACCACAGATTCGGTTTTTGTGCTGGCTCATTGCATTCAGATGAGAAAGACTTGAGTATCATCAATGGATTTATTTTATTTATTTATTTATTTATCATACTTATATACCGCCCTCCCCGGAGGCTCAGGGCGGTTTACATCATAACAGAGAACAATACATAAAACAGTCTGTAACATGTATAACTGATAACTAATAATTGTAACCAAAATACAATTTATGACACAAGTCCAGATCTTTGTGTAATTTATTCCATGAGTTTCATGTAGAGAAATAAAGAGATGGGAGGAGAGTGAGAATCTTGCTGAATCTTGCTGTGGCCAATAGTAGAGTTTGAACAAGGGCTACTTGGGGGCTCCTGTCTGCCAGGGAGGAAGGCTGCCCTTGTAGAATCTCTCACCATGCCAGCTGCCCAGCCCAGAAGGATGGTGTGGTGGATAGTCCCAAAGGAGTGATCTCTCTCTATTGACTATTCAGCAGTGGCCAAAAAATAGGCAGGAAAAGATTTAAGTCTTGTGTTTCATTCAGAAAACTGTGGAGCTGTGTTGTTACCACTGTCTCTATCCCTTTGCCCTGCAAAGAAGAAAAGCTAAAGGACAGATGTGTTTTCAGAGCAGTTTCTAGTTTTCCCAGTAAATTTGTGGATTGGTATTAAGTTCAGATTAAACTGCCCCTCTCCCAGTTTAATCGTAGACATGCTACCATAGTCATCTGTTGGGAGGAGAGTCTGGTCCAGCAGCACTTCTGTTCCTGTTTTACGCCCTCCCCCTTGGTTTGAACACAAAATCCAGGGGGAGGTGTTCTGTGAATGGCATGGAGCCAAAGTGTTGCATCAGGACTGGGGACCCCCCCCCTCTCCCCATTACGAGGTTGCTGGGTGTCTTCAGGCTTTCCAGCCTTGCCTTCACAGCGTTGTTGAAGAAGGGGAGAGCAGGGGATGCCCACCGGGATCCTGTGGGAGGGCAGGCGGAAGAGGTGTTCTGCTGCTGCCTTCAAGCACACTTCTCTTAGTTTCAAGGCCAGTATTCTTCCAGGCATAATCTTGTCCCTGGATTGCCTTTCAGCAGCTTGGGTTCAGGGGGATCTTCATAGAATCATAGAGTCATAGAATCATAGAGTTGGAAGGGGCCATACAGGCCATCTAGTCCAACCCCCTGCTCAACGCAGGGTCAGCCCAAAGCATCCTAAAGCATCCAAGAAAAGTGTGTATCCAACCTTTGCTTGAAGACTGCCAGTGAGGGGGAGCTCACCACCTCCTTAGGCAGCCTATTCCACTGCTGAACTACTCTGACTGTGAAAATTTTTTCCTGATATCTAGCCTATATCGTTGTACTTGTAGTTTAAACCCATTACTGCACATCCTTTCCTCTGCAGCCAACAGAAACAGCATCCTGCCCTCCTCCAAGTGACAACCTTTCAAATATTTAAAGAGGGCTATAATGTCCCCTCTCAACCTCCTTATCTCCAGGCTGAACATTCCCAAATCCCTCAACCTATCTTCATAGGGCTTAGTCCCTTGGCCCCAGATCATCCTCGTCGCTCTCCTCTGTACCCTTTCAATTTTATCTACGTCCTTCTTGAAGTGAGGCCCCTATCTTCCGGAGTAATTGCCAGTCCTCCCAATTTGGTGTCATCTGCAAACTTGATGAGTAGTCCCTCCACCTCCTCATCTAGGTCATTAATAAATATGTTAAAAAGTACCGGACCGAGCACTGAGCCCTGAGGTATCCCGCTACTCACCTCTCTCCAGTCTGATGAAACACCATTGACAACAACTCTTTGAATGCAGTTCTCTAACCAATTCCCTGTCCACCTAACTATCTGAAAATCCAGATTGCAGTCCTTCAACTTATCCATCAGAACATCATGGGGAACCTTGTCAAAAGCTTTACTAAAATTCAAGTAAAAGACATCAACCGAATTTCCCCGATCCAGCAAACCTGTTACTTGGTCAAAAAAGGAAACCAGGTTGGTCTGGCAGGACCTGTTGGAGACAAATCCATGCTGACTTCCTTGGATCACCAAATTGTCCTCCAGATGTTTGCAGATCGCTCCCTTTAATATCTGTCCCATTATCTTCCCCACAACAGAGGTCAGACTCACTGGTCTGTAGTTTCCCGGGTCATCCTTCCTCCCTTTTTTGAAGATCGGAATAACGTTTGCTCTCTTCCAGTCCTCCGGGACATCTCCAATCCTTAAAGAGGTCCCGAAGATGATGGACAAGGGTTGTGCAAATTCTCCAGAAAGTTCTTTGAGCACTCTCGGGTGCATTTCATCCGGCCCAGGGGATTTGAACTCATCCAGTGCAGCTAAATGCCTCTCAACAACCTCTCTGTCCATGTCAACCTGCCACCCAGACACTATCCTTTGGCTACTGCCATCTCTAGATGTGCCTAAACACTTTGAACTGTGTGAAAAAACAGATTTAAAATAGGCACTAAGCCTTTCTGCTTTGTCTGCATCCTCCATTAGAGTTTGTCCATCCGCACCCAACAGTGGGCCTTCTGCCTCCTTTACTTTACGTTTGCTCCTCACATAGCTGAAAAATCTTTTCTTGTTACAGTGGGCTTCCCTGGCCAATCTTAGCTCACTCTCAGCTTTGGCCTTTCTTATGATTGATCTACAGTGCTTAGTAACCTGTACTTCTTTAGAGCTCTATCCTTCCCTCCATTTCCTGAACATCTCCCTTTTCTTTCTTAGTTCCTCTTGAAGTTCTCTGTTCATCTAAATAGGCTTCTTAGAGCTCCTGCAGTGTTTTCGTCTTTCTGGGCTAGTCATTGATTGAGCATGCAATAGCTCTTGTTTGAGTAGCGCCCACCCTTCGCATGCTCCCTTCCCTTCCAGCATTCTCATCCATGGTATGACACTTCTCTGAGTTTATTAAAGTTTGCCCTACGAAAATCCAACCTCCGCGTCTGGCTACAAGCTTCCTTGCCTCCCCATCTCAAAAGGAATTCTATGAGGACATGGTCACTTCCCCCTAGGGTCCCCAACTCCTTCACCTCATCCACCAACTCTTGCCTGTTGGTCAGTATTAAGTCCAGTATGGCTGAACCTCTTGTGGGTTCATCTACCATTTGATAAATGAAATTGTCAGCCAGGCAGGTCAGAAACTTGAATGACTGAGGACGCTTTGCAGAGTTTGTTTCCCAGCACACATCTGGGAAATTGAAGTCACCCATGATGACAATGTCCTGCCGCTTGGATATTGTCTCAAGCTGCTCACAAAGTGCAGCATCCACATCCTCTCGTTGGTCAGGCGGTCGGTAGCAGACACCAACCACCACACTGTTTGTTTTCCCCTTGCTTATTTTCACCCAGATGCTTTCCACTGTAGATATGCTCTCCTTCACTAGAATTTCCTGACAGGTAAGCCCTTTCCTCACATACGGTGCCACTCCTCCGCCTCTTCGATCTATTCTGTTTTTTCTGAACAGTTCATATCCATCCACCATTACATTCCAGTCTTGAGAATCATTCCACCAAGTTTCTGTGATGCCTACTAGATCATACCTTTCCATCAGCATGAGAAGTTCTAGCTCTTCCTTCTTATTGCCCATGCTTCGGGCGTTAGTATAAAGGCATCTGAATCCTTTTGGTTCCCTATGAGCTGGCCTTGCCGGTTGGGCTGCCCCCGATTGGTCTCCTTCCTTACACTCCCTATGCTGAACGTCTCCTTTCCCTTGTGGCTTCAGTTTAAAGCTCTCCTGATGAATCTCCCCAGGTTCCTGCCAAACACATTCTTCCCCAGTTTCGATAAGTGCAGTCCATCAGTTGCTAGTAGGCCTTCCTCAAGAAAGCCTATCCCATGGTCCCAGAAACCAAAGCTCTCCTGCCGGCACCAACTACGCAGCCACTGATTCACTTCCATTATCTTCCTCTCCCGACGGATTCCTCTTCCCTTGACAGGCAAGATTGAAGAGAATATCACTTGTGCCCCCATTTGCTTGACCTTCCTCCCTAGTGCCCCCATTTGCTTGAGCTTCCTCCCTAGTCTTCCCAGATTACAGAACGGGCCTTGTGTCTAGTCTTCCCGTGACTGGTTACAGTAGTTTGAAAATACAGGATCATCAGTCCCAGGACCCCTGAGCTCTTAAGGAAGGAAGGAAGGAAGGAAGGAAGGAAGGAAGGAAGGAAGGAAGGAAGGAAGGAAGGAAGGAAGGAAGGAAGGTAGGTAGGTAGGTAGGTAGGTAGGTAGGTAGGTAGGTAGGTAGGTTACTGCCCAGTCTCTGCCTAGGCCTGCCCTTGACAACGCACTTCAGGGCTAAGTGCCTTGGCTAAGTGATCCCACCCTGTCTTTGCAGAGCCCAAAGAGGCCCTTGCAGCAGCTCAGCAGGAATGGCTGCTGCCTCAAGTTCTTCCCCTAGTGAGCTTCATGGCAGTGGGGGAGTCTGAAATGGCCTTCTAGTTCCTAGACTGACATCCTGCAGTGCAACTGCTACTAGGACGGCAATGACAAGGCTGAACGGGTCTGAGAAAATGCCGGTTGTCCTCTTGGTTTCCTCCTTGCTTCTTGCTGCAGCTGTTTCTTACTGGGCAGGTCCCACTGTTTGGTATGTGATGTGGAAGGGCTTCTGGCTGCTGTTTTGCATCATCAATTCTAGTCATAAATGAAGGGTGGCAAGTTGAGTGCCTCTGGTGTTCCGCGTAGGTCTGACTGCTTCCTTTTTTTCAGGGCTGAAGGTGGAATGAGGAGAGGCAACATGGGCCACCTGACCCGAATTGCCAACACAGTTGTGCAGAATATGGAGAAGGGCCCCATGCAGGCCCAGATCTGTCAGTTCGTTAGAGGTAAGAGTTGGAGAGGGCTACCAAATTTATTTATCTATCCTTTCAATTTATATACCACCCTTCCCTGTGATGGCCCTGTGTGAAGCTGATAAGAAGGGGGAGATAAAGAGGAGTGAAATATGCTTCTGGGGAGCGCTGCAGTCGCCCTCCATCCTGCTTGGGTAGCCTTTTCTCTGTTGTTTTGCTGCGCTAGAAGAAGCCACCCTTTGTTACATACTATGCACTATCAAGTGATTAGATTCCTTTGTATTATGTGCAGAAGGATTTCGAACAGTAGGGCTGAGAGATGTAATTTGGAGAGCCACTTCAGTACGTTCATAGCAGGCTCTACAGGTTGTGTAGATCAACCTGCTTATGCCACACTGGGAAAAGTCTGATATGGCAAAGCCTGTGCCATGAACTTCACTGCAGACACTCTCAGATGGGCCCTGATTAGTCTTGATGTTGTTCTTGTTGTGACACCTTCCACATACATGTGCATTTGCACGTGTGCAAGAGGTGCCCAGCTGGGCTAGGTCAGAGGTCCATGGAGGTTTCCTTTAGGCCATTGGTGCAGTTTTCCTCCATAAATCGGTCATACCCTTTATAATGATTGTGGCCATTTTGACTACATCCACTGGTACTGAATTTTGTGATTTGATTGAGTACTAAAGACAATGATCCTCCAGGCCTTCCTGTCCTCTATCATTCCCCGGAGCCCATTTAAGTTTGCACCTACTGCTTCAGTGACTCCATCCAGCCACCTCATTCTCTGTCGTCCCCTTCTTCTTTTGCCCTCGATCGCTCCCAGCATTAGGCTAATCTCCAGGGAGTCCTTCCTTCTCATGAGGTGGCCAAAGTATTTGAGTTTCATCTTCACGATCTGGTCTTCTAAGGAGCAGTCCGGGCTGATCTCCTCTAGGATTGACCGGTTTGTTCGCCTTGCAGTCCAAGGGACTCGCAAGAGTCTTCTCCAGCACCAGAGTTCAAAAGCCTCAATTCTTTGACGCTCGGCCTTCCTTATAGTCCAACTTTCGCAGCCATACATTGCAACTGGGAATACCATAGCCTTGTCTAAACGCACTTTTGTTGGCAGGGTGATGTCTCTGCTTTTTAGGATGCTGTCTAGATTTGCCATAGCTTTCCTTCCCAGGAGCAAGCATGTTTTAATTTCTTTGCTGCAGTCCTCATCTGCAATGATCTTGGAGCCCAGGAAAATAAAATCTGTCACTATCTCCATTTCTTCCCCATCTATTTGCCAGGAATTGAGAGGGCCGGATGCCATGATCTTTGTTTTCTTGATGTAGAGAAACAAGCCAACTTTTGCACTTCCTTCCTTCACCCGCATCAACAGGCTCTTTAGTTCCTCTTCACTTTCTGCCATTAGAGTGGTATCATCCGCATATCTGAGGTTGTTGATATTTCTCCCTGCAATCGTGATCCCAATTCGTGACTCCTCTAATCCCGCCTTTCTCATAATATGCTCCGCATACAAGTTAAATAGGCCAGGCAACAGTATACAGCCTTGCCAAACTCCTTTCTCAATTTTGAACCAATCAGTGCTTCCATGTTCAGTTCTCACTGTTGCTTCTTGACCTGCATATAAGTTTCTCAAGAGACAAATAAGATGCTCTGGTATTCCCATCTCTTTAAGAACTTGACACAATTTGTTGTGCTCCACACAATCAAAGGCTTTAGGATAGTCTAAAGCTTCCTAAGCAGAAGTAGATGTTATTCTGGAACTCCCTAGCTTTCTCCATGATCCAGCGTATGTTGGCAATTTGATCTCTAGTTCCTCTGCCTCTTCGAAATCCTGCCTGTACTTCTGGAAGTTCTCGGTCCACATATTGCTGGAGCCTAGCTTGTAAAATTTGGAGCATAACTTTGCTAGCATGAGAAATGAGTGCGATGGTGCGTAGTTTGAACATTCTTTGACATTGCCCTTCTTTGGGATTGGAATGTAAACTGACCTTTTCCAATCCTGTGGCCATTGTTGAGTTTTCCAAATTTGCTGGCATATTGAGTGTAGCACTTTTACTGCATCGTCTTTTAAGATTTTTAATAGTTCAACTGGAATGCTGTCACTACCACTAGCCTTATTGTTGCTCAAACGTCCCAAGGCCCATTTGACTTCACCTTCCAAGATGTCTGGCTCCAGGTCAATAACTACCCCATTGTGGTTATCAGGGATGTTAAGCTCGCTCTTGTATAGTGTATAATTTTGCCACCTTTTAAAAATCTCTTCTGCTTCTGTGAGGCTTCTGCTTCTGATTCCTACCATTTTGGTCCCTTATCATACCCATTTTTGCATGAAACGTTCTCTTCATATCTCCAATTTTCTTGAAAAGATCTCTGGTCCTCCCCATTCTATTGTTTTCTTCTATTTGCTTGCACTGTTCATTTAAGAAGGCATTCTTATCTCTTCTAGCTTTTCTCGAATTCTGCATTCAGTTGGGTGTATCTTTCTCTTTCTCCCTTGCCTTTCACTTCCCTTCTCTCCTTAGCTATTTGTATAGCTTCCTCTGACAGCCATTTTAATTTCTTGCATTTCTTTTTCTTTGGGATGATTTTAGTTGCTACCTCTTGTACAATGTTGTGAACCATAGTTCTTCAGGCACTCTGTCTATCAGATCTAATTCCTTAAATCTATTTGTCACCTCTACTGTATATTCGTCGGGGATATTTATTTATTTATTTATTTAGATTTCTATACCACCCATTTCTTTGCAGCTCTGGGCGGTTTACACAGAACATTATAACTTACATGAAACATTATGCAGACTATAACATCAAAACAACTTTCAAAAACATCAAAAGATTACAAAATCACAATTATAATATAATAACAATTAACAGTAACTTTGGGAGAGTCATGGGCAGGCGTCTGGGGGGACCAGGAGGTATTCTGAGTTGGTCGGCCTCAAGCAAATGCCTGGTAGAAGAGCTCCTTTTGCAGGCCCTGCGGAACAGTGGAAGTTTGGGCAGGGCTCTGATCTCCTCAGGGAGCTCGTTCCACCAGGTGGGGGCCAGGACCGAGAAGGCTCTGGCCCTTGTTAAGGTCCAACGCGCTTCTCGTTTCTCAATTTAGTTCATACCTAGTGCTTTTCCCTACTTTCTTCAATTTAAGCCTAAATTTTGCAACAAGAAGCTGATGATCTGAACCACAATCAGCTCCTGGTCTTGTTTTTACTGACTGTATAGAACTTCTCCATCTTTGGCTGCAGAGCACATAGTCAATCTGATTTCTGTGTTGACTGTCTGGTGATGTCCATGTGTAGAGTTGTCTCTTGGGTTGTTGGAAAAGAGTGTTTGCTATGTCCATTGTATTCTCTTGACAAAATTCTACCAGCCTGTGCCCTGCTTCATTTTGTACTCCCAAGGCCAAACCTGCCTGTTATCCCGGTTATCTTTTGGCTTCCTACTTTAGCATTCCAATCCCCCATGATGATAAGCACATCATTTTTTGGTGTTGCTTCTAGAAGGTGTTGTAGGGCTTCATAGAACTGATCAACTTCATCCTCTTCAGCAGCAGTGGTTGGGGCATAGACCTGGATCACTGTGATGTTGAATGGTTTGCCTTGGATTCGAACTGAGATCATTCTGTCATTTTGGGGATTGTATCCCAAGACTGCTTTTCCTACTCTCTTTTTGATTATGAAGGCTACTCCATTTCTTCTGCGAGATTCTTGTCCATCTTGTCTGTGCATCATAAATATAACTAATTTTCCATGTATCTGCAGGTACTTAAATGCATAAATCAGGTCCCTGGACAGATAAGACAGATCTTTCTGCAAACCTGAGGATTTTACTAGGTTTGCTGAAAACTCTACACACAAACCCCAAAATTATGTTTGCGCAAAAGCACGAAGAGTTATCAAGCTTCAGCTAGCTCCTGGCAGCCCATCATGGGGTTTCAAGGCAAGAGATTATCAGAGGCAGTTTTTCATTGCCTGCCTCTGCTTGGTGTCCCTGAACATCCTTGGTGGTCGACCACTCAAGTACTAGTCAGGTGAGAGTACTTACTTTTCAAAATCTGACCTTCTAAGACCTGACCAGATCCAGTGGATTTGTCTCTGTCTTCAGTGGGCGTTGCCACCCACCAGCCATCCACCAATCATCACTGCCCTCCAGCCACTCAACCATCATAGAATCATAGAGTTGGAAGGGATCTCCTGGGTCATCTAGTCCAACCCCCTGCACTATGCAAGTCACTCACAACCCTGTCGCTTATCCACTGTAACCTGCCATCCCCTTAAGCTTTCACAGAATCAGCCTCTTCATCAGGTGACTATCCAGCTTCTGTTTAAAAATTTCCAAAGATAGAGAACCCATCACCTCTCGAGGAAGCCTGTTCCACTGAGAAACCGCTCTATCAGGAACCACTTTCGGATGTTTAGATGGAATTTCTTTCGAATTAATTTCATGCCATTGGTTTTTATCCTCGGGGGCAAGAGAGAACAACTCTGGTCCATCCTCTACAGGGCAGCCTTTTAAATACTTGAAGATGGCTATCAGATCCCCTCTCAGTCGTCTTCTCTCCATGCTAAATAGACCACGCTCCCCCAAACTTTCCTCATACGTCTTGCCCTCCAAACCCTTCACCATCTTTGTTGCCCTCCTCTGGACACACTCCAGCTTGTCTACATCCCTCTTCAACTGTGGTTTCCAAAACTGAACATGGTAGTCTAACCAGAGCAGAGTAAAGAGGTACCTTCACCTCCCATGATCTGGACAGGATACTCTGTTTGATACAGCCCAAAATCCCATTTGCCTTTTTAGTCATGTTCAATGTATGGTCTACTAAGACTCCTAGATCCTTTTCGCACATGCTACTGCCAAGACAAGTCTCCCCCATTGTATATTGATGTAACTGGTTTTTCCTACCTAAATGCAGAACTTTACATTTGTCCCTATTGAACTTCATTTTATTCACTTTAGCCCACTTCTCGAGCCTATCAAGATCATCCTGTACTCTGTTGCTGTCTTCAGTTGTGTTTGCTCCCCCTCCCAGTTTAGTATCGTCTGCAAATGTAATAAGTATCCCCTCGAATCCCTCATCTATCCAAATCATTTATAAACGAGAGGGCAGGCACACAGACAAGCTCATCGAGTGCAGCCAGAGAACCACGATTGTGGGCCCCCCAATAGGACCATGGCTGATGCTGACCAGGCCATCCAAAGCCAGCCACCCTTGCCCCAATCATCGCTGCCCAACCCTGTGCCTCCCAGGGCGTCATGTCAGCCGCCTTCGCCCACAGCCACACCAGACCTCCAGACTCTGTTGCTCAAGCACCAGCCCACCCAGGCCCCACCGGGCACAACATTGCCGCTGTGAGTCAGAGGGGAACGTGAAAGGAAAGCTAATTTGAGAGGTACGCAGAACGGTGGGGAGAGGTGGGGGCGGAAAGAGGCACACCAGAGAACAGGTCTAATCTTGTGGGGGGCCTTGACTCCCAAGTGAGGGGATCTTGGCAGGGGGGAACCTTCACTTCAAGGGCGGGCGGATATTTTGGTGGGAAGAACTACTAGGCCAAAACCAGTCTTAATAATTAATTCTCAGGAAGAACCAGGCCAAACCAATACCAGGGGCCACATTGAATAGGCAGAAAACATCCCAATGAGTGGGGAATACGAGCGGGAATAATTCAGCGGGCGGGAACTCTAGTTGCAAAAGGGGGGGAGAAGGGAAATGGGGAAAAGGGAGGAGGGGAAGGCATTCACCCAAAACTACTACTCCCCCAGTGATTATACAACTCAAGTAATTTAGCCCGCCCACCACCCATCTCAAAGTGATCACTGTGTACCCAGCTAATTTAAATATAATGATTGTCTATTGATTAAATCTATTGATTATCATGCCATCAAGCCAACCAGTTACCCACCCTCAGCCCATAATCAATTCAATCACAACAAATCAATTCAACCCACCCCTCTCTACTTTGTCTTAACCCAAATGACTAACCTTAGTTCATTCCCCCATTAACCCCCAATCAGTTCACTTCCTAATTCAGTAGCACCTACACATTAATTATACCCATCAGAGATCCCTCCACGGCTTTCAATATGACCTAACACTCATCAAACACACTACACATGACCTAACACTCATCAAACGCACTACACATGACCTAACACTCATCAAACACACTACACATGGCACACACCTGGACTGGGTAATCCCTGCCGTAACTGGTGATCAGGGCTACTCCTCCAGAAGCAAACATCACATAGCAAGTCACACCCTACATGCCCTTACAACCGGATTGGACAGCCCTGAGATGCCAGATGGTTAAATTTCCCACTTTATGGGGTCAGCCAGAACCCTCTCATGTGTGTTTTGTAAATTTCCTGTTTCCTGTTTCCTGTTTTGTAAATTTCTCCAAAATGGAATCCGAGACCAATTTTTGCTGCTGGGGCTTCATGCTCAGATTCTCTGCGAGACATTTCATTTCTGTTGCTTTCACACCTCTCATCCAGTTGTCAGAGCAGCAGCAGCAGAGTCCTGCCACAATAGTGCAAACATGCTGTTTCTTTGCTGCTTCTGCTGTCCCAAACAGGGCTTGAAAACGAGATCTAGCAAATGCTTTTCCACCATCAAGCTGGCTGCCTCCTCTGGGTTTTTACTGTCTGCAGCCCCTCGGTAAACCCTGAGAGACGGGACCTAGATGCGATTGAATCACAGAATCATAGAATCATAGAGTTGGAAGGGACCTCATGGTTCATCTAGTCCAACCCCCTGGACGGTTAGAGGTGGCTTGCCATGGCCTGCCTTGGTGCTGGTCTTCCATGCAAATTCTGGCAAACGCCAGCCTTGCTGAGCTTCTGAGATCTGACCAGGTCAGGGTGAAATACTGATTGGCTCCTTACTAACTGTCCCCCATGGCTGCTTCAGGTTGGGAAATGGCCACGAGGGAGGGCTAAGTCTTCTATCCCTGCATGCTACAGTCCTGGTCCACACGGGCCCGACACCTGCCTGGGAAGCAGAGTCCTGCCGACCAGGGAATTGTACTTAGGAGAAACAGGCTTCCTTTCCTTCCAGGGCTTCCTGAAGATTGCAGAGGCCGGTGGGAGAGCTTTGTGGAGGAGACTTTGACTGAGGCCAATCGACGGAACACGGTGGATTTGGTGAGTAATACCAGTAGCTGCCTTACTTTGGGATGGGGGAGTGGCTTTTGAGGTGTAGTTCTGCAGTGAACAGCTGAGCATGAGGCTCCCTTTCCAGTGTAGGGAGCTGGGTTTTGGTTGCCTAGCTTGAAAAAGAGCTGGGCTTCTTCCCAAGGCCCCAACTTGATCCTGTTCAGGCAGTTGCTGTTTCTGGGGGCAGAAGGAGGGGGAGGAGGAGGTAGTGATAGGCCAAACGCTGATGGCTATTTTCCTTACCCTGGCCACTCCTTCCAGGTGAGCACCCACCACCTGCACTCTTCGAGCGAGGACGAGGATCTTGAGGCCGCCTTCCCCAGTGACCTCTCTCTCCAGCAGGTAACCCTGCCCATTGGGTAGTGATGGGGGCATTGCGACTGGCATTGTGCTTGGGACTTTCTTTGTGTACCAGCTGCAAGGCAAAGCCTGCTCAGGGTTCACAGTAGAACTGGGCTGGATACAGGCTGCAAGAGACAAGGAATGCCACATAACTTGCTTGCATCTGGGACTTTCCTGTGGAGGTGGTTCTCTCACCAAAGGCCCTGAAGGTCAGATGGACTTGAGGAACCAGCATCAGAAGGAAAGCCTGCTGTGTTGAGGGAGGGGGCTGGACGGGAAGAGGACACAGGAGGCCACTTATTTGCACAAGCAAAGCCAAGCTGTGTCTGCTCTGCATGGATGAGAGAGCTCTTGTACAAATGGGGAGGGGGTCCCTGATGCAACCATGGCCCCTCCAGGTAAAAAGATCAGGCACTATGTGATAGAGAAGACCTTCCCCCACCTGCAACCCTGCAGAGATAGTCACGATCAGTCAGAGGAAACAAGGCCTGCTTTGAGAGGCTAGAAGCCTGACACCATCTAAGGCCACACCATGTGTTCATGTGCACACCTCACATTCCATCACTGAGGAAAGGTGGAGTATAAGGCAAGGAGGAATAAGTGTTTGGACCCAAGAGAAGTATGCATTTTGTATTGCTTTATTCATCTTGCATACTTTGGCTTCCGAGGTCAGGAGGCGGAGGTGGGCTGCCTTCGGTCCCGTGCATTCGTCCCCCCTCCCCCAATGAAGGCTCGCCAGCCATGGCACTTTATTGTCCCCTGATGGCTTGCTGGATGTGTGAGCCTTTTGAGACCATCAGGCTCTTCTTTAGGCCGGAGGTTATAAATGTTGTTCGAATGGATTTTGTTTTTGAGGAACTCCGAGGCTCACATGCTGCAGTGTTACTTGATTGGCCCTAGATTGTGCCTTCTTTGAATTTGGATTTCACCTTGGGACCCACAGCTTTTCTACATTTTGAGGTTGGCGGTCAGAAGGCTGGAGGTAGAGCTGTAGAAACATGCCTGTCCTCGGAGGTCTTTAGAGTGCCCCGGGCTGGGCGCGGTTATGCTCTTGTGAGGTGCATAGGAGAGCACAGCGCTCCCCCCCATTGTTGGATATTCAGCCATGTGCCTGCTGCTCTGGAGCATCAAGAGGGCTGGAAGGAGGGATGTGACGGCATGCTTGTTTCCACAGGCATTCTCTGAGTACCAGATTCAACAAATGACAGCCAACTTTGTGGATCAGTTTGGCTTCAACGATGAGGAGTTTGCTGACCAGGATGACAATATCAAGTGAGCTGTGCCTCTTTCTGGGAGTTCCTTTAAATACAGAACTGCCTCCAGATCCAGGAAATGTGAAGGGTGGGAAACGGGCATGAACAGCTACTCCCGTTCTTTGGCCTGCCCCGGCTTCCTTCCTTCAGACTGAAGAAAGTTCTTGGATGTGTGCAAGGATTGTGGCTGCTGATGGTGTGTGGTTGCCAGCGATCTTTGTCCATATGTGATCTCCATGGGGAACAGGCAGTTTTGTGATGCCAGAAATTGCATGTGACTATGGGAAGCTGGAGTATTCCATTTTTCTGCTGGATCAGAAAATGGCCAATGATGTGCCTGAAGGGGGTGGAAGAGGAGGGGCCCTGGGTGGGCATGTACACATGGGTGCGCTTCCCAACCATCCTCCACCTTCACCTCAAACGGGCGGAGCTGCAGGAGAGGAAGAGGGCAGTGAGACAGCCAGACGGAGCGTGGAGGAAGTCTTGTCACTCCACCATGACCACCTTGCCCCAGCTGATACAGAAAGAAAACTGGAGGCCCCTTGGTTGTCTTGGGGGGGGGGGGGGATACATTTGATTTTTTAAGGCGGCTCTCTGTTACTGAAATGGACAAGTTGCTAGGGTTGGTGAACGTGACCACTTGTCCCCTTGATCCCTGTCCATCCTGGCTGCTCAAGACGAGTGACCAACGGATCAGCGTGATATTGCCAACCTCTCCCTATCTCTGAGGGGGAAAGTGGTCCATCCTCTACTGAAGAAACCAGTGCTGGACTGGCGGGACCCAGCCAACTCCCACCTAGTCTTGCATCTTGCGTTTATGGACAAGGTGGTTGAAAAGGCTCCTGCAGACCAGCTCCTGGCATTCTTGGAGGAAACTTCAGCGCTTGACCCATACAAGTCTGGCTTCCATCCTGGCAAAGGGGTCATGTTGGTGGATGCTCTCCAGCGCCAGCTGGATGGGGCTGTTCAGCTATCCTCATGATGTTAGATCTGTCGGCCACGTTTGACGTGGTTGACCACGAGTTGTTAGCCTGCCACCTTGCTGGGATTCGGGGGATAGCCCAGCAATGGCTGCTCTCCATTCTATGGAACCGGACACAGAGGGGGGCTGTGGGGATAGAGTTGTCGCAGCCTCCTCAAGCCCCTTGTGAGGTTCCTCGGGGCACAGTCCTCTCCCCCACTCTGTTTACCACCTTCATGCGCCCTCTGGCCCAGCTGGACCAGAGTTACGTGCTGGGTTGTCACCAATATGCGGATGACACCCAGCCGTCCAGACTCCCTCCCACCCTCCCTTGATACTGTTGCCAGTTGTTTGGAAGCCGTGGCTGGAGGGCTAGAGCAGAGTCGCCTGAAACTCAACCCCTCCACGAAGGAGGTCCTGTGGCTGGGCAGCAAGGTGACGGAACAGAAAGGGTGCCCACCCACTCTGGCAGGGGTGCAGCTCTCACCCATGGCCAGAAATTTTGGTGTGATCCTGGACACCTCCCTTTCAGTGGAGGCCCAGGTTACAGTAGTAGCCCGCATGGTGTTTTTCCATTTGCACCAGGTGAGTCTGCTAGTGCCCTACCTGTCACTGGATGCTTTGCTACAGCCATCCATGCAACGGTCACCTCCTGATTGGACTTCTGTAGCTTGCTCTATGCAGGCCTACCCTTGTCCCTGACCCTGAAATTGCAGCTGGTGCAGAATGTTCCTCACAGGAACACCTTGGAGGGCCCCTATCCAGCCTGTGCTGAGGCAGCTATATGGGCTGCAAGGTTTTGCAGTTAACCTTTGAGGCCATCCGTGGCCTGGACACCCACAGAGAGCCAGTTTGGTGTAGTGGTTAGGAGTGCGGACTTATAATCTGGCATGCCGGGTTCGATTCTGCGCTCCCCCACATGCAACCAGCTGGGTGACCTTGGGCTCGCCACGGCACTGATAAAACTGTTCTGACCGGGCAGTGATATCAGTGCTCTCTCAGCCTCACCCACCCCACAGGATGTCTGTTGTGGGGAGAGGAAAGGGAAGGCGACTGGAAGCCGCTTTGAGCCGGGTAGGGAAAAGCGGCATATAAGAACCAACTCTTCTTCTTCTTCTTCTTCTACATATCTGTGAGACTGCCTATCTCCTTACCCCCCCCCCACAGGGCATGGCACTCTGTGGGTGTGACTCTGTTGGAGGCCCCTGGCCCATGACAAGTTTGCCTGGCCTCGGTCAGGGCCAGAGCCTTTTCATTCCTGGCCCTTACCTGGTGGAATGAGCTCCTGGGAGAGCTGAGGCCCTGATGGAATTAGCTCAGGTCCTCAGAGCCTGCAAGATGAAATTCTTTCACCAGGTATTTCGTTGAGGCTGGAGCAAGGAAGTTCTGGACCCCTCCTGGAGCCACCGATCCACCTGCCTACCCTGCATTGAGCCACTTTTTAAAGAGTCTGTTGAGCAGGGATGGGTGGGTGATTTAATGGGGGTTTTAACTGTTCTGTTGTGATTTTACTGTGGGAATGAACGTTATCCATCATGAGCCACTGCTAGTGAGAGTGGCGGGATACAAATCGGGGGGGGGGGGGATAAAAATATCTTTTGAAGCCTGTATAATGTTTCAGGGATTAGAATCATAGAATCATAAATCATTGAGTTGGAAGGGGCCATACAGGCCATCTAGTCCAACCCCCTGCTCAACGCAGGATCAGCCCTAAGCATCCTAAAGCATCCAAGAAAAGTGTGTATCCAACCTTTGCTTGAAGACTGCCAGTGAGGGGGAGTTCACCACCTCCTTAGGCAGCCTATTCCACTGCTGAACTACTCTGACTGTGAAAATTTTTTTTCCTGATTGTAGTTTGAACCCATTACTGCGTGTCCTCTCCTTTGCAGCCAACGGAAACAGCATCCTGCCCTCCTTCAAGTGACAACCTTTCAAATACTTAAAGAGGGCTATCATGTCCCCTCTCAACCTCCTTTTCTCCAGGCTGAACATTCTCAAGTCCCTCAACCTATCTTCATAGGGCTTAGTCCCTTGGCCTCAGATCATCCTCGTCGCTCTCCTCTGTACCCTTTCAATTTTATCTACGTCCTTCTTGAAGTGAGGCCTCCAGAACTGCACACAGTACTCCATGTGTGGTCTGACTAGTGCCGTATACAATGGGACTATGACATCTTGTGATTTTGATGTGATGCCCCTGTTGATACATCCCAAAATGGCATTTGCCTTTTTTACCACTGCATCACATGGCCTGCTCATCTTTAGTTTACAGTTCACAAGTAACCCAAGATCTCGTTCACACACAGTGTTACCTAGAAGCGTATCCCCCATCCAGTAGGCATGCTTTTCATTTTTCTGACCCAGATGCAGAACTTTACACTTATCTTTATTAAATTGCATCTTGTTCTCATTTGCCCATTTTTCCATTGTGTTCAGATCTCGTTGAACTCTGTCTCTATCTTCCGGAGTATTTGCCAGTCCTCCCAACTTGGTGTCATCTGCAAACATGATGAGTAGTCCCTCTACCCTCTCATCTAGATCATTAATAAATATGTTAAAAAGTACCGGACCGAGCACCGAGCCTTGAGGGACCCCGCTACTCACCTCCCTCCAGTCTGATGAAACACCATTGACAACAACTCTTTGAGTGCGGTTCTCTAACCAATTCCCTATCCACCTAACTATCTGAAAATCCAGCTTGCAGTCCTTCAATTTATCCATCAGAACATCATGGGGAACCTTATCAAAAGCTTTACTAAAATCCAAGTAAACGACATCAACCGAATTTCCACGATCCAGCAAACCTGTTACTTGGTCAAAAAAGGAAACCAGGTTGGTCTGACAGGACCTGTTGGAGACAAATCCATGTTGACTTCCTTGGATCACCAAATTGTCCTCCAGATGTTTGCAGATCGCTCCCTTTAATATCTGCTCCAGGTCAGACTTACTGGTCTGGAAAACTGAAGTCACCCATGATGACAAGGTTCTGCCGCTTGAATATTTTCTCAAGCTGCTCACAAAGTGCAGCATCCACATCTTCTCGTTTGTCAGGCGGTCGGTAGCAAACACCAACCACCACACTGTTTGTTTTCCCCTCGCTTATTTTCACCCAGATGCTTTCGATTGTAGATATACTCTCCTTCACTAGAATTTCCTGACAGGTAAGCCCTTTCCTCACATACAGTGCCACTCCTCCACCTCTTCGATCTGTTTTTTCTGAACAGTTCATATCCATCCACTATTACATTCCAGTCATGAGAATCATTCCACCAAGTTTCTGTGATGCCTACTAGATCATACCTTTCCATCCACACATCTGGGAAATTGAAGTCACCCATGATGACAAGGTC
This sequence comes from Paroedura picta, assembly GCF_049243985.1. Classification (NCBI taxonomy): domain Eukaryota; kingdom Metazoa; phylum Chordata; class Lepidosauria; order Squamata; family Gekkonidae; genus Paroedura; species Paroedura picta. The sequence goes on from NC_135373.1 coordinate 129,232,652, forward strand.
CTGCCGTTTGGATATTTTCTCAAGCTGCTCACAAAGTGCAGCATCCACATCCTCTCGTTGGTCAGGAGGTCGGTAGCAGACACCAACCACCACACTGTTTGTTTTCCCCTCGCTTATTTTCACCCAGATGCTTTCGATTGTAGATATACTCTCCTTCACTAGAATTTCCTGACAGGTAAGCCCTTTCCTCACATACAGTGCCACTCCTCCACCTCTTCGATCTGTTTTTTCTGAACAGTTCATATCCATCCACTATTACATTCTAGTCATGAGAATCATTCCACCAAGTTTCTGTGATGCCTACTAGATCATACCTTTCCATCCACACATCTGGGAAATTGAAGTCACCCATGATGACAAGGTCCTGCCGTTTGGATATTTTCTCAAGCTGCTCACAAAGTGCAGCATCCACATCCTCTCGTTGGTCAGGAGGTCGGTAGCAGACACCAACCACCACACTGTTTGTTTTCCCCTCGCTTATTTTCACCCAGATGCTTTCCACTGACAGGTAAGCCCTTTCCTCACATACAGTGCCACTCCTCCACCTCTTCAATCTATTATGTTTTTTCTGAACAGTTCATATCCATCCACCATTACATTCCAGTCATAAGAATCATTCCACCAAGTTTCTGTGATGCCTACTAGATCATACCTTTCCATCAGCACGAGAAGTTCCAGGTCTTCCTTTTTATTGCCCATGCTTCGGGCATTAGTATAAAGCCATCTGAATCCTTTTACTTTTGGTTCCCTATAAGCTGGCCTTGCCGGTTGGGCTGCCCCGATCGGTCTCCTTCCATACACTCTCTAGGTTGATCGTCTCCTTCCCCTTGTGGCTTTAAAGTTCTCCTGATGAATCTCCCCAGGTTCCTGCCAAACACATTCTTCCCCAGTTTCGATAAGTGCAGTCCATCAGGTGCTAGTAGGCCTTCCTCAAGAAAGCCTATCCCATGGTCCCAGAAACCAAATCTCTCCTGCCGGCACCAACTATGCAGCCACTGATTCACCTCCATTATCTTCCTCTCCCGATGCATTCCTCTTCCCTTGACAGGCAAGATTGAAGAGAATACCACTTGTGCCCCCATTTGCTTGAGCTTCTACCCCAGATCTTGATAGTCTTTTTTAATAGGAGCGATGGATTCTCAACAGTAAAAAAGTTGAGAAAGGTTGGCATAAGGACTGAGGCCTTCCTCTTCCCCCGAAAAGAAACTGAGGAGCCCCCTGCTTGATCAGACCAGCGCCAACAGCAGGCGCAGAGCCCAAGGCCGCCTTCTGACGTTGCCTCCTGTCACCAGGATCCTGGGTCTTGTTGCCTCTGATCTCTGAGGCCACCATGGCTAGTAGTACTCATAGTAGCTAGTAGCGTCTGCATTCCACAGGGCCTGCAAGACGGAGCTCTTCCACCAGGTTTATGGTTGAGGCCGGCGCACTGAAGAAGATCTCCCCCCCCCCCCATTGAGCCCTATTGGGCTACTATTGGCAGATTAAGGAATAAAGATCCGCCCCTTTGTCCCCCCCGTGGCCTTTCAGTGGATAGGACTGTTTTTTTCCACCGCAGAGCATTGGGTGGTCTATGTTTTTGACTGTATGGTTGGTTGTTTGGGTTTCTTAGATTGTTTTAAATGGTTTTATGGGATTTTATTGGGGTTTTATGCTTATTGTTAGCCACCACAAGCCTCCATGGGAGTGGCCGGAAAAAACTTTTAAATAAATAAATAAATAAAATAAAAAATAATAGACCTATTCTCCACGCATCTCTCTAGACCCCATGAGCAACTTCCAGATTTTAACCCTTTTCTGTGTAAAGACATATTTCCTTTTGTCCATCCTGGCTCTGCTGCCCATCAGATTCCCTGAAGTTGTAATATTTTGAGAGAGAGAGAGAGAAATGTTCTTATTGTACCCCTTGCATCATTTTAGAAACCAGTATAATTTCCCCTTTGAGCTATCTTTTCTTAACTGGAATGTCCAGTATTCGTCAGCATTCCCTCTTGGGAAAGGTGATCCATCCCCTTAACCATCTTGGCTGCCCTCTGTAATATCTTTTTTGAGATATTGTGACCAAAACTGCACACCGTTTTACAAATATTTCTATGCAAAGATATAATAATATTGGCTGTTTAATTTTCAGTTCCTCACCAAATCATCCCCAACAGAGAGTTTGCCTTTTCATTGCTAAGGGACATTGAGTTAATGCTTTCCTTGAGTTCTCCACTGCATCTTCAAGGCCCCTTTTCCTCTCAGTTGAAGCAAGTGCAGTCCCCAGAAGCATATACTTGAACTGGGGGATTTTTGGTTGCAGGGTGCATCATCTAACGGTTACCTCCTTTGAACAATATTTGCCACAGTGTCACCCACTCACCCAGTTTGTAAAGCTCCTCAGTCAGAGTGCTGCATTGGAGTCTACCTGAGCTTTATGTAGATAAATTAAACTCAGAGTGGTTTTGATGATGATTGAACACGACCCTCCCCTGCTCAGGTCCAGCTCCTTGGTTATTGAGGGGGGGAGGGGCATGTCTGTGGAGGACTGCACAGCAACGTTTGAATGGAGGGAGGCATTTCTGCACCCCATTTCAGCTTTGCTGCCACTGACCAATGTGTCTCTTTCTTTCTTTTCTAGTGCTCCTTTTGACAGGATTGCAGAAATCAGCTTCAATATCGATGCAGATGACGACAGTGTGAGTATCTGTCCTGCGTGGGTTCACAGGTTGAAGGAGTAACAGCCAAAGTCTTCAGTGTCCCAAGGAAGGGACAAATGCCTCTAGATAAATCATGGCAGGGCTGTGTCTTTTGCCAGGAGGCAGTGTAGGTGTCCTGAGCTAGATAGGGGGGTGTTACTAAGCTGTTTGCATATGCAGTCTATCTATCCCTCTCACCCTCTTTTTTTTTTTTTTTTTTTGCTGGGCAGCAAATGCAAAAAGATCAACTAATGTCTTAGAATCATACAGTTGGAAGGGACCTCCAGGGTCATTTAGTCCAACCCTCTGCAGAATGCAGGAAATTCACAACTACCTTTCCACCCAAAGTGACCCAAATTTCATGTCCAGATGATGCCCCCCTCCCCTCCAAAAAACAAAACAAAAAAACAATCCTTGGTCAGTTTGGTCTGGAGAAAATTCACCTCCCAACCACAAAGTGGCACTCAGCAACTCCCTGGGCATACAAGAAAGGCCCACAAGAACCAAGCATGGACACATCCCTTCCTGTCCACCCACTCACAATAACATCGTCCCATGGTCAAACCACCCACCATGCCCTGGAGGCTTGGCTGCGGATGCCATCCCCTCCCTTTTGGGGTTGTGGAGAGAGATCTGAGAGATTCTTGAATTCTCTGTGGCACCCGAACCCCTCCAGCATCTCGTTAGAGGCCTTGGTGGAGGACTGGCAGCCCTGCCTGTTGGCCAGTATCCACGAGATTGCTCCTGAGTGCCCTCTTCGCCCTGCCTCAAACAAGCTCTTTGGTTTTGCTCGGAGCTTCGGGAAAGAAGTGGAAGTTAGACGACTAGAGAGAGTGTGGCGGAAGACTCTCAACGAGGCGGCAAGGAAATTTCAGCGCACATTTATGGGGCGTATGAGATGGCGGTGAAAAGGACTAAAGCGTGAATACTTCACTTCTGAAATCGCATCCAACGGCTCTCACCAGGCCCAATTGTTTAGGGTCGTTCAGACACCGACCGCCCACAAGGAAGAGCGCCCAAAGAGTAGTGAATTGGCTTTAGCGGGCTTTTGTGCAGACTTGTCTCTCCACCCTGAACTTACTGCCACGGTTGCTATAGAACCAGAACTGGAAGCTCCGTGGACAAATTGCTAGGGTCAGTGAGGGCAACAGCGTGCTCAGAATCACAGAATCAGAGTTGGAAGGGGCCATACAGGCCATCTAGTCCAACCCCCTGCTCAACGCAGGATCAGCCCTAAGCATCCTAAAGCATCCAAGAAAAGTGTGTATCCAACCTTTGCTTGAAGACTGCCAGTGAGGGGGAGCTCACCACCTCCTTAGGCAGCCTATTCCACTGCTGAACTACTCTGTGAAAATTTTTTTCCTGATACCTAGCCTATATCGTTGCACTTGAAGTTTAAACCCATTACTGCATGTCCTCTCCTCTGCAGCCAACAGAAACAGCATCCTGCCCTCCTCCAAGTGACAACCTTTCAAATACTTAAAGAGGGCTATCATGTCCCCTCTCAACCTCCTTTTCTCCAGGCTGAACATTCCCAAGTCCCTCAGCCTATCTTCATGGGAGTCGGTCCCTTGTCCCCGGATCATCCTTGTCGCTCTCCTCTGTACCCTTTCAATTTTATCTACGTCCTTCTAGAAGTGAGGCCTCCAGAACTGCGCACAGTACTCCAGGTGTGGTCTGACAGGACCTGTTGGAGACAAATCCATGCTGACTTCCTTGGATCATCAAATTGTCCACCAGATGTTTGCAGATCACTCCCTTTAATATCTGCTCCATTAACTTCTCCACAGCAGAGGTCACACTCACTGGTCTGTAGTTTCCCGGGTCATTCTTCCTCCCTTTTCTGAAGATCGGAATAACGTTTGCTCTCTTCCAGTCCTCCGAGACATCTCCAATCCTTTAAGAGGTCCCAAAGATGATGGACAAGGGTTCTGCAAGTTCTCCGGAAAGTTCTTTGAGCTCCCTTGAACCCTGTGCATCTTGTCTTCTCAGACCGAGTGGCCAGCAGATAGGTGATTCCATGAGGGAGATTGTTAACCTCTCCCTTTCTTCGGGAGATTTCCCTCAGAGGTTGAAGGTGGCTGTGATTCCTCCTCTTCTGAAAATACCATTCTTGGATCCGCAGGATCCCATAAATCAACGGCCAGTCTCTCATCTTGCATTCCTGGGTAAGGTAGTTGAGACGGCTGCTTTGGGTCAGCTCCTGGCATTTTGTTTGTTTGTTTGTTTGTTTGTTTGTTTGTTTGTTTGGCTATTTAGTTATTCCATTTATTTATTTATCCCATGTTTGTTTGTTTGTTGGATTTATATGCCGCTGCTCCGAGCAAACTGGATTGCGGCGGTTCACAAAAAGAAACATAACATAAAACAAGATATCCAATATAAAACCACATGTTGTTGTTGTTGTTAGTTGCGAAGTCGTGTCCGACCCATCGCGACCCCATGGACAATGATCCTCCAGGCCTTCCTGTCCTCCACCAATGATCCTCCAGGCCTTCCTGTCCATTTAAGTTTGCACCGACTACTTCAGTGACTCCATCCAGCCACCTCATATGATAATATGGTGGTACATAATTAAACTTCTCCCCATGCTTCGGGCCATTGGAGTCAGTCCAGATGACAGCATATGATTGGCAATAAAAAATAATAGGAACTGAGGGTAGATCATCCAATGGCTCTGGGCACAGTTTAACACTGTGTCCAGGGAGGCGATCTTGTACCCCGAAATCCCTACCCAGGCTCATCCAAATGCCTGGCAGAAGACCTCCATCTTGCAGCCCTGCGGAACTCAAGAGTCCTGCCAGGGCCCATAGATCTTCTGGGAGCTCACTCCACCAGGTAGGGGCCAGGATTGAAAAGGCCCTGACAGGAGGAAACTGTGGCCCTGGATCCATACCAGTCTGACTTCCATCCTGGCCATGGGGTGGAGACTGTGCTTATCATTCTAATGGATGATCTTCGGTGCCAACTGGACCAAGGCGGGTCAGCCATTTTTGTGCTATTAGATCTATCGGCCGCATTTAATGTGGTTGATCACGAGCTTTTGCTTCACCGCCTTGCTGATATGGGGATAGGGATACAGCTTTGAGTTGGCTGACCTCTTTTCTGAAGGACAGGTCGCAGAGGGTGGCAGGAGGGGAGCAAAGATTCCTTTGCACTCCTTTGCTGGGTGCCACAGCGAGCTATACTCTCCTCTACCTTATATGCGCCCTCTGGCCCAGTTGGTCCACCATTACGGGCTAGGATGTCACCAGTATGTGGATGACACCCATCTCCAGCTCCTAATGGATGGATGGATCTCCCCCTAGAAACTTTTGCCAGTTGTTTAGAAGCAGTGGCTGGATGGATCAGGAAGAGTCGCCTGAAACTCAACCCCTCAAAAATGGAGGTTCTGTGCCTGGGGAGAAGGGGGCAGGACTTGGAAGCACATTTATCCTGCCTGGATGGGATGCAATTGATATCTGCACCACAGTCCAGGAATTTGGGGGGTGATCTTTGATACCTCACTTTCCATGGAGGCTCAGATCAGACAGCGTTTTTCCGTCTGCACCAGGCACAGCTACTAGAACGCTACCTGTCCTTGGATCAACTAGCCACAGTGATCCATGCAATGGTCACTTTCAGATTAGATTTCTGTAGCTCGCTCTATGTGTATTCTTGAGGTTTTGGGTGGAGGGATCACTTGGGGGATGAAATTGGGGTTACTGTGGGTGGGCAGGTAATTGTGAGTTCTTGCATTGAGCAGGGGGTTGGACTAGATGACCCTGGAGGTCCCTTCCAGCTCTAGGATCCTATGAAATCCTTTCCTGCTCAGTTCCTTTCTGGCCAGTGCATGGTAGAGACCTCTCTGGGAACTTCTTTGTAGAGCAACTTGTTTTGCTGCGGCAAGATCAGTGCTGTGGGATTTCCCTCCAGAGGCCTTTTCCTCAGTACTTTCACTTTTTCTTCCTCAATATTTTACCTTTTCTTCTTTCCCTTTCACCCATGACAGAAAGAGAGAGTTGCTATCTGCTGACAGTCATGACTGCAGCCTCTCCTGAGTCTTGGCAAAGCTCATAGTGTGGCGACTTGTAAAATCTGCTTGGCAGTGACTTGAGAGGGCAGATAGAACAAGCAGTCGTGCCTTTGTCTCCTATGTTGGGAGCAAGCACTCCTGAGACTAATGTGGCATGTGGTGCACCAACTACCACATGGACATGTGTGAACGAGACCTTGGGGTACTTGTGGATTGTAAACTAAGCATGAGCAGGCAGTGTGATGCAGCGGTAAAAAAGGCAGGATGCTGTTTCTGCTGGCTGCAGAGGAGAGGACACGCAGTAATGGGTTTAAACTTCAAGTACAACGATATAGACTAGATCTCGGGGGGGAAATTTTCACAGTCAGAGTAGTTCAGCAGTGGAATAGGCTGCCTAAGGAGGTGGTGAGCTCCCCCTCACTGGCAGTCTTCAAGCAAAGGTTGGAGACACACTTTTCTTGGATGCTTTAGGATGCTTAGGGCTGATCCTGCGTTGAGCAGGAGGTTTGGACTAGATGGCCTGTATGGCCCCTTCCAACTCTATGATTCTACCCCCTTGATCCTTCATAGAATCAGCCTCTCCATCAGATGGCTCTCCAGCCAAAAATTTCCAAAGATGAAGAATCCACCACCTCCCGAGGAAGCCTGTTTATGTATTTTGGTTTTATATGTACTCACAGACTGTACTGTAAACTGCCGTGAGACGACTAAACACAAGGGAGCAGTCTAGAAATCCCAAAATAATAAAATAAATAAAATGAAGTCTGCATCCTGGGGAAGCCCCTTGCATCTCACTGGCATTTTGTATTGTTATGTTTTTATGTATGTTTTAAGGGGTTTTATTGGGGTTTTTATCTAGCTGTTCTAACATGCCTCGAGCCTTTGGGGAAAGGCGGGCAATACATTGAAATAATAAAAATAAATTTGCTGTGACCAGCTGCTTTCCCTTCTCAGGAGTAACCCATTGTTGACCTTTGTAGCCCAATGCGTCCCTGTTTGAAGCATGCTGCAGTGAACGTATCCAGCCATTTGGCGATAATGAGGAGGAGGAGGAGGAAGATATCTGGGAGGAGAAAGAAATAAGCTATGCAACCCAAGTCAAGTCCAGGACACGGTAAGATGATAGGGGGATGTGACCCTCCTCCAGAGCTCTTTCTGGGACCTTCCTTGATCAGCTGCAGCAGATACATGTGCACTCAGAGATCCTCAGTACTAGATATGTCTTGCCACATGGGCAGTATTGTCACAATCTCCTCTGTAGGTCTGGGCCACAGTGTTGCGAATATGCACCTTTCCTTCCTGCCTGACTCCTGGATGCTGTTGATGCCCTGAACTGGGACTTTGAGTCCATCATGAGTTGGAGAAGGGTCAGCCTGCTGAAGTATAATCCTGAAAAGACAGAGGTTCTCTGGGCTAGTAGAAAGGCAGACCAGGACTCCAGATCTCCTCTGGCTTGGAATGGGACTTGACTCCCCTTGAAAAGCCAGGTTTGCAGCTTGGAGAGGCGCAAGGCAGGCTTAGAAGATTGTAGTTAGATAAGCAGCCTGTGCTTCTGGCTGGGATGCTGGAGGAGGGTTAAATTGGTGGAGCTTGTCTGCCTGCCTGAGATCTGGCTGGCAGGACCCATGGAGGAGAGGCTGTCTCCATTCTGTGGCCCCCCATCTGCCCTGACGTTGGGGAGCAGCTGATGTTCTCTGCCGAGTCTTTCCTTCTTCTTTGTGATGGGACCGAAGGATACGTTTGGCTGGAAAGGGCCCTCCCTGAGGTGGCAAGGGTATGCTTGGGTTTGCTGTTGGAGGTCCCAGGTTGACTATGCCTGGGGCTCATGGGCATGTCTTGGTGGGGGGGGGGGGGGGCTGCTTGGCCATACTAGGCCTTGCCCAGCTTATGATGGGCCCAACTCATGAATGTAGTCTTTTCTGGTGATCTGGTTTGGGGGCAGGAGGTGCTATGGTTGGGCCACAACCTGCTCAAGGCATAGTGGAAGTGGCCCTGAGGCTCTGCAGGGGCAGTGAACTCATTAGAATGGCCAGCATACAGGGACAGGGGTCACCTCCTCTGGGTCCAGCTGTGCTCAAGATGGCTGGCAATTACAGCAGTAAGCTACCCATCTCCATTGCCTCCCTCTGATTTTTATGCTTCAGGTTTGGGGCATCTCCTTCCTCAGCAGAGTCGTCAAAAAGTGACCTGCACAATGGCGATCAGGATGACCATGGGGACTCAGGGGGAGAGGAGGCTGGACAGGTGTCCTCTTCGACTACTGCCGGTGCTGATGAGGATGGCAGCCTTTTGGAGCAGAGAAAAAGCTCCTCAGGAGGTAATGGGGGCTGGTGCCAGGTCCCTCTGCAGACCCTGGTGGGCTTTGTTCTGTAGATGCTTGCCTGAGAATAAAGGGTGGAAAGCTCTTCTGGGGACAGGGTGCCTACTCTAGAGGGGGAGAGTCATCTGGTGAGACACACCTGAGGCTTTTGTCACACCAGACAGCCTCTTTGTGTCTCATCCTGGGCTGAAGTCCATCGGGTGCTGCGGTGAAACAGCAGATGGGCAGAACAGGTTTTTGTCTAGGCACAAATTTGCTGTTGTCCTTGGTAGGTAAGTGGATTTTTCCAGGGTCCCCAGGGATGACTAGGTGTTGAGCACCATGCTTGACCAAAAGGTGCCTCCGTGATGATGGAGTGTGAACAGGCATTGTGGGGAGAACTGATAATTCACAGCCACTTGCAGGGAAAAATCCTGGAGGGCTAATGAGGAAGGGTGGAGATATTGCTTCTTGCTGTCCTGGTCCTTTGTTCTGCCTGCCAGAGGGAGCTTCCTGTTCAGTAGAAGAAATGCCATAGATTAACTTGCTCCTGGAGGATTGGTGGGTTGGGCTGCTGGCATGCAGCTTTTGCTGCCCTCGTCCCTTCCCAGCTTAGGTATTGCTGTTGACAGGTTGTGCTGCCTCCAGTGTCTGCTGCTGAGTTGTGCCTTCTCCCTCCACCAGCCACTCAAGGGTTACAAACATAAAACCTGTAAAATACCCCTAAAAATACCCCTCCCCCAACAGCACTCAGAAGACTGGCAGCAAAGCACACCTCCGTAAACCAACAGCAGCCATCTTAAGGTCACCCTTGGGGTGGGGTGCACAGATGTCAATGCAGGACCTGATAATACAGAGAGGCCTCAACCAAATACTACAGAGGGGCCTTAACCCTGGCCTCAGCCAAAGACCTGGCAAAAGAACCCTGTCTTACAAGCCCTGCAGAACTGGGATAGCTCTGTCAGGGCCCTCAGCTCTTCCAGGAGCTCATTCTACCAGGTTGCAGCCAGGACCAAAGAGACCCTGGCCTGGGTTGAGGCCAAGCAAACTTCTTTAGGGCCAGGGACCTTCAACAGATTAGTACCCACAGACTGAAGAGCTCTGCGGGGGGGGGGGGGGGCATAAGGAGACAATTGGTCCCTCAGATAGGCAGGGCCCAAGCTGCCAATGGCCTTAAAGCTCAAAACCAAAACCTTGAACTGGCAACCAATGCTGCTGCCTCAGCACAGGCTGGATATGAGCCATCCAAGGTGTCCCAGTGAGGACCCTAGCAGCTGCATTCTGCACCACCTGGAGTCTCCGAGTCAAGGACAGGCCTGCATAGAGTGAATTGCAGAAATCCAATCTAGAGGGGAACCTTACATGGACTACTGTGGTTAAACAGTCTGGGGGCAGGAAGGGTGCTAGTAGCCCTGCCTGCCAAAGATGGAAGAACGGGTTTAAACTTCAAGTACAACGATATAGGCTAGATATCAGGAAAAAAAATTTCACAGTCAGAGTAGTTCAGCAGTGGAATAGGCTGCCTAAGGAGGTGGTGAGCTCCCCCTCACTGGCAGTCTTCAAGCAAAGGTTGGATACATACTTTTCTTGGATGCTTTAGGATGCTTAGGGCTGATCCTGCGTTGAGCAGGGTGTTGGACTAGATGGCCTATATGGCCCCTTCCAACTCTATGAGTCTATGATTCTAACGCCGTGTGGGCTACTCCAATGGCCTGGGCCTCCCTACAAAGGAAGGTATCCAGAAGCACCCCCAAATTCCTTGCCGAGGGTGAGATGATGAGCTGTACCCCAGCCAAGGTGGGTAAGTACGCTTCCTGCCCTGCCTCTTTCCTGCTCAGCCATGGGAAGGGGTGTGGCCCCATGTGCACCACTCTGCTTCTCAACCACATTCCGCACAACTCTGCCCCCTTCTGGCTTCTTGAAGCCTGAAGAATGTTTCAGAGAACAGCTGATGCGGGGAGTGTCTCATACACTGATCAGCGGATCAGAGCCAGCTTGGTTTCGTGATTAAGAAAATGGGCCTCTAATCTGGCAAGTCAGGGTTGTTTCCCCGCACCTCTTCCTCCTCCTGCAACCAGCTGGGAGACGTTGGGCTCATCCCAGCCCTGTCAGAATCTCTTCTGACTGAACAGTCTCTCTCAGCCTCACCTATTTCACAACGTGTCTGTTGTGGGGAGAGGAAGAGAAGGTGATTAAAAGCTGCTTCGAGACTCCTTTGGGCAGTGAAAAGCAGGGCATTAAAACCAACTCTTCTTCTGACTTCCAACTGAGATTCTGTTCCCTGCACAGGCTACTTACCAAATTTGTTTAGCCTTCTTGTGGAGCAGACGGGTGGAGTAATCCATCTGGGATATGCTCCAGCTACTCTCAAAAAGGTCTTTCCACGGCAGGTTCCAGTACGCCATCCAAGGTCAGGTGCAGACTTGGCTTTCTTTGTGCTTCTGCAGGATCGGAGTGGACAGCCATGTCTGAACTTGGAAGTGCCACATCCTGCGTGGCCATGGATGTGGGCTCCAGTGTGTGGGACTCAGCAGCTGCAGACCTCAAGCCTCCAGAAGAGAGAGGCTGGGCCAAGTTTGCAGACTTCCAGCCCTTTTGTTGGTAAGTGGGATAGACAAGCAACTGCTGTCCCCTGCGGAGCAGAGTGAGCCTGTGGGTAGAAGAGTGTGTGGGGTTCAGTCAGCCAGGTCTGTGTGGTCCCGTGGCCAGGCTGGGCTGCTGGGGAATGCATCAGGTGGGCATGACAATTCTTTGCGGAATCTGAGAGGTGTTAGAGATTCCATTTTTTGCTTTTGTGGTTAACAGTGCCATGAAAATATATGTGACGTTTCTGCTTTGAGAGCCAGCCTGGTGTCATGAATAAGAGCAGTGGCCTCTAATCTGGAGACCTGGGTTTGGTTCCCTGATTATCCATATGCAGCTCAATGGGTGACCTTGGGCCAGGCACAGTTCTCTCAGAGCTCACAGCCTCACCTATCTGACAGGGTGCTTGTTGTGGGGAGAGGAAGGAAAGGCAATTGGCTGCAGAAGAGAGGACACGCAGTAATGGGTTTAAACTTCAAGTGCAACGATATAGGCTAGATATCAGGAAAAAGTTTTTCACAGTCAGGGTAGTTCAGCAGTGGAATAGGCTGCCTAAGGAGGTGGTGGGCTCCCCCTCACTGGCAGTCTTCAAGCAAAGGTTGGATTCACACTTTTCTTGGATGCTTTAGGATGGTTAGGGCTGATCCTGCGTTGAGCAGGGGGTTGGACTAGATGGCCTGTATGGCCCCTTCCAACTCTATGATTCTATGAATTGCAAGCCAGATTGGTGTCATAGTTAAGAGCAGCGACTTTTAATCTGGAGAGCCAGATTTGATGCCCCACTCCTCTTTTAAATGCAGCCAGCTGGGCTCTTAGGGCTCTCTCAGCCCTATCTGCCTCACAGGGTGCTTGTTGTGGGAAGAGGAGGGGTAGGGGATTGTAAGCAGCTTTAAAACTCCTTCGGGTCCAGGAAAACAGCTCTTCTGCTTGGTTATCTTCCATCGAATCTCATCTGCTGTTTTGTTGATTACCTATTGTGGAAACAGCTTTTTTAGAGAATGGGAAACTTCAGCATCCTGAGTGATTTGGTGTCATGTGGAGCCTGGCTCCCACACTGCCCTCCCCTGGCCTCAGAATATTTGTCACGAGGGCAGGAGTATGAGGCCAAGGATAGATGCTTTTGGGAACTGGCCTGTCCATCTTTTTGGTCAGTAGCTTCCCCCCAGAATATGGTGTTCTCAAGAGCATGTTCTTCCTTGAGAAAGACTTGGTGGTTTTTTTACTGCAGTCCTTACCTGGCTGGTCTTGGAAAATCTCATCTGTAGATTTGTTCTTCAGTGGGTTGTTCCGTGGGATTCTTTCCAAAGGAAACTGAGGTTTGTGCCTCCTGGGCCGGTCTGTTCAGAGAGAAGCCCCGGAGGTGGACTGGCTTTGCAGGACAGGAAGTGCTTAGAAAGGCCCCCATGTTGTTCTGTCTTCAAACGCAACCATCTCTTGACTTGAGGGTTTTTCTTTCTGTGCAAGTCGGCCCTGCTGCTCCTGAACTTGCCTGCTATTTGCCTGAAGGAGACGCCAGGGCGGGTCAGCAGCAGTGGGCAGGTCTTGCTGCAGCGCTCCCAGCTTCTTCTGCTCTCATGAGCAATCTCACTAACTGGCCCAGTTCAGGGATGGGTGGGAACGGTGAGGTCTGATCATGGAACCGGGCACTGGCAGAGAGCTACTTCCTGAAGTCTTTTCTGCTCACTGGTTCGCTCCGAAAATCTTTGCTGCATCCTTTCCCTGGACCAGGCTTGCGGGTTTACCTGACGGTCTCTTGACTGAACGGCCTTTGTGTTGTTCCGAGGAAGTGAGTGGGAGCCAGTGGGAGCATGTTCTCCAATCCATCACTGAGGGTCTGTGTGTGGATTTCTGTTCCCTTCCTACCACAGACATCAGTTGGCGATTCTTTCTGTTCCTCTACGTGGCCCCACCACGGGACCCCATCACAAACTTTTGAAAAACGGCAGCGTGCAATAAGTGGAAGTGGCTACTTATGGTAGTTACTGATGGTTATGGATTGTGCTGAGGTGCTGATCAGGGGAGAGCAACTTCAGGTTCCTGAGGCAAATTGCTCCTCCCCACTCTCTGCTGTGGACTCTTGCAGAGACCTCTGATTTAGCAAAACTGCAAGCTTTTTGCCAAACACAACATAGAACCATAGAATTGGAAGAGACCTCCAGGGTCCTCTAGTCCAACCTCAGTATTTGCAGCCTAGTGGAATGGGCCACTTTGCCTTTGAGAGTGTTGGTAGTGTTGCCCTTTGCCTTCCCAGACACACTCCCAAGGGACACACGGCTTTTCCCAGGCGAAAGCAGAGATTCTGCCCTTATTCCAAGAGAGGAAGGCCAGAAGGGTAGACCTGACTTGTTCACTGCCCACATCCACCCATCCAGTCAGCCCTGAAGGCCAGATGAGTTGAGCCCTGATCCCAGACCTCAAGCCTTAACCCTGATTTCCCTGAAATCACACTGGGATGTGTCCCCCTATCCTTTCCCTGCTAAGTCTCCTCTCTTTTTCGGCCTGGGTAAGTCCTACTGTCTCCACCCCTGAGCTCCTCTCCTCCCACCATTCTCAGCCAGCTGAGGTTGCTGGGAAGGAGCATTTCCCCCCATAATCAGGGAAGTCTGGCCCAACAGTAGAGATCCCATTTCCCGCTTTCCTGGGTGCCATTTGTGGGGTGGGGGGCCTGCACCGTCTTCCTCTCAGCCTGCCTTGGGGTCTAGGAGGGCTGCTTTTCCTCGGCTGCTTTTTATGCAGGGCTGCACATGTATGAGACCACTTGAGGGAGGGAGAGGGAGACCCTTGGATAGAGGTTTCGATGCCTTTTCCCATCCAGCTCTGAAGCAGGCCCCAGGTGCAGTTCTCCCGTGGAGGCAGAGAGCAGCGATTTGGAAGGAAATGCCAAGCAGAGCCAAGACGAGAACTGTAAGTGGTGGTCCCCTGAGCATTTGCCCTGTCAGGCACGAGAGAAGAGGCTGGGTCTGACCCATGGGGAAGCTGATGGGTGGAACAGGAAGTGGACTGAAGGCTCACCCCTTCCTTCTTCTTGGGCCTTGTTTGGTGGAAGAGGCAGGGCAATGGGGATGCTTCATGGGAGTGCTCCAGCTTCCCTGCCACTGTGGTGGGTTGGAGCAGGCAAAGTTGCTCCCCTTTCCCTGCATGGTCTCCACTTCCTTTTCACCTCCTGGAGGGTCACCGCAGAAGACGTGTCCTGTAATGATGGACAGTCACGTCATCTGGCCCAGATATCCACTCCTGAGCCCTACAACACAGATTGGCTGTTGTCACTTACTCAGAAGCAGGAATAAGACAAGGCATTGTTTAACTGGTAAATGCTTTGGTGTTTTGGTAGCAACGCTGAGAAGCAAAAATAGTGTCAAGCTAGCCTTGAAAATAAGGGCATTTCCGCAGCCAGCAGCCAGCTGTTTGGTTTCTTGTTGTCATCCCAGCACTGCTTGTGGCTGCCTATTCAGCCAGGATATGTCAGTCAGATTCTTCACATCTGCATTGTAGGTTTTAGGGGGCATCAGAATTTGAGTCCAGTTGTACTATAAAGGCTGTCACCTGTCAGTCTGACTTAAATCCTTGGCATTCTGCACCACGGCATGCTGTCCAGATGAGAGGTGGCTGGTTGCCAAAGATCCCCTTCCAGTTGAGGAGTACCCTAGACCCAGATAAAATACGGGATGGGAGTGGGAGGAGGGCATGGCCCTGCAGTAGACATAACCTGCTTTCTTCCTGTGCAGTTAACGCTGCCTCCCCTTGCGCTTGGAGCATCTGCCTGGCTCAGAAGGCACCTCTGGTGGCCCCAGACAGCGAGGAAGAGGAAGCCGGTGTTGTCACAGGAACGTTCTGCGCAGTTTCAGGACAGGAAGCCACCCACCTGCCCGGGGATGCTGTGACTGAGAAGCCTGTGTGTACCAGGTGAGGAAGGCCTTGGCTGTGGGCGGGACAGGAGGGGCAATGTGGAGGCCATGTTTGCTGCAGTCAGGGGCCCCCAGGAGAAGCAGGCATCTCCTCTGGAGGAAGCAGGCAATGCTGAGGGAAGCAGGCAGTGCAGAGGGGCGCCGGCAGGAGGACTGCCGTGCACCAGATAGAGTATGGCTGTGGCTTGGCATTTATATGATGGAATTATGCAGAGAGGAAAGATTCATGTCTCCAACTATTTCTGGCTATTTAAGAGTACCACATTCTAGGCGCTCGCCTAAAGGATCATCTGAAAGGATGTTGTTGCAAGAGGTTGAACCTAATTTGTGCTTGTGGGACATGCTGCTTCTTGAGGAAGGGTGTGTCAGCCTCCCCCAGCTTGGCCAGTTACAGCTGTGATTTCTGCCCCATGGACAGTGAAGTGCTTAGGGAGCAGTTGCAGACCTTCCCTCCTTTGTTCAGAGTGCCCCAAACCCCACTGGTCTCTGCTGAAATGAAGATAGCGGTCAAAGGAAGCTGCTCTGTCAGAGGAAGTCAGCAACTTACTACAGTAGAATTGGGCATTTGATCACTGCATTAATGCAGAAAGCTTCCGTTGGAGGGATTCAGCTGTGAGGGTTTGCTTCCCCAGCAGAAGAGCGCTTTAGGTAGGGGCATTGTGGTATTTCATCAGATTGGAGGCAGATGAGCAGTGGGGTGCCACAGGGCTCAGTATGCAGTCTGGTACTTTTGAATCTTTTTACCCGTGATCTGGATATCAGTGTAGAGGGACTCCTCATTACATTTGCAGATGACACCAAATTGAGAGGAAGAGCAAACACCCTGGAAGATATAGAATTCAATGAGATCTGAGCATGCTGGAAAAGCAGGCAAATGAGAACGATATGCAATTTAATAAGGAGAAGTACAAGAGCCTCTTGTGGCACAGAGTGGTAAGGCAGCCGTCTGAAAGCTTTGCCCATGAGGCTGGGAGTTCAATCCCAGCAGCCGGCTCAAGGTTGACTCAGCCTTCCATCCTTCCGAGGTCGGTAAAATGAGTACCCAGCTTGCTGGGGGGTAAACAGTAATGACTGGGGAAGGCACTGGCAAAGCACCCCGTATTGAGTCTGCCATGAAAACGCTGGAGGGCGTCACCCCAAGGGTCAGACATGACTCGGTGCTTGCACCTTTACCTTTACCTTAAGGAGAAGTACAGGGTTCAACATCTAGAATCATAGAATGACTAGAAATATAGCCCATTGCAGATTGAAATGCAATGGGCGCTAGCAGTTATCCCCCCCCCCCGCTCCGTGGAGCAGCCTACCTAAAGCGTAGGAGGGAGGGAGAGCCATTCTCCCTCCCTCTCTTAGTTTCGTCCTTCCAGCTGCCCTGGCCGGTCGTAGTGAGCTCCTCAGGCTATTCTCTGAGCTTGGCTGGCTGGCTGATGGGCAGGAGAAGGAGGCTTCGAGCCAGCGGCAGCAGCAAAATCCTTGCAGCAGGAAGAGGCGATGGGGCGTCAGGGGCGGGGCGGACGTCTCCGGCGGCGCCGCTGATGGGGCGGCGAACGTAGCTTCCGGCGGCGGCGCAGCAGAAGCGGCTGTACTGTTGGGCTGACGGCCCCACCGGCCCGGTCAGCGACTCGGCGGCGGGCTGCGGGGCTCGTTGTTGTTGAGCAGGCTGCGGTCCAGCTTCTTCTGCCTGGGAGCCAGCTGATCCTGCAGGCGCCGCGTCCGCCAGTCCAGGTACCGGCTCCACATGCAGCTCGCCTGCCAGCCCACCAGCAACGCCGAGCCGAAGGCCAGCAGGACAGCCAACAGCAGCGGCCGTTCCGACAGCGGTAGGAAGCGTCAGGCCGCGTCAGGCAGGGAGTCCCCGGCAGTCGCGCTGTGCGCGGCTGCCGGGGACTCCCTGCCCGGAGGCCTGACGCGGCGAGAGGCGCTTCGCGCCTCTCGCCGCGTCAGGCCTCCGGGCAGGGAGCCCCCGGCAGCCGCGCACAGCGCGACTGCCGGGGGCTCCCTCAGGCGGCGGCCTGACGCGGCGAGAGGCGCTTCGCGCCTCTCTCCGCGTCAGGTCGGGAGCAACTGAGAGCCGCGCTGCGCGCGGCTCTCAGTTCCTGGGGCTGGGAATCGGAGGGACCAATCGGCAGGCGCGAAGCGCCTGCCGATTGGTCCCTCCGATTGTCTGTCATGAGGAAGGGTCCAATCTGGACCCTTCCTCATCCCGGACTCATCCCGCCCCAGGACCCCTTACTGCTTTATTTAGACCGTGGCGCCCGCGGCGCCACGGGCGGTTTACAGATTGAGCAGGGGTTTGGACTAGATGGCCTGTATGGCCCCTTCCAACTCTATGATTCTATGAATAACAGAGTTGGAAGGAACCTCCTGGGTGTCAAGAGCAGACAAAACTCACAATCAGGCTTCTATAGGAAGAAAGCTTTAATTGGAAGTAGATCTGAACACTTTAACATTCAAAGTCAAGACTGTTCGATATCAGGGATGCAAGCAGTTATCAATACAATTCTCCCGCCAAAACAAGAACCGTTCCCAAAGGGAGGGGGTCACCCTCTCACCCAGGTGCCATCCCGGGCTTCTGCCAAGGTGCCAGAGTTAGCACGGCCTTGGTCAGGCCGGCGCCTCAGGCTAGCAGATAAGATGTTTACAGGAACACAGGCAACAATGTATCACAGCAGGGAGACTATGCAGTGTGAAAGTGAAGGGATCAAAGGAGGGGGGAATCAAAGCGACACTACAAAGTCATAAACATTCTGGTTACATGTACACCACATGTACACCACAATGGAGTCTCTTGTTGTTATGTGCGAAGTCGTGTCTGACCCATCGCGACCCCATGGACAATGATCCTCCAGGCCTTCCTGTCCTCTACCATTCCCCGGAGTCTATTTAAGTTTGCACCTACTGCTTCAGTGACTCCATCCAGCCACCTCATTCTCTGTCGTCCCCTTCTTCTTTTGCCCTCGATCGCTCCCAGCATTAGGCTCTTCTCCAGGGAGTCCTTCCTTCTCATGAGGTGGCCAAAGTATTTGAGTTTCATCTTCAGGATCTGTCCTTCTAAAGAGCAGTCAGGGTTGATCTCCTCTAGGACTGACCGGTTTGTTCGCCTTGCAGTCCAAGGGACTCGCAAGAGTCTTCTCCAGCACCAGAGTTCAAAAACCTCAATTCTTTGACGATCGGCCTTCCTTATGGTCCAACTTTCACAGCCATACATTGCAACTGGGAATACCATAGCCTTGACTAAACGCACTTTTGTTGGCAGGGTGATGTCTCTGCTTTTTAGGATGCTGTCTAGATTTGCCTTAGCTTTCCTCCCCAGGAGCAAGCATCTTTTAATTTCTTTGCTGCAGTCCCCATCTGCAGTGATCTTGGAGCCCAGGAAAATAAAATCTGTCACTATCTCCATTTCTTCCCCATCTATTTGCCAGGAATTGAGAGGGCCGGATGCCATGATCTTTGTTTTCTTGATGTTGAGTTTCAAGCCAACTTTTGCACTCTCTTCCTTCACCCGCATCAACGGGCTCTTTAGTTCCTCTTCACTTTCTGCCATTAGAGTGGTATCATCTGCATATCTGAGGTTGTTGATATTTCTCCCTGCAATCTTGATCCCAATTTGTGACTCCTCTAATCCCGCATTTCTCATGATGTGCAAGTTAAATAGGCAAGGCGACAGTATACAGCCTTGCCGAACTCCTTTCTCAATTTTGAACCAGTCAGTGATTCCATGTTCAGTTCTCACTGTTGCTTCTTGACCTGCATATAAATTTCTCAAGAGACAAATAAGATGCTCTGGTATTCCCATCTCTTTAAGAACTTGCCACAATTTGTTGTGCTCCACACAATCAAAAGCTTTAGCATAGTCAATGAAGCAGAAGTAGACGTTCTTCTGGTACTCCATAGCTTTCTCCATGATCCAGCGTATGTTGGCAATTTGATCTCTAGTTCCTCTGCCTCTTCGAAATCCTGCCTGTACTTCTGGAAGTTCTCGGTCCACATATTGCTGGAGCCTAGCTTGTAGGATTTTGAGCATAACTTTGCTAGCATGAGAAATTAGTGCAATGGTGCGGTAGTTTGAACATTCTTTGGCATTGCCCTTCTTTGGGATTGGAATGTAAACTGAACTTTTCCAATCCTGTGGCCATTGTTGAGTTTTCCAAATTTGCTGGCATATTGAGTGTAGCACTTTTACTGCATCGTCTTTTAAGATTTTGAATAGTTCAACTGGAATGCTGTCAGCACTACTAGCTTTATTGTTGCTCAGACTTCCTAAGGCCCATTTGACTTCACATTCCAGGATGTCTGGCTCCAGGTCAGTAACTACCCCACTGTGGTCATCAGGGATGTTAAGCTCGCTCTTGTATAGTTGTTCTGTATAATTTTGCCACCCTTGTTTAATCTCTTCTGCTTCTGTGAGGTCTCTACCATTTTGGTCCCTTATCATACCCAACTTTGCATGAAACGTTCTCTTCATATCTCCAATTTTCTTGAAAAGATCTCTGGTCCTCCCCATTCTATTGTTTTCTTCTATTTGTTTGCACTGTTCATTTAAGAAGGCATTCTTATCTCTTCTAGCTTTTCTCTGGAATTCTGCATTCAATCGGGTGTATCTTTCTCTTTCTCCCTTGCCTTTCACTTCCCTTCTCTCCTTAGCTATTTGTAAAGCTTCCTCAGACAGCCATTTTGATTTCTTGCATTTCTTTTTCTTTGGGATGGTTTTAGTTGTTACCTCTTGTACAATGTCGCGAACCTCCGTCCATAGTTCTTCAGGCACTCTGTCTATCAGATCTAATTCCTTAAATCTATTTGTCACCTCTACTGTGTATTCGTTGGGGATATGATTTAGTTCATACCTGAGTGGCCTAGTGGTTTTCCCTACTTTCTTCAATTTAAGCCTAAATTTTGCAACAAGAAGCTCATGATCTGAATCACAATCAGCTCCTGGTCTTGTTTTTATTGACTGGAAAGAACTTTTCCATCTTTGGCTGCAGAGCACATAGTCAATCTGATTTCTGTGTTGACCGTCTGGTGATGTCCATGTGTAGAGTCGTCTCTTGGGTTGTTGGAAAAGAGTGTTTGCTATGACCATTGTATTCTCTTGACAAAATTCTACCAGCCTGTGCCCTGCTTCATTTTGTACTCCAAGGCCAAACTTGCCTGTTATCCCGGTTATCTTTTGGTTTCCTACTTTAGTATTCCAATCCCCCATGATGATAAGCACATCATTTTTTGGCGTTGCTTCTAGAAGGTGTTGTAGGGCTTCATAGAACTGATCAACCTCATCCTCTTCAGCAGCAGTGGTTGGGGCATAGACCTGGATCACTGTGATGTTGAATGGTTTGCCTTGGATTCGAACTGAGATCATTCTGTCATTTTGGGGATTGTATCCCAAGACTGCTTTTCCTACTCTCTTATTTATTATTATTATTATTATTATTATTATTATTATTATTATTATTATTATTATTGAAGGCTAGTCTATTTCTTCTGCGAGATTCTTGTCCACAGTAGTATACCTGATGGTCATCTGAATTAAATTCACCCATTCCTGTCCAGTTTAGTTCACTGATTCCTAAAATGTCGATGTTCAGTCTTGTCATTTCTTGTTTGACCACGTCCAGCTTACCTTGATTCATGGATCTGACGTTCCAGGTTCCTATGGAATAAAAATCTTTACAGCATCGGACTGTCTTTTCACCACCAGTTACTTCCACAACTGAGCGTCCTTTCGGCTTTGGCCCAGTCGCTTCATTCATTCTGGCGCTACTCGTACTAGCCGTCTGCTCATCCCCAGTAGCATATTGGAGTCTCTTAAGTTGACTGAAATCAAACATGGCAGAGAGCAGAGGCTGATCATAGAATCATAGAATCATAGAATCATAGAATCATAGAGTTGGAAGGGGCCATACAGGCCATCTAGTCCAACCCCCTGCTCAACTCAGGATTAGCCCTAAGCATCCTAAAGCATCCAAGAAAAGTGTGTATCCAACCTTTGCTTGAAGACTTCCAGTGAGGGGGAGCTCACCACCTCCTTAGGCAGCCTATTCCACTGCTGAACTACTCTGACTGTGAAAAACTTTTTCCTGATATCTAGCCTATATCGTTGTACTTGAAGTTTAAACCCATTACTGCGTGTCCTCTCCTCTGCAGCCAACAGAAACAGCATCCTGCCCTCCTCCAAGTGACAACCTTTCAAATACTTAAAGAGGGCTATCATGTCCCCTCTCAACCTCCTTTTCTCCAGGCTGAACATTCCCAAGTCCCTCAACCTATCTTCATAGGGCTTGGTCCCTTGGCCCCAGATCATCCTCGTCGCTCTCCTCTGTACCCTTTCAATTTTATCTACGTCCTTCTTGAAGTGAGGCCTCCAGAACTGCACACAGTACTCCAAGTGTGGTCTGACCAGTGCCGTATACAATGGGACTATGACATCTTGTGATTTTGATGTGATGCCTCTGTTGATACAGCTCAAAATGGCATTTGCCTTTTTTACCACTGCATCACACTGCCTGCTCATGTTTAGTTTACAATCCACAAGTACCCCAAGGTCTCGTTCACACACAGTGTTACCTAGAAGCGTATCCCCCATCCAGTAGGCATGCTTTTCATTTTTCTGACCCAGATGCAGAACTTTACACTTATCTTTATTAAATTGCATCTTGTTCTCATTTGCCCATTTTTCCATTGTGTTCACATCTCGTTGAACTCTGTCTCTATCTTCCGGAGTATTTGCCAGTCCTCCCAATTTGGTGTCATCTGCAAACTTGATGAGTAGTCCTTCCACCCCCTCATCTAGATCATTAATAAATATGTTAAAACGTACCGGACCAAGCACCGAGCCTTGAGGGACCCTGCTACTCACCTCCCTCCAGTCTGATGAAACACCATTGATAACAACTCTTTGAGTGTGGTTCTCTAACTAATTCCCTATCCACCTGACTATCTGAAAATCCAGATTGCAGTCCTTCAATTTATCCATCAGAACATCATGGGGAACCTTGTCAAAAGCTTTACTAAAATCCAAGTAAATGACATCAACCAAATTTCCCCGATCCAGCAAACCTGTTACTTGGTCAAAAAAGGAAACCAGGTTGGTCTGGCAGGACCTGTTGGAGACAAATCCATGCTGACTTCCTTGGATCACCAAATTGTCCTCCAGATGTTTGCAGATCACTCCCTTTAATATCTGCTCCATTATCTTCCCCACAACAGAGGTCAGACTCACTGGTCTGTAGTTTCCTGGGTCATCCTTCCTCCCTTTTTTGAAGATCGGAATAACATTTGTTCTCTTCCAGTCCTCCGGGACATCTCCAGTCCTTAAAGAGGTTCCGAAGATGATGGACAAGGGCTGTGCAAGTTCCCTGGAAAGTTCTTTGAGTACTCTCGGGTGCATTTCATCCGGACCAGGGGATTTGAACTCATCCAGTGCAGCTAAATGCCTCTCGACAACCTCTCTATCCATGTTAACCGGCCACCCAGACACTGTCCTTTGGCTATGGCCATCTCTAGATGTGCCTAAACACTTTGACCTGTGGGAAAAAACAGATGTAAAATAGGCACTAAGCCTTTCTGCTTTCTCTGCATCTTCCGTTAGAGTTTGTCCATCCGCACCCAACAGTGGGCCTATTGCCTCCTTTACTTTACGTTTGCTCCTCACATAACTGAAAAATCTTTTCTTGTTACAATGGGCTTCCCTGGCCAATCTTAGCTCACTCTCAGCTTTGGCCTTTCTGATGATTGATCTACACTGCCTAGTAACCTGTAGGTACTCTTCTTTAGAGCTCTGTCCTTCCCTCCATTTCCTGAACATTTTCCTTTTCTTTCTTAGTTCCTCTTGAAGTTCTCTGTTCATCCAAATAGGCTTCTTAGAGCTCCTGCAGTGTTTTCGTCTTTCTGGAATAGTCATTGATTGAGCATGCAATAGCTCTTGTTTGAGTAGCGCCCACCCTTCACATGCTCCCTTCCCTTCCAGCATTCTCGTCCATGGTATGACACTCATCATGTCTCTGAGTTTATTGAAGTTTGCCCTACGAAAATCGAACATCCGCATCTGGCTACAAGCTTCCTTGGCTCCCCATCTCAAAAGGAATTCTATGAGGACATGGTCACTTCCCCCTAGGGTCCCCACCTCCTTCACCTCATCCACCAACTCTTGTCTGTTGGTCAGTATTAAGTCCAGTATGGCTGAACCTCTTGTGGGTTCATCTACCATTTGATAAATGAAATTGTCAGCCAGGCAGGTCAGAAAGTTGCATGACTGAGGACGCTTCGCAGAGTTTGTTTCCCAGCACACATCTGGGAAATTGAAGTCACCCATGATGACAAGGTCCTGCCGCTTGGATATTTTCTGAAGCTGCTCACAAAGTGCAGCATCCACATCCTCTTGTTGGTCAGGCGGTCGGTAGCAGACACCAACCACCACACTGTTTGTTTTCCCCTCGCTTATTTTCACCCAGATGCTTTCCACTTTAGATATGCTCTCCTCCACTAGAATTCCTGACATTCCTCTGGTCCAAAGATATCCTTCCCCTCACCCACCAGCTTTGGGACGAGGGCAGTGAGGAAATTCCCGATGAAACTCTCGCAATAGCTTAGGGCCCCGAAGATCCCCTGCCTCCACCCACTCCCTGCTCCCTATGGGAAATTCTTTCCAGTCCACTAAATACTGCAGTTTCCCCTTATGCCATCTAGAGTCCAGGATTTTATTGACTTCATAGTGCGTGTCTTTGTCCACAAACTCAGGAATAGGAGCAGCAGTCGGTGGGTGCCAGTCGTCTGGGGGCGGGGCACGCTTCAGCGGGCTGGAATGAAAAACGGGATGCACATGTCTATAAGTCTTAGGCATTTTACAGTGTCTGGCCAAGCCTTTGCAATTTCCCCTGCCCATTTTTGAATGTCCAGAGCCTCCGGGGAGGAGAGTTCCCAAGTGGGAACTGCAGTCAGATCAGATCCTTAGACCACCTTGAATGGGGACAAGCAGGTGGACGTGTGGACCCCATTGTTATAGGCAAATTCAGCCAGGGGAAGGAGGGAGACCCAGTCTGTTTGTTGTTGATTAATGAAACAGTGCAGATATTGTTCCAAGGTTTGGTTCACCCTCTCAGTTTGACCATTAGTCTCAGGATGATAGCCGGACGTGAGTGCTTGTTCCACCCCCAGGAGCCTCAAAAGCTCCCACCAGAACTTGGCAACAAACTGGGGGCCCCGATCCATCAGAACCCTCCCCGGGTAGGCGGTACACGTGTTCAATGAACAAGGACGCTAATTTCTGTGCCGATGGCAAACCCGTGCACGGGACAAAGTGGGCTTGCTTTGAAAAAGCATCCACTACCACCCAGATTACAGTCTTCCCATGACTGGGCGGAAGGTCGGTAATAAAATCCATAGTAATGTACTTCCAGGGGGATGAGGGAGTAGGCAGGGGCTGCAACAGTCCTGTTCGTTTACCCCCCATCGGCTTGGCAGACAGGACACCCCTGGACATAGATTTCTACAACTTTCCTCAACGTGGGCCACCAGTAATGTCTGCGCACAAGGTGTAAGGTTTTCACGAAGCTGAAGTGCCCCTCCAGTTTAGAATCGTGGCACAATTTCAAGACATCTTTTCGAGCAGCTAGAGGTACAAACAACCGCTCCTCCTTAAAAAACAAACCCTCTTTCTCAACCAAGGAGGGGTGGAGGCTTGCGAACTCGTAGTCCAACCCCACATCTTTCGGAACCCAGCCTCTGGGATAGGGTCCTCCTCCTCCTTTCGCTTTACTACGTGTCATCACCGTCAGGCCCAGTTGTGAGGTGGGGAATACCATGTCAACCAATCAGTCGCGTTTACAGTCATACTGAGGGAGACGCGAAAGTACGTCGGCCTAAAAGTTCATTTTCCCAAGCAGATGCTTCAGGGTGAAGTTGAAGTGAGAGAAAAACCCTTTATGGGGCACTTTATGAAATCCCCAGACGATTATGAGCCTTTTGCCAATGTGATACTACGACTGCTACTATGACAGAATATTGGAAGAGCAACCACTGGCGAAGATAAAACAGAAAGCGGGTCACTTAACCCAGGATCCTGTTTTGGTTGACTCTTTATGTTTGATCATATGTTTGACCATTTAGACTTTATGTTATAACCTTTTCACCTATATACATAGGTTATACTATATCATTGTGCCTCGTGATTTCCTTTTTTCTTCTGAGTCCACATTGAGGAATCCACGGTTCTATACTTGATTGGTGACTTATTCTCCACAGTTGAGGCTAACGCTTCTTCTTTGCAGTCTCAGGGAGTTGTGCTGGGTGCTTGGCCAGATGGGCTGAAACACTTCTTGGGAAGGAGGCTGCAACCTCTGTGTGTGAGTGGCACATGTGAGGCTTTTTCTCTTGGCCCAGCTGTTTGTAGGCTTGTCTCAGATGAGTGCGATCTCATGTTGCCAGGCAGGAAGAGTGAAGAGTGGCATCTCTTTTCAAACACATCTGTTGGCGCGCTCCCTGAAACAGAAATAACTACGGACATGACATCTGTTTGTCCCACTCCCGCCCATGGCAAACAGGCAGAAGATGGCAAAAGGGAGGGTGCCAGTAGATACAAAGGAAGATGGGCAGCAGAAGTAGTGGTTGGCCAGGATTGGTACTAAGCCTTGCTAGCTCCACTGCCCCCTGCCCTGGGCTCCGCCCAAGGCCAAGAGTACCAAAGGAGACAACCTCGGGGTGGGCAGCTGAGGCGATGGAAGAGGAGGAACGCAGATGATGGCAGGGGCTTAGTGCCACATCTGGCCAGCCACCACACCCATCCCTTCTGAAGCAAGAGGGAGGGAGAGACAGGGGGAGGTGTGGTGCGTGGAAGCAGTTTGTGTGTGAATATGTCTGTGTGTCTGAGAGAGAGAGACAACCCCTCTGTCCGGTTTAACTAGAGCTTAGTTCTCTCCATACAGTACTGCTGACTCTATGGCTGTTGACAAGCTGACCATTGTGGAGGCCGGATCCTGTAAGCCTCAGTCTTGTGTAGACCACTTGCATGTTGCAGCTGCCGCTACGGAGGCCAGGAGAGACAGGTGAGATGAGGAAGAGGAGGGACACTTTGGTGCCTCTGCTTTATGCTGTGGGCTGCAGCAACCTAAAGCTGAAAGACCTTTTTCCACATGTTTTTGAGTGTTCCTCATGGCTAGCCATGCAGCAGCTGAGGGGGACGTAGTCTACAAAACAGGAGAGCCAAAACAGGCTTAGAATGGCAACATGGGGACAAAGGGATCATGAGGAAAGCAAGCTAGGGGGCGGAGTTATTTTGCTGCTCCACTTTTTGCTGCTCCCCCCCCCCCCTTGCTTCCCATCCTCTCCTCACCATCTCCTTTTTACTGAACATGGCAGGTGATAGCAAACTGCAAGAAGGGAAAGATTCTTTTTGTATGCTATAAATCAATATATCTAATTCTCAGCATGGCCAGACCTGTGGATATTCAAATCCAGATACTGGAGCCGCCCTAAGCCGATATTGTCAGGAGGGGCGGAATATAAATCTTCTAATATAAATAAATAAACAAAATAAAGAAATGAGACTGAGATATCTACAGACCTGGACATCAACCAGGATTTACAGAAAAATCTGAAATCTTTTTTTTAATGAAGTTTTAAGAAACATGCCTTTTGTTGCTGTTGCTAGGCAACCACAACAGTATTGCGTGTTTGGTGTAGTGGTTAGGAGTGCGGACTTCTAATTTAGCATGCCGGGTTCGATTCTGCACTCCCCCACATGCAGCCGGCTGGGTGACTTTGGGCTTGCCGCAGCACTGGTAAAACTGTTCTTACCAAGCAGTGATATCAGGGCTCTCTCAGCCTCACCCACCCCACAGGGTGTCTGTTGTGGGGAGAGGAAGGGAAGGCGAATGGAAGCCCCTTTGAGAAGCTGTCAGTTCTCAATTTCTGGCCCCCACATGGCAATGTCTTCATCCCCCTTCTCTCATCAGACTAGGTTCTGGAAGACCCAGGTTTAAATCTCGACTCTGCCCTGAAAGCTGACTAAACAGTCGTGGGCCAGTAGCTCTGTCTGTCAGTCTGTACCCCACAGGGTTGTTGTGAGGATAACAGAATACTGTAACCTGCTTTGGTAGGTCCCTGCAGAATGAAGACAATAAACAGTAAAGCAAGGTAAGGGGTATGGGTACTGTTAGGAGGAGAGAAAAGGGAATGGAGAGGAAAACCAAGTGACCCTTGCTTGCAATCATATTATGGAAGAGAAAAGAACTGGTAGGCAGACCTTTAAAAGTGGCTGATCTTGTTCTCCTCAGATCCTCTAATGCAGTGGTCCCCAACCCCCAGTCTGGGGACCGGGACCAGTTTGTGGATCAGTTGGTACCGGGCCGTGGCTCCTCCTCGCCCTCCTCCCCGGCTGCTGCCTCGGGGGCTGCCCTGCCACTCTGCCGCTGGCTCACCTTTGGTGCTCTCCAGCAGCCGCCATGGCTGGGGCTCCCCCTCGGTGTGGCACTGCGCAGCTGCTGCTGGCAGCACCCCCCAGAGGGCGGCAGGAAGTCAGGGGCGCCAGCGGGAAAGCAAGTGGAGCAGGGGCTCATGCAGCAGGGTCCCTCAGCAAAAGACTCCCTCCCCCCCCCCCGGGCCTCAGTAAAATTGTCAAGCCTTGACCGGTGCCCGGTGATAAAAAAGGTTGGGGACCACTGCTCTAATGTATCAGACACTATCACTTGAATAAAAACGGCTTAATTGTGCGATAAAATGCCCAAACATTGTGGGTTGCCAGACTTCTGGAGCACAGCTGAAGGACTTACTTCTCCTAGCCTGATCTAGGTGGTGTGATAGAAATCAGCTTTCTCTCGTGTCCATTTCTGTAGGGAAGAGGAGCTGCTGCCCATCTCGGAAGCTGCCTTGAACGGTCCTTCGTGACAAAGCAACAACATCGTGAGCCTGGTTGGGCTCTCACCTGGGATGAGGCCATGCCCTTTGGTGACCTTGAACTGCCTTTTATGGATTGCTGCCTTGCTGAGGAGCTGATTCTGCACCACTGCCCTGTTGAGACAGACCTGCAGTGCTGGTGTGTAGCAGCCACCACACACCTTGGAAGAATGCTTGCAGGCCATCTTGAAGAGTGGTCCTCTCTTTGGTGTTGCCCTTTGAGGCATGACCCTGTGTCAAGAATTCAGCTGCTTTTTAGAAAGGTGGAAGGTTGCAACTGGAATGGTGCTGAGGCATCATGGGATGGGAGTCCCAGGTGCCCTGCATTTAACACCCTTTTGTGTAGCAATAATACCTTCTCAAAGGTCTCCTTGGGGGATGGGTGGGAAAAGTCTCATGAGCAAGTAACCTGAAGGCCAGATCCTCTTGTCCAGTTGCATTGGGTTGCAGAATGGTGTTTCCAGGAGCCTGCCGTCCAAAAACAGCTCCTCCCCTGTAGCTGGTGTTCCTGGCCCTCGGCCTAAAAGAGAGGAGGCAACTGCTGTGTGGGTCCAGGCCCTGGAGACGCAAGGTGTCTTTGGATTCCTTGGGTGTATTTTATTTTCTGAAGTTTGTAATGAATGCTGGAACTGCAACACTTTGCACTTTGTATTTGACCCAGCCTGGAGGTTGGAAGGGCTGGTGCCAGATATAACCCTTCCCTGCTGCAAGTACTCTGGTGGAGGGCACACACACACACACACACACACACACACACACACACACACACACACACACACACACACACACACACACTGAGGGCCTTGGCCCAAGGCAAACTGAACCTGGCAGTGGTAGCACCCTCTCCAGCCACACCCTTGACTGGCTACCTTCAGCCAGCTCTGTGGCCCAGCTGTATTGCAGGAGGCCAGAAGTGCCCCCGCCTCATTGGCCACTTCCTTGTTGCATGCCTGGTTGTGGTTGGCTGTTTCCTGCAGAACCACAGGGGATGCTAGCTGGTCACCAAGAGCAGCATTGAGTGAGCTATGGGGAAATAAAGCTCTGTGCACTGGGAGCCTCCAGGCTGGCTGGTTTCTGGCAGAGAGCTCAGAAGTGAAGGCAGCTGCCCCCTCCCTCTTTCCAGGAACCCTTCCTTACATTGCTCTCAGGATACACTCAAAGTGCGCCCAGTGAGACTGGATGGCTCTGAGAAAGAGAACCAACTCATTTGTTGACCTGCCTGGGTGCCAAGGCAGCTGTAGCCGAAGGCAAGGAGACCAGAGCCCCTCCCACTGCTCATTTGCATGTGGACTGGAAGCCAGGCCTTTCACAACAGCGTTGTGTCCATTGCAGTGACATGGGCCTTGGGTGTTGGGAAAAGGTACCAGAAGGCCCAAGTGAGAGGTGTTCTCCTCAGAGGAAGCTTAGGCATTGACTGCTAGAAAAGCATCCAGACACTTATAACATCAGGAGGTGGTGTGGAAGAAGTGGCAGGAGAAGGGTATTTCACTTCCTTTCTCCCCACAAAAGACACCCTGTGAGATAGGTGGAGCTGAGGGAGCTCTGAGAGGACTGTGATTGGCAGCATGTGAAGGAGGGGGGAATAGAATCATAGAGTTGGAAAGGACCTCGTGGGCCATCTAGTCCAACCCCCTGCACTGTGCAGGACACTCACATCCCTCTCGCTCATCCCCTGTCACCTGCCACCCCCTTGAGCCTTCACAGAATCAGCCTCTCCGTCGGATGGCTCTCCAGCCTCTGCTTAAAAATCTCCAAAGATGGAGACCCCACCACCTCCCGAGGAAGCCTGTTCCACTGAGAAACCGCTCTGACTGTCAGGAACTTCTTCCGGATGTTTAGACAGAATTTATGTTGAATTAATTTCATCCCATTCGTTCTGGTCTGTCCCTCTGGGGCAAGAGAGAACAATTCTGCTCCATCCTCCATATGGCTCCCTTTTAAATACTTGAAGATCCAGTCCGGTTCTCCAGATTAGAGGCTGCTCTTAATTACACCGCCACACTGGCTCTCCAGAAGCCCTCCGAGAGGCCATTCAGTGGTTATGAGCTGCTCTAGTACCATGGGAATTCCATGTTTAGAAGCAGAATACCTCGATACCAGGTGTTGGGAGTAAGCTGTGGGGAAGTGGAACTGTGGCCTGACCCAGCATGTCACTTATCTGGATTGCCCTCTTTGTTGTATAGCCATGCTTCGACTTTCAGCTTTAGAAACAGGTGCAGCTGTGATGGTCCAGCCATCTTGGGGCCTGCTACATTCTCCTACTGGCCTTTTAAAGACAAGGGTAGGGAGGGACACGAAAATGTGGACACCTGAGTGCCGTTTTGTCTCTGTGAAGGAAGCCGGGCAGCTGCAGCTGATAAGCAGGCCTCTTTGGTGTTCTGTCCCAGCCCCTTGGGTTTCTGGAAGGGACCTTGTGGCTCATGTGGAGGAAGTGGGTAAGCAGATTCTTAGGCTGAGTGAAAGCTCTTCCTTACCTTACAGTGGGGTCAAATTAAGTGTAAGTTTAAAAAAAGCAAGCCCATTAAGAGTTTTCAACAACAGTGCTTAGGAGAGCCTGTTCATATTATATATGCAAACAGACGGGGTTGTAGCAGTTCTTGGAGTCCATTGCAGTACATATTAGTGGATCTGCAGCCTTGATGCATTTTGGGTGGATTTTTGGCTCAGCTCTTTAGTCCTTGCCAATGACTTAGAAGTGTGATTTTCAGTTTTCTTGTTCCTAGACTAGGGTTAGACAGAGGCAGAAGGAGCAAGTTCTCCACAGTGACCTCCATCAGTGGGTCTTTGTTCTTTACAAGGGATTCCCCCCACACCTTTTTGTGGTAGGGCTTGTAGCCTCTTTTTCAGAACAGCAATGACCCATTTCCCCCTAGCTTGAGGAAAGGTTGGGTGCTAGATGAAAACAAGTTTTGTTCCCCGAGCAGAATGTTCAGCCTGTTTTTCCTAGACTGAGAGATGAGGTGGCTTTGCACAGCCTTCTGTCTTTTCCTCCAGTGTTGTTCTACAGATGGACTAAGAGGGACTTCAGTAGGTTCATCTTCCATTGTGGAGTCCTGTGTTTTCAGGATGAGTGATGTTACTTGAACCTTAACATAGGGATGCCACAGCTCTGCACTGGCTCATTCGCCAGAAAGGCTGGTCCAGTGGAGGGTGGAGTTCTCAGGGTGATGTTTTGGATGAAGTAAAGGTTTCTGTCAGACTGTGCATAAAGCTTCAGGGTTCTCCCTGATGCCATGTAGTTGATGGAGAATTAGGTAAATATGACAGCCAGAAATACTTCCCACCATCGTCATATAGCTGCTCCTGCTATTAGACTCTGTTTCCCTTATCATGCTGATCCATGTGCTGGTTACTTCTCTATTGGGCTACCCCAATGCACTCTGTATTGTGCCAGGCCCCAAACTGGGAGCCAGTGTAGATGGAAGAAGACTGGAGTGATGCGTTCCTCATTCCAGGCAGCATTCTGCAACAGTTGAAACTTCTGAAGAGCCATAAAGGGCAGTCCTAGGCAGAGCACATCACAGTAGTCTAGCCTATGGAAGCAGGGCATGTACCAAGGTGACTTTTCTGCCTCCTGCTTACCATATAGTAGGCCTGCAAATAAGAGCAGTGGACCAATTACTTGAACCTGAATCTCCAAATCAACCCTTCTGTTCACCAGTTGCACAGTTTATTAGCCTGCATTCACTCCAAAATGGTCTCCGGGCATTACTTCAAAGTTTCTACAGCTGGTAGCGCCTGATGCAGTTGGGTGTTAGCCCAGCTTGAGCCTCCAGATGACTTCACCTAGTGATTTCATGCTCTATATGAGAGAGCATAGATCTTGCAGGAACCCATAGCCCCGAGGGGCTGAGCTGCAGTCCCCCAGCTCTGCCAGACTGGAGCCATCACAGAGCACTGCCTTCCATTCCAAGCACATTAAGGCTATCCATAAGAGAACCATGACCTATGGCATCCAAAGCTGCTGTCCCAAAAAAATCATCTGATTTTCACTCCTCCATCTCCTGAATCACATTTCTGTGTTGGTGGTGACTGAGGCTGTTTCAGTCCCATAACCAGGCCTAAAGCCAGGCTGGAAAGGATCTAAACAGCTTGCCTCATCCAGGAAAGCTTGAAGTTGTCCTGCCACCAGCTGTTTCAATCTCTGCTCAGGGATGGAATATTTGAGAAGGACAGGAGAATGATGGAGCAAGGAAAAGAAGGAGCAGAGAGCCAGTTGGATCATGTTTGGCAAGTTGTAATTGGTACATGCTACTGTTATGGAGCATGTGAGACACTGGTAGTGTCTCTGGTCACAAATGTTTGCATTTGTGTTAAGGAGAACTTTATTTTGCAAATGTTGGATGCTTTCTTCCTCCATAGAAGAGTGTCAAAAAGAAGGTGGGATGTTTATTTTAAAAGTTTATTCTTGATATGAGAGGGTAACATCCATTGCAATGACCTTGCATGGCACCTTGACCTTGGCACTGATTCTGTTCCTGCAGTGAGCCAGGAAGGTGTGCCAGAAACATTAGGCCTGAAGATTTCAATCGCACCCGTAAACACTTAAGCAGACATTGCTAGATCAGACTGCTGGCCCATCTAGTCCAACATCCTGTCCCAGGCAATGACCAACCTGCCCGGGAGGGCCAGGATACAGGGTGGAGAAGCCCTCCCTGGGTGCTGTCTCAAAGCACTGGGTGCCAGACGCTTGCTGCATATGGAGGTTTGTGAAGGTTTGTCATCCTCTTGGAGAGGAGTGGTGAGCAGAGTGCCTCAGAGATCTGTCCTGGACCCTGTATTGTTCAACGTATTTAGACTCGATTTGGGTGAAGGAATAGAGGCGGTCCTTATTACATTTGCAGATGGCACTAAACTGGGAGGGGTAGCAAACACACCAGAAGACAGAATCGGGATACTGGATGATCTTGACAGGCTAGAAAATTGGGCTAAACTGAATAAAATGAATTTCAATAGTGATAAATGTAAAGTTCTTTATGTAGAAAGGAAAAATCAAAAGCATCATTATAGGATGGGAGAGTCTTGTCTTGGCAGTAGTATGTGCGAAAAGGATCTTGGGGTCTTAGTAGACAGAATCATAAGAGTTGGAAGGGGCCATACAGGCCATCTAGTCCAAC
This sequence comes from Paroedura picta, assembly GCF_049243985.1. Taxonomy (NCBI): domain Eukaryota; kingdom Metazoa; phylum Chordata; class Lepidosauria; order Squamata; family Gekkonidae; genus Paroedura; species Paroedura picta. The sequence goes on from NC_135373.1 coordinate 129,266,128, forward strand.
CCCCGGCTCAACGCAGGATCAGCCCACAGCATCCTAAAGCAGTGGTCCCCAACCCCCGATCTGTGGATCAGTCGGTACCGGGCTGCGGCTCCTCCTCCCCGGCTGCTGCC